>NC_069504.1:1056265810-1056580810 GCF_027579735.1 Bombina bombina
AATCTATTTTTTTTTCTATTATCCCTGTTGTTTAGATAAATATTGTACTGATTATCAACTAAAAAAATCAACCCGATCAAAGGGTTGACACCCCCTGCTAGCGGCCAATCTGCAGGGGGCAGTACTGCACCAGCAGTTCACTAGAACTGCTGGTGCAATGATAAATGCCGAGAGCGTATACTGTCGGAATTTATCGATGTGCGGCGGACATGATCCGCAATATCGGATCATGTCCGCTCGCACAATAATAAATAGGCCCCCGAGTCTTTCAACTTAACTGCATGGAGATTGAATGGTTGATCCTTTAAAAGAGAGGTTTCTCTAAATTTGGTTATTGATACATTGATACAGGCTCATATGCATGTCACTAGAAAGATTTACCATAAAGTATGGAAGGTCTATTTGTCCTGGTGTTCTAAACAGGGTTTTTCCTGGCATATAGTGCAAATCCCTCGGATTCTCCAGTTTCTACAGGAGGGCCTTGACAAAGGACTGGCAGCTAGTTTCTTAAAAGGTCAGATTTTGTTGGATATTTATCAAAGGTATGTCGGACCTGATCCGACAGTGCGGATCAGGTCCGACATACCTCGCTGAATGCGGAGAGCAATACGCTCTCCGTATTCAGCATTGCACCAGCAACTCTTGTGAGCTGCTGGTGCAGTGTCACCCCCAGCAGACTCACGGCCAATCGGCCACCAGCAGGGGGTGTCAATCAACCCGATCATACTCGATCTGGTTGAATTCCGGCAATCTCTGTCCACCTGCTCAGAGCAGGCGGACAGCGTTATGGAGCAGCGGCCTTTAGACCGCTGCTTCATAACTGCTGTTTCTGGCGATTCTTAGGACTCGCCAGAAACACAGGCCCTCAAGCTCCATCCGGAGCTTGATAAGTGGGCCTTTCTGTCTTTGACTGTATTGCTACACAGGAAATTAGCTTGATTGCTTGACATTCAATCATTTGTTTAGGCTCTGCGCATGAAATCTTTAGCTCCTCCATGGAGTTTGAATCTGGTTCTGAAGGTTTTACAACATCTTCCTTTTGAACCCATGCACAATCTGGATCTAAAACTACTTACTTGGAAGGTTCTTTTTTGTTGGCCATTTCCTCTTTACATAGAGTGTCAGAATTATCGGCTCTTTCTTGTGAGGTTCCTTATTTAGTTTTCCATCAGGATAAAGCAGTTTTGAGGACAAAATCGTGTTTCCTTCCTAAGGTAGTATCAACTGGAAATATCAATCAGGAAATAGTGGTTCCTTCTTTGTGTTCTAATCCTAAATCTTCGAAGAAAAGATTATTACTTAATTTGGATGTGGTTAGGGCGTTAAATTTTACCTGCAAGAGACAAAAAAAATTCGGCATTCTTCTAGCCTGTTTGTGTTGTTTTCTGGTAAACATAAGTGTCAAAAGGCCACAGCTGTGTCCTTAACTCTTTGGCTGAAGAGCATAATTCATAGAGCTTTCTTGGAAGCTGGCCAAAATCCACCCATCAGAATTACTGCTCATTCCACTTGTTCAGTATCTACTTCATGGGCTTTCAAGAATGAGGCTTCTTACAACAAATCTGCAAAAAAAATAGTTTGCATCTCTTTACCATACTGTCTTTCTTACTTTCTTCTTTCCTCGGCTATAAATACTACTATTGTCAGGGTAGGGGAAGTAGGAGGTAAAACTCTGGTATGGTGTCTTTGCCTCCTCCTGGTGGCCTGGTGACGTAATTCCCAAAAAAAGGATTGTGGACTATCACTACCAATAAATAAATGAATTTATCAGGTAAGAATAAATTATGTTTTTATATCTTAATTTTTTTTCTGTGTTATTGAATGGAATATTATATTTTGTTTCAAATCTGATATCTAGATTTAAAAGAAAATCCCATTAAATGAATGAGAGATTAGGAAGGAAGCTATATATTGTATCATTTAAAATGTCTATATCTCTGTTAATTGTATTTTTATTTTTTTTAAAGGGACAGTCTACACCAAAATTGTTATTGTTTAAAAAGATAGCTAACGCCTTTTCTACCCATTCCCCAGCTTTGCACAACCAACATTGTTATATTAGTATACTTTATAATATTTAAACTTCTAAATGTCTGCCTGTTTCTAAGCCACTACAGACAGCCTCTTATCACATGCTTTTTTATTATCTTATCACAACAGGAGACTGCTAGTTCACATGGGCCATATAGATAAACATTGTGCTCACGCCCGGGGAGTTATTTAAGATTTATGTTGACAAACACCTTATTTCTCTAGTGATTGAAACCTCTGTAATATCTCTATTAAAGTGTCTCAGATCTATCCGTACTATAGATCCCGAATGATCCCGATCCAAATTTTTTGCCTTGCATCACCCCAATCACATTATAAAATTCAGGTTACACCCTTCATCTTTTATATACCTTAAAAAACTCAAAAACTCTTTGACTCTTTGACTCTTTTGACCTAAGAATCTGATCTAAAAAAAGCATTAACAGAATTATGTTTAATTGAACAAATAGTATATTCAAAGTACTTTAATAGCATGTCTAAGTGTGATTCTGGGTTATCCACCTTAGTAGAAGATACTAGTGTCCTTGATTCCCACCCACACATGTTTTTTTACTATTAATGAAAATTATATAACACTGACATATGGGTATTCCCAGATCGCCAGCTCACTTCTCTAAAGAGCCAACATTTTCACATTCATATAATCATAACTAACATTTGACATCTTGTTTTAATGCATTATGTAGCTCGTTAGTTTTGTTGTTTTAATATTCACACGCTATTTTAATTAACTGTTAATTTTATAAGGCAATGTAACATAGTAACATAGTAGATAAGGTTTAAAAAGACTGGAGTCCATCGAGTTCAACCTATACAAATCTAAAATACTTAAAAAAAGCTCCAGTTAAGCTTAAATAACCCCACTAAAAGGTGATCCATTTAATACTAGCAATCATATCGATGAATTTTGTTTATATACAGAAATGTATCCAGACTATTTTTATATGTATCTAGGGTATTGGCATTCACTACCTCCTTTGGTAATGAGTTCCACAATTTTATTGCTCTTACAGTGAAAAAACGTTTCCATTGCAGGAGATTAAGGGCTCCATGTACGAAGCAGCGAAAGCTGCTCCGGAGCCTTTGCGGGGCAGGTTCGCATATGCGAGCCTGCTTCCCGCAATGTAAGAAGCAGCGGTCATTAGACCGCTGCTTCCTACACCCTACGCCACCTCTTAGGTGGCGAAGCAGAATCACCGAGAGCTCGCTCGCTCTCGGTGATTGACAGCCCCTTCAGTCGCGTGATTGGTCGCGCGACTGAAGGGGCGGGCATTACACACTCCGCTGAGTGTGTAATGATACATACGGGCAAGCGGATCAATAGATCCGCTGCCCGTGTGTAGCGGAGGCGGGCGGACAGCTTTGCGAGTTAAGAAGCTGTCCGCCCGCCTCTTAGTACATGGAGCCCTAAATCTCCTTTCCTCCAACCTTAAATTGTGACCTCTTGTCAGAAACAATTTTCATGGAATAAACAGAGCTTCTGCCATCTCTGTATATGGGCCTTGAATATATTTATATAAAGTAATCATGTCACCTCTCAAGTGCCTTTTTTCTAAAGAAAACAGACCCAGTTTGGCTAGCCTCTCCTCATAGGTTAAATTCTCCAATCCTCTTATTAGCTTTTTGGCCATTCTCTGAACTTTTTCTAGTTCTGCAATATCTTTTTTAGTGATCGTTACCCAGAAATGCACTCCATACTCAAGGTGAGGTCTTACCAGGGCTTTATATAGTGACAGAATTATGCTTTCCTCCCTTGAATCAATGCCTCTTTTAATACATGCTAGTATCTTAGTAGCCTTTGAAGCCACTGCCCTGCATTGTGCACCCATCTTTAGCTTATTATCTATTACTACTCCCAAATCCCTTTCCTCCTCTGTTTGGCTAAGTCTTGTCCCAATTAAAAAATACGTTGCCTGCTTATTTTTACTTCCAAAATGTAGAACTTGCATTCTCCCATATTTAATCTCATTTTCCATTTACTTGCCCATACTTCTAATTTTTGCAGATCCCTTTGTAATGAAAGTTCATCCTGCTTTGACCTAATGACCTTACTTAACTTAGTATCATCTGCAAAAATAGAGATGTCACTATTTAATCCTTGCTCCAAGTCATTTATAAAAATATTAAAAAGAACAGGGCCCAGTACTGATCCCTGGGGGACTCCACTGATTACCTTTGTCCAATCTGAGTACGATCCATTTACTACTACTCGTTGCTCCCTATCTTTTATCCAGTTATTTATCCATGAGCTAACATTTTCAGCTATTCCCAGTCCCTTAATTGTGTGCATTAATCTCTCATGTGGCACTGTATCAAATGCCTTTGCAAAATCTAAGTATATCACATCAACTGATTCCCCTTTATCTACATTTTTACTTACTTCCTCATAGAATCTAATTAGATTAGTTTGTCATTATCTATTTCTCCTAAAACCATGCTGATTAGAACTCATAATCTTGTTTAAACGAATATGATCATCAATGTAATCCCTTATAATCCCTTCAAATATATTCCCCACTATTGATGTCAGACTAACTGGTCTATAGCTTCCTGGATCATCCCTGCTTCCCTTTTTGAAGAGTGGCATAACATCAGCTTTACGCCAATCCTGGGGTACCATACCTGAGGATAATGAGTCTTGAAAAATTTAGAGTAGTGTTTTGTCTATAACAGTGCTAAATTCCCTTAACACCCTTGGGTGTATTCCATCTGGGCCTGGAGTTTTATTTACGTTAATATTATCCAGTTTTTTCCTGATATCCTCTAAACATACCAGTAACCCAGTTAATGGAATGGACTGGCATGTTCTATTTTGTTCCAAAGTATCATCCAATGGTTCCTCTCTTGTGTATACTGAAGAAAAAAAAACGGTTTAGTACCTCAGCCTTCTCCCTGTCATTATTTATCATGCTACCCTCCACACATATTAATGTACCTATATTTTCTTTCTTAGATTTTTTGCTATTTATGTACTTAAAGAACCTGGCTAATTGTATTGCTTTTTTGCATGCTTTGTTACATTCCTTATTAATGTGGAATGTTGAGTATGTACTATTTTCTTTGAATCATTTAAATGCTCTACGTTTTTTCCTAATTTCTCTTAACCCCTTAATGACCGAGGACGTGCAGGGTACGTCCTCAAAAAAAAGGCAGTTAACGCCTGAGGACGTACCCTGCACGTCCTCGGTGTGGAAAGCAGCTGGAAGCGATCCTGCTCGCTTCCAGCTGCTTTCCGGTTATTGCAGTGATGCCTCGATATGGAGGCATCCTGCAATAACCTCACATGGCCATCCGATGCAGAGAGAGCCACTCTGTGGCCCTCTCTGCACCGGACATCGATGGCCGGTATCGTTGGTGGGTGGGAGCCGAATTGGGAGGCGGGTGGGCGGCCATCGGTGTGCCGCGTGATGTCACGGGGGGCGGGATCGGGGGCGTGACCGCCAGGGGCGCGCACGGGCGCGCGCGCGTGCACGGAGGGTGGCGGGCGGGCGCGTGCACGGGGCGGGAGCGGGTGGGAACCGCTACACTACGGAAAAGTGTTTAATAAAACCTGGCTAATCATGTTTGTGCAAAAGCACAAAAAACGATCGTGGAGGGGTGGGGGGGTTGGTTTGTGTGTGGGGAAGCTACACTACAGAAAATTTCAAAAAATTAAAAAAACAAACCATTTTTTTTCTTCTAAACTGGGTACTGGCAGACAGCTGCCAGTACCCAAGATGGCGCCCATTAAGTTAGAGTGGGAGGGGATAGAGCTGTTTGGGGGGGGATCAGTGAGGTTGGGGGCTAAGGGGGGATAGTACACAGCAGCATATGTAAATATGCTTAAAAAAATCATTAAAAAAAAATATATATAGCTTTTATTTTAGTACTGGCAGACTTTCTGCCAGTACTTAAGATGGCGGGGACAATTGTGGGGTGGGGGAGGGAAGAGAGCTGTTTGGGAGGGATCAGGGGGTCTGATGTTTTAGGTGGGAGGCTGAGCTCTACACTAAATCTAATATTAACCCTGCAAGCTCCCTACAAGCTACCTAATTAACCCCTTCACTGCTAGCCATAATACACGTGTGATGCGCAGCGGCATTTAGCGGCCTTCTAAATACCAAAAAGCAACGCCAAAGCCATATATGTCTGCTATTTCTGAACAAAGGGGATCCCAGAGAAGCATTTACAACCATTTGTGCCATAACTGCACAAGCTGTTTGTAAATGATTTCAGTGAGAAACCTAAAATTGTGAAATATTTTACGTTTTTTTTAATTTGATCGCATTTGGCGGTGAAATGGTGGCATGAAATATACCAAAATGGGCCTAGATCAATACTTGGGGTTGTCTACTACACTACACTAAAGCTAAAATTAACCCTACAAGCTCCCTACATGCTCCCTAATTAACCCCTTCACTGCTGGGCATAATACACGTGTGGTGCGCAGTGGCATTTAGTGGCATTCTAATTACCAAAAAGCAACACCAAAGCCATATAAGTCTGCTATTTCTGAACAAAGGGGATCACAGAGAAGAATTTTCAACCATTTGTGCCATAATTGCACAAACTATTTGTAAATAATTTCAGTGAGAAACCTAAAGTTTGTGAAAAAAATTGTGAAAAAGTGAACGATTTTTTTTATTTGATCGCATTTGGCGGTGAAATGGTGGCATGAAATATACCAAAATTGGCCTAGATCAATACTTTGGGTTGTCTACTAAAAAAAAATATATACATGTCAATGGATATTCAGGGATTCCTGAAAGATATCAGTGTTCCAATGTAACTAGCGCTAATTTTGAAAAAAAAGTGGTTTGCAAATAGCAAAGTGCTACTTGTATTTATGGCCCTATAACTTACAAAAAAAGCAAAGAAGATGTAAACATTGGGTATTTCTAAACTCAGGACAAAATTTAGAAACTATTTAGCATAGGTGTTTTTTGGTGGTTGTAGATATGTAACAGATTTTGGGGGTCAAAGTTAAAAAAAGTGTTTTTTTTTTCAATTTTTCCTCATATTTTATAATTTTTTTATAGTAAATTATAAGATATGATGAAAATAATGGTATCTTTAGAAAGTCCATTTAATGGCGAGAAAAACGGTATATAATATGTGTGGGTACAGTAAATGAGTAAGAGGAAAATTACAGCTAAACACAAACACCGCAAAAATGTAAAAATAGCCTTGGTCCCAAACGGACAGAAAATGGAAAAGTGCTGCGGTCATTAAGGGGTTAACACATTTTTATTTAGCCACATTGGCTTTGATTTTTTATTTTGATTTTTATAACCATATGGTATTTGTTGATATGTGTATTTATTTAATAAAGTTTAAAATATTATCCATTTATCCTATGTATTTTTATTAGAGAATACATTGTCCTAATTTATATTATTTAATGATTTCCTTAAATCGTTGAATTTTGCTTTCTTGGAATTAAAAGTCTTACTTAAAGGGACAGTCTACCATAGAATTGTTATTGTTTTAAAAGATAGATAATCCCTTTATTACCCATTCCCTAGTTTTGCATAACCAACACAGTTATATTAATATACTTTTTACCTCTGGGATTACCTTGTATCTAGGAACCTTCTTCCAGCCCCCTGATCACATGACTGTGACTGTTTATTATCTATTGTCTTAAATTTTGCATTGTGTTGTGCTAAATCTTAAATAACCCCCTGTGCCTGAACACAGTGTTGTCTATATGGCCCACGTGTACTTTCTGTCTCTTTGTGTTGAAAAGAGATTTAAAAAGCATGTGATAAGAGGCAGCCCTCAAAGGCTTAGAAATTAGCATATGAGCCTACCTATGTTTAGTTTAAACTAAGAATACCAAGAGAAAAAAAGCAAATTTGATGATAAAAGTAAATTGGAAAGTTGATTAAAATTAAAATTCCTATCTGAATAATGAAAGTTTAATTTATACTAGACTGTCCCTTTAAACCTTAAAGACACTGCATATGAAAAGAGATTTCAAATGTGACCATGTTATGATCACTGTTACCCAAATGTTCTTTGACTTCTATGTTTGATATTATTTCTGTATTTTTTGATAGCACTAAATCCAATATAGCTTTACTCCTAGTTAGCTACTCTATTAATTGTGACAAGAAGTTATTACTGAGAGCATTTAAAAATCTATCCCCCTTAGCTGAATAGTTTCATTGGCCCAGTTTATATCAGGGTAGTTAAAATCTCCCATAATTACAGCACTGTTATTAGCAGCCTTACCTATTTGTATTAGTAGTTGAGTTTCCTCCGGCTCACTGATGTTAGGGGGGTTGTTACTTAGTATGTTCTTAGTAATATTTTTTTAGGATTTCCCCCCACTCTTTATTTCAACCCACAGGGTCTCTACATTGTCACTTGTATCATAAATATCTTCCCTTATTGTAGGTTTAAGGTTTGTTTTAATATACATGCAGATTCCTCCACCCAGTGGCGTAGCGTGGGGGGGGCCACAGGAGCGGTTGCCCCGGGCGCAAAATTCTTAGGGGCGCAAAATTTCAAAAGAAATTTGCGCCCCTAAGGAATTTAATTCGTTATAAACATTGCAGGCGGCAGGGCCGTGGTGGTTGCTTGTAAGGGAGCCGCCTGCCAATTCATAAGGTGCACTACTAGGATTGCCACTTGCCCCGGTATTAATAATTAGGGGGGGTTGAAGAATGTGCGTGAGTCAGTCACACTTATCATCAAGGGAAGTGAGGAGGAGGCCCTGACTGCAGCCTGAAGTGCATCATGATGAGGTCACGGACCATGGTCGATAGTCCAACCAGTCCTCCTCTCAACTCGCCTCCCAAAGACCCAAGTCCCACCCAGTCATGTGATCTCTTTGGTGTGCGGGTGCGGTGTCGCTGTGAGCTGCTAGTACGACGAGTCCGACAGAGGTGGCCAGGCCGTGACCCTCCTGTTTGGGTACTGTTCAACTTCTTCCTAATGATATGATCTGCAGTTTTTTCTAGGTAAAATATTTTTTTTAAATTTGTTTTATAAAAAAAGAGTTTCCTCTGTATTACCTGCTTTGAGAATTACTCACCTGCCTGCTCTATAATATATATATATATATATATATATATATATTATACTGTATATACAAGTATATATTATATATATATTTATATATATATATATATATATATATATATATATATATATATATATATACAAACATACATATTTTATATATATATACATATTGTTTATATTATATATATATATATATATATATATATAATATAGTAATATATATATATACATATATAATATATATATATATATATATATATAAAATTTGATTTCATATTGAATTTGTGGCTGCGAGAAGCCACGCCCCCAAGCCACACCCTGAGACACACCCTCTCCACCCCCTTTTAAAAAGTGTCCAGGAATATTCTGGGCAAAAGGTAGCAACCCTATGCGCTACCGTGGGCACTCACAAATGCATGACTGTACTGGTGGAAGAGACTCAGTCAGTGCTAATGGGTTAGGGGGCACAATACTTGCCTTGCCCTGGGCGCTGACAACCCACGCTACGCCACTGCCTCCACCCCTTTTATTATTCCTGTCCCTCCTAAATAAGTATTCCCCTCTAAGTTAACTGCCCATTCATGTGAATCATCCCACCAAGTTTCAGTTATACTGATAACATCATAGTCCTCTTCTGCAACTAAGAGCGTCAGCTCCCCCATTTTACCTGTCATGCTTCTTGCATTTGTTGTCATACATTTAATTTTCATGTGCTTTCTGCTGCTACTTGGTGTGAAACCGAAGTGACTATGTTTCCTCTATAAGGGTAGATTTGCATTTTTAAAAATCTACAGGGATTTCTTGTTTGTTTGCTATCAGAAATAGTTGTTGTTTTAAATAAATATAGACTATTATTTAAAATGCATTTTAGAACACACACAAAAAAAAAACAAAGACAATAGGAGGAAAGATTGTGACTTCCTGGCAGGAAAAAAATGACAGCTTTTAATAATATTATTATTATTATTATTTTTATTATTTTTTTATATCTCTGGATTTTGGAATTCCAGATTTGGTGATTTTTATCTGTAATGTTAAATTGTGGATTAAATGGATATGAATTTATCTATCATAAATTGTTTAATTAAGCATAGTAAAAAAAAAAGCATTACAATATAAATTATATAATTTATTTAATTTTGCTTCAATTCCCTGTTTTCACACTAATCAGAAATACTAGAATGCACCTTTCATATTTGATTACTTTAAAGTTTGTTTGACCATACTATATGCTACACAGCTACTGTTTAGATAAGTATAGGATCTTATGTACATCTATCCTCTGACTGGCTACATCAAAACACATCAGATATACAATTTTTTGTAAAGAAACACATCAATTTTAAATGTTTTTAAGACATATGCAAAGCAGAGTTTTAATGCTATAATGCTGTATGCATATATAAATATATTCTAATGTCTCTATAATAAATCCACCGTTTAACTCCCATTAATAAATAACTATCTTTGTATTTTTTATTTTATTCAATATTAAATAAGCTAGAAACTAGAAAGGGACATTCTAGTGCAAAAAATGTCATGCTATAATTTGTTAGAGCATGTAATCTTTGCACTGTTGTGGCTCTAATTCTGTGTGTTTTACACCTGCTCAGAGCGGCTCATGCACTCCAAATACCTAGCTGAACACAGCTGGTGAGTAGTGGGTTAAGTGACTATCACTGCCATTTCCTGCTTGAGAGTTCTCTGAAATTTTAGAGCATGCAATTTATGCCCTCCCTTTAATAAATAATGTACTAGCAGTCTCAAATTCAAAACCACACAATTTGCACCAAAAGTGTGTATTCATTTTATGTGATGAAGAACCAGAAACACAAGCACAACTCCTAGGACATTATCAGACCTTCCTCTTAGAATATATCTTTAACATAAAATTGCTGCGGGCTACATTTTGCTATAATTATATTACCAATGCACATCTTACTTATAACAGACTTGTAGGAATTGTATTGGAATACAAATGTTGTGATATTAAAATTACAAAATAATGATGCCCCTTTGTTCTGTAACGAGCTACAGACTATAATGGAAGTATTTTGTATGAAAAAGACATTGATTCTGAAGTGCTGATGTCAATTTAAAAAATGCACAAAAAAACACAAGATGCATTAAAATAAAAACATACCATTGATTTTATTTATGACCATTGTGTATTTGGCCGTTTGTGGATTGCAGTTTTACAATATTACATTTGTGATTTTTTTTATCTTTATTGTAACTCTTAAAGTCTCAGGCTGAAAATAATTTAATTGACACTCAATGCACCAAAAAAAGTCTGTTTGTTTTTTTTTTTTTTTTTTTTTAAATATTTTGTTTTAATTCTGGCAAAACCTTGGAAAAAGTATATTTTGAAAGCTCATTCTGGAATGAGCCGGACAGATAGCTCAGCATGCTAAGGCAGTGTGGCTGAGCTCTGTAGCAACCCAAGGGGTTGCAGGTTCGATCCCCAGCGAAGTCCACTCAGCCTTTCATCCTTCCGAGGTCGATAAAATGAGCAGCGCCTTGAGACCCTTACGGGTGATTAGCCGCGCTTTACAAGTACCCAATACAATGAATGAAGTTAAGTGTTTAAAGTAATGATAATAGTGATGGACTATACATAATATGCTGCAATCTTACTGCCAAAAAAATATATAAATATATTTAAAGGGATAGTAAATGCACATTTTTTCTTTAATGATTCAGATACAGCATGCCATTTAAAGCAACTTTCTAATTTACTCCTATTTTCAAATTTTCTTCGTTCTCTTGATATCTTTATTTGAAAATTTGGTTCAGAACCCGGGGTAGCGCTTGCTAATTGGTGGCTACATTTACCCACCAATCAGCAAGAGCTACCCAGGTACTGAACCAAAAATGGACTGGCTCCTAAGCCTAACATTCCCGTTTTTCAAATAAAGATATCAAGAGTATGAAGAAAAATTGATAATAGGAGTAAATTAGAATGTTGCTTAAATGGCATGCTGTATCTGAATCATGAAAGAAAAAAATGGGTTTACTATCCCTTTAACACAGAATTAATGGTAAGTTTTTTCTTTTTTAATGTGTGATTATATTTGAGTAAATGTGCCTTGAATCACATCCCCATGATACTGTCTCTTTAAGGAAGTAATGCCAGGATGTTTAGGTCTATCTCTCACAAGATCCCTACTGATTATGTTAAATGCGCTGTAGCTTTGTGAAATAGTGCTGCTAGTTTTCTTAGCTTGCCTCTGTTTTCCCCCTTGTGCTGTTCATGTTTCTTTATTGTCCCCTCTAATGGAAAAAGCCGGTTTTACATCTTATCTCTGTCTGCCTTTCTTTAAAGCCAGGTGAACATACCCAATGCTCCTCCTCTATGGTAAGACCACAAACCCTTCAGAACACTGTCCCCATCCTTTGACACCCCTGATACACTTGTGTGCCCACTTACAGGGCTTTTCTTTCCAAACCTTGTCCAATTTTTCTCTCTTTGCATGCCCTGTGGCCGCCATGTTGTGTATTTGTTCTGGTGTCTCCTGAGCTGTGAATTTGTTGTTTATTTGTGTAACACTTTTTGTACTTGTAAGCTTCTTTTGAAATCTATTAACTAATTTGCTGCCAGAAAGGGCAGTCCTGGAAGGGATTAACTACAGGACAACCTGTCTGACAGTTTAACACAGAGAGAACAGAATGCATGGGAACCTTGCTGAGAACAATTTAAGAGGCCGCCTTTTCAATCTGGTCTAGAATGCTAGAACCCTTCAAGATGCAATCTACCAGGTTATCGATGTAAAGAAAATAATCAGTTAAATTTAAACAACACACATACTGAGTGATTTTTCATACACAGTTTGTTATGTAGTAATTGGAGATTTTAAAACTATGAAAAAGAATTGTAAAATTGAATTACCTATTTGTTTGTAATATAGTTTGGTATTGTGAAGGAGACTGACAGAGTAGTATAGAGAGGAATTAACGTATTGAACAAAACTTCAAAGGTTACATAGAGTTAATTTACCTATCAGCTCTCATATTAGTGCAAGGATTGTCACTGTGAACATGATGCCAGTCTTAGTTTTGAAAAAGGCTTAGTGCCAGGTGCTGAGGCTGTATAGGACTGATTTGTCCTGTTAATTGTTTATTAATATCCAGTCTAAACCTAACCATTTTGTACAAGTTTAGCATCATCAGTCCAGACATCTTGGAAGTACCTCTAATACCTTGTAGCTTGTTTCCCTTAAAATCTACTTACTTTTTGGAATATTTCCTTATTTTATATAAAACCAGAAACATTTTAAAAAATATAAGCTACAGCTAGCTCATTATCTCGCCTCTTGACTACCAGAGAACAGCCTACTGCTTTCAAAGGCTCTGACAGCTAAGGGGCTAGATGTGACATTGTGCACCATAGCATGTTTATATGAGCAGAGAACCTTTTTTTCTGTGCTATATATATAAAAAAAAATATATATATATATATATATATATATATATATATATATATATATATATATAACTATATATATATATATAACTGGCCTCTTCAAAGCAAGCAGTCATGTGATTGTGTTCTCTCTTATTTTTTATGTGTTTTCTTCTTTCAGGCCTTTGATTTGGGAGCTGGTGGGACAGTTTGGTGGTTTATTGTATGATATTTGCTAAAATAGATGATAAATCGAGTTAGTTAAAATGTATCTACACTGGGAGTAAATAAATAAGTTTCTTAATATGGGTATATTGATTTAAAAAACAATCTGTTAAGTAAGGCCTCAGTCATTATAGTTTACTTGCAATTGCAAGTGTTAAGGCAAGACCATAGACCAGTGAAAAAAACATAGCCTGTTATAATTTTTATGTGAGGTATCTGGAATTTGCAATAGATAGAGGTCTTGCATGAGTTCCCTTAAGGTTACCAATTGATGGCATCATGGAAGACCTATAGCTCTGTATCAGGGTGGGAGACATGGTCAGTATTGCCAACTTCTCTCTAATCCCAGTGCATTCTGGTTTACTATAGTTCTGCATTTCTATGGAAAATGAAGACATGGGAAAACCAGGACTGGACTGGAATCTCATGATAAAATTGAGGTAGGTTGGCAATACTGTATATGAGACCTTACCCGCACCAAGAATCAAATGTGTTATGTAGAAGGGAGGTTTGCCCCTGTACAATGTAGAAAGGCTGAAGAGTATTGCTACTCATTGCTAATCTCTCCTGATGTAGCAAAAATGTACTGTGTATTCAGTTTGGGCCATCTGAATTAGTAATAAATCTTAAAGCACTGCTGTGTCTTTGTCTTCTACAGTGTCCTAAGAGTCTATAGTAAAATTAAGTGCAGTTTCACACAGCTAACATTAGCAAGATACCTAACACTATTATTGCCATTAGTGCAAAAATAAAAGCTACAAACCTCTTTATTGTTGTAGGAGAGTTTAATGAGATAAGGAATACCAACCACTTAATATATATAGTTCTTCAGCTTTAAAGGAAATTATGGGTTTAGGGTGTGTCCATGTTCAGACAGGGCACAATACTGGGGTTCTGCAGGACAGGTAAGACAGAGCAGCCTTTGTAGAGGAGTCTCCCCACTCCCCTCCATCTGCCCTATAACCATTGCCCTTCTGCCTCTGGGTTCCAGAATGTGGAGGAGAACTCCCGAATCTCCATCACCTTCTTCAGGCTTTTCAGAGTAATGCGTCTTGTGAAGCTTCTCAGCCGTGGGGAGGGGATTCGGACCCTGCTCTGGACCTTCATCAAGTCGTTCCAGGTAAATCAAAACATCTGCTATGTTTAGGTCTTACATAGGATTCTGGCAACATATCCTTTAGTATTGCATTTATATTTCAGATGTGAAGTAAAGTTAAAGTGATGGTAAAGTTGCTCCATATTAAAAGCTGTATTGGCAACATCGTTATAAAGAACTATGAGTTTAATTTTTTTTTTGTGTGTGTGACGTATTTTTTGGCATTCACTTGAAATCATGGCCGTTAGACAACCACGAGTTTAACTTAACCGCCCCCTCTATCTAGAGAGCATGCGCCGCACATCTTATTGTATCGGGAACAAGCCTGGTTGCTTACATCAGAAACAGCATCGAACAAGGAAGTCTACGGAGGGCGGAGCGAGGTGCGGTGCATAATAAAATTACAACTATAAAAAAAAGTTACTGTTAAAACTTAGCGATTTAACTGATTGAAGGATAGGCTACCTGTGTGAATGATTGGAGAGGCGCAACTTTACCATCACTTTAATTTAATTTTTGTTAATCATTTTCTCAGTTTTTAAGAATGAACTATCTATGCTACTACACAAATATCGTTAAAGGGGCAATAAATGAAGATATTGACCATTGCATTGATCTTTGACAACCAGTGTTTATTCTATTTGCTATGCAGTACAATGATTATGCAGTGCAATTAATTGGTACATTTACTGTCCCTTTAATTAGGTCTTGTTAGTGGTGTTAAAAATAACAGAAGCTGTAAAACACACAGCAAACAACATTAAAGCCCTATACAGGTTATTTATACACTTTGTATTGTATATTTGGTTTCAATTTTTCATACTAAACAACTTGAGGCTTTCTAATGTGTTTGTATAGCAGCAATCCATTCTGTCAGAAGAATCAGTCTATGTATAATTAGTTTCCAGCATATAAAGTAGCTTGTAACATGCTGATAGGGAAACAGGATCCCTTCCTGTTAAAGGGACACTCAAGTCAAAATAAACTTCTATGATTCAGAAAGAGCATGCAATTTTAAGACACTTTCCAATTTACTTCCATCTTTCTGTGAACCAGAATCCTACTGAGCATGTGCACAAGCTCACAGGGTAAACATATACTAGTCTGTGATTGGCTGATGTCTGTCACATGATTCAGAGGGCCAGAAAATGAGAGGAAAAATGAATTTGTCAGAAAAAAATCTACTGCTTATTTGAAATAGTGTTTTTTCATTGTGTTTTTATTATGCACAATTGTGTAATTCTACTGCATTAAAGGGACACTGAACGCAAATTTTTTCTTTCGTGATTCAGATAGAGCATGACATTTTAAGCATCTTTCTAATTTACTCCTATTATCAAATTTTCTTCATTCTCTTGGTATCTTTATTTGAAATGGAAGAATGTAAGTTTAGATGCCGACCCATTTTTGGTGAACGACCTGGGTTGTCCTTGCTGATTGGTGGATAAATACATCCACCAATAAAAAATCGCTGTCCAGAGTTCTGAACCCAAAATTTTTTTTAGATGCCTTCTTTTTCAAATAAAGATAGCAAGAGAGCGAAGAAAAATTTATAATAAGAGTAAATTAGAAAGTTGCTTAAAATTCGGTTCAGTGTCCCTTTAAATGGTCCTTGAAGTGAGAAAAAAAGTGTTAAGCAAACTGGTAGTTTAGGTTTGTGCACAACTCATGTCCACTGCCTAATAAAAATAAAACTCCCACAGCTCTGTTGGTAGACACACCACCTCAAGCATGAAATAGAAAAGAATATGTATTCAGGACAGGAATATCTATTTTTAGATGATAGAAGGAAAAATAATGATATTCACATTTTGTAAGAAATACGAACAGTAGCAAAGGTAATTGTAATTAGCAGTTTCATCATGAGGAAAAGCATTGGTAGTTTTCCAGCAGCACCAAAAAAAAAATCTGAATCAAAGCTTAACCAGAAGTTAGGCAAACTGGAAGCAAAATAAGTGAGATAACAAACTAGCTTCATAATGATGCTCTAATTTGGGGATTCATATACATACGTCAAACTAGGGACACTTTTTTTGATCACTGATATATTTCTACATAGCTACTCCCACATATTGTCTACTGTCAAAAAATATCTCACTAATAAACTATACCAAAAAATAAACCTCCCCATTATAGCTATGAAGCTATGTCGCTAAACTAATAATAAATAATGTGTCACAGAGATGTGCTAAAATTCTGGGGGCTGGGCTCAATCTGGTCCAGCCCTGAGTTCCAGGAGCCCGACAAGGCCGGTGAGGTTTTGCCGGCCCTCCGGCGTTTACCACATCTCCTTGACAAAATATGCATTGTCAATTGCAATGTAGATTATTTAAAGTATTGTAGATATTTTAAAAGGGATTTAGTGGTTCCTTGCTATTATTTCAAACATAAATATATATTTGAAAATATATGTTTATGTTTAAAATAATGCAAAGCATCATTAAATACCTTTAGTCTATAGATATATACAATGCTTTAAACAATATTGCATTGTAACATAAATGTACATTAACATATGGGTTCTGGCACTGCTAGCACCAGCACAGCAGTACCCGTGTAGGAGCGCAGAGATCCAGTAGCTGGTGAAACCAGATATTTCCTGCAGGCAAAACTTCTAAATGTCCTCCTCATTGGAGTAGGTAGAAACAATCTGAAAAATAGAATAGTTGGGGAAAAAGCGCCACACAAGGGACAGATCTAAGCGTAGATAATAATGTAAAACAATCTTTAATAAAAGTGACAAATGCACACTCACAATAAAACACTTCGCTTAGAGCCGTGGAACACTTCTATTGCCCCTCTATATCATACCGGCTTGTTTGCTCTTGTCCTTCCGGCTCCACAAAGCTTCCTACGGCTATTTGTAAACGCGTCCGCTTCCAGAGCGTAATTCACCCAATCAGTTATAGTCCCCAAAGATGGTGGCTAGGACCAGAACAGCATAAATAATCTCTAATGCACACTGGTACAACACCAAATGGATCCAAACAGAGTGGCTCCCTGTGACCATGTATCGCACACAAAAACACTGCGGTAAGTGGTATGTTATCACTAATAAATACAACAAGCTAACATAAATACATTTTAATGTATATGCAATACTTAAAACAATATACATGCATACTATTTTAAATAAAAATATCACTGCAAGGTCTGACTACATTATATCTACAATCTTTAAAATAAAATGCATGGTCATACAGGGAGTGCAGAATTATTAGGCAAATGAGTATTTTGACCACATCATCCTCTTTATGCATGTTGTCTTACTCCAAGCTGTATAGGCTCGAAAGCCTACTACCAATTAAGCATATTAGGTGATGTGCATCTCTGTAATGAGAAGGGGTGTGGTCTAATGACATCAACACCCTATATCAGGTGTGCATAATTATTAGGCAACTTCCTTTCCTTTGGCAAAATGGGTCAAAAGAAGGACTTGACAGGCTCAGAAAAGTCAAAAATAGTGAGATATCTTGCAGAGGGATGCAGCACTCTTAAAATTGCAAAGCTTCTGAAGCGTGATCATCAAACAATCAAGCGTTTCATTCAAAATAGTCAACAGGGTCGCACGAAGCGTGTGGAAAAACCAAGGCGCAAAATAACTGCCCATGAACTGAGAAAAGTCAAGCGTGCAGCTGCCAAGATGCCACTTGCCACCAGTTTGGCCATATTTCAGAGCTGCAACATCACTGGAGTGCCCAAAAGCACAAGGTGTGCAATACTCAGAGACATGGCCAAGGTAAGAAAGGCTGAAAGACGACCACCACTGAACAAGACACACAAGCTGAAACGTCAAGACTGGGCCAAGAAATATCTCAAGACTGATTTTTCTAAGGTTTTATGGACTGATGAAATGAGAGTGAGTCTTGATGGGCCAGATGGATGGGCCCGTGGCTGGATTGGTAAAGGGCAGAGAGCTCCAGTCCGACTCAGACGCCAGCAAGGTGGAGGTGGAGTACTGGTTTGGGCTGGTATCATCAAAGATGAGCTTGTGGGGCCTTTTTGGGTTGAGCATGGAGTCAAGCTCAACTCCCAGTCCTACTGCCAGTTTCTGGAAGACACCTTCTTCAAGCAGTGGTACAGGAAGAAATCTGCATCCTTCAAGAAAAACATGATTTTCATGCAGGACAATGCTCCATCACACGCGTCCAAGTACTCCACAGCGTGGCTGGCAAGAAAGGGTATAAAAGAAGAAAATCTAATGACATGGCCTCCTTGTTCACCTGATCTGAACCCCATTGAGAACCTGTGGTCCATCATCAAATGTGAGATTTACAAGGAGGGAAAACAGTACACCTCTCTGAACAGTGTCTGGGAGGCTGTGGTTGCTGCTGCACGCAATGTTGAAGGTGAACAGATCAAAACACTGACAGAATCCATGGATGGCAGGCTTTTGAGTGTCCTTGCAAAGAAAGGTGGCTATATTGGTCACTGATTTGTTTTTGTTTTGTTTTTGAATGTCAGAAATGTATATTTGTGAATGTTGAGATGTTATATTGGTTTCACTGGTAAAAATAAATAATTGAAATGGGTATATATTTGTTTTTTGTTAAGTTGCCTAATAATTATGCACTGTAATAGTCACCTGCACACACAGATATCCCCCTAAAATAGCTATAACTAAAAACAAACTAAAAACTACTTCCAAAACTATTCAGCTTTGATATTAATGAGTTTTTTGGGTTCATTGAGAACATGGTTGTTGTTCAATAATAAAATTAATCCTCAAAAATACAACTTGCCTAATAATTCTGCACTCCCTGTAGTATTACATAACTGCATGCCTGATATGTAATAAAACAATTGTAATACTAATGCCTTTTGTAACATGAATATTAATTGTAAAATATATATTTATGTTTAAAATAAAAAACACACAAAAAATACATATTAATTTATATACAATAGTTAAAAGAATATGCATCATACAAACGAATGCATAATATTTTAAAAATTGTAGATAAATGCACTATTAACCCCTAAGCTGCCCCAACTAATCACATAATCATCCCCAATACAGGTATGAGGGGTGGTTAGGAGATGAAGGCCTTCTAAACGGTAACAATCAATAATCACCTAATCAACCCCCATACAGGTATAAGGGGTGGTTAGGAGAATAAGGCCTAATACATACTAACCATCAATAATCACCTAATCAACTCCCATACAGGAATGATGGGTGGTTAGGAGATTAAGGCCTACTAAATGGTAACAATCAATAATCACCTAATCAACTCCCATACAGGTATGAGGGGTGGTTAGGAGAATATGGCATAATAAATGATAACCATCAATAATTACCTAATCAACACCCATACTGGTATGAGGGGTGGTTAGGAGATTAAGGCCTACTAAATACTAGCTAAGAATAATCACCTAATCTACCCCCATACAGGTATGGGGGGTGGTTAGGAGATTAAGGTCTAAATTGCCACCTCTCAAAGCAAACTAGAACTACTGTAACACCTACCCCCCCCCTCTAAACTAACCCCACTAAGTTACAAAAATAACAAAAATTGAAGTTACAAAAAAAATATTCTAAGCTACTAAAAATAATAAACTACAGTATCCAAAATAAAAACCTCCAGCATTATACCTAACACTAAACTACATGGCCCATAAAATAAAAAACTCACCCAAATAAATACCTAAACCCTTCCATTAAAAACAATCACAACCCCCTCTCTACAATACAAGTAACCCCAAAGTAACATAATATATCCCAAAAAACCCAGCCTATAAAAGAAAAGTTTAATAAAGCAAAAAACACTATTCTTAAAAATAAAAAAACACACCAAAAAAGCCATAATTAACCCCAGAATTGGTAGTCACTGTTGGGTAATCCAGCTCCTCTTGATCCGAAGTTGGGCCCTCTTCATCTCGGTTCCATGCGCTGGGATCCCATCTTCATGGCGATGGAGGCGGACTTCAGCGGCCTCTTCCACTGCCTCGGCTCCGGAATCTTAATCAACGTCGGGGCCATCTTTATCCAGGTTCCTGGCATCGGGGGGCCATCTTTGTGGAGGCGGACTTCAGCGGCCTCTTCCGCTACATCCGCTTTGCATCTTCTTTTCTTCAGCTCTCTTCTATGAGCCCTCCTCTTCATGAGGTCGCCGCCACACACTGAAATCACAGAAGCGCAGAATCACAATATATAGGGGTATCACTTAATTCTGATTGGCTGATTTTAAATCAGTCAATCCCTATTGGCTAATTTGAATAAGTCAATACCAAGAATGTTTTTAAATTTAAATTCTAATCATCCAATAGAAAAAGATCATTAGAATTTAAAAACGTTGTTCCCGGGCAACGGCCATGATTGGTTACAGCTTTATTTGCTGCTCCAGCTCTACTGATTTATTGGTCTGAAATCCCTGTATTGAGGTACCATCCAGGACTGACCCATAAGTATATTGAACCAGCTGAATAAGCTCTATCTGTTGATGCCCCATATTACATAGGTGGATGCAAGCATCAAGGCTCCGGCACTACTTTGGCGGCTGAGTCCTCCCACAAACCCCCCAGCAGGGCCACTATACCCCTGCTGTGTATGTATACTCCATAAATACTTGGATAACAAGACGCGAGGCTAAACATGTGGGAACTATATGACTCTATAAAGAGCCTTCTGGATGACTTTAAACAACAAGTTTGCAGCAGAATAGATGACATAGTCGGATTGTCGGACCGGAGAACTCCTAATAGTTATGCAGACCAAAATAGTGCGTCATGCGGCGGCCCTCTTCAGTCAGCTACGATCCGACACTGTGCATGAAGGGAGAGTCCCCAAGCGTCATTGACGACTTCACACTCCAGTCCAGATCCTCTGCCTAATACCCTCATGCACTTATCTACTCCGGAGTCCCAGGAGATCCAGACAGAAAAGTGCACAGGGCCCTGTCTTCTCCAGCGCATTATGGCTCCTGCCATTGAAGAATCTGCCTGCATGGTTCGCTGTTCGGCCCAACTTTGTACAGAGATGCCGATGTCCCTTACCTGGGGGTCGCCTGGGTATAGTGGGGACCTAAATGAGAACCGAATAGACAGGGACCATCTGATGGAGACTCCCCTTGAGACTCGATTTCTACTTTAATACTGAGGATAAAAGAGACTTACATAGGCCACAGGGCCCTGGCATGAAGTCCTAAAATAAGCTTTTTGGCTCAGAACAAAGCTGCACACATCTGGACTGGTCTGTTTAATCAGACTGGGCATCTGCGAAACCTGGTGACTGTGCTATAGCCTAAAACAGGGTATATGGTAACTCACTCCTCTGTATAGCTGGATTTGTATTTTACTGTTCTACTACTCTGTTCAAGCCCCAACAGACCTATTATCTTATTTAACCAAGGTTATCTAAGTCAGTTTATACATTGTTTTTCATTTAGTATTATCTCATTTGGGCTGGTTAACTGAGTATATTATAACCTAGTCTTAAGGTGATATATATATATATATATATATATATATATATATATATATATATATATATATATATATATATATATATATATATATATATAAAAGCCTCTTCATAGCCAGGTCAGCACATGTGATTGTATGTGTATGTATTTCAATGTAAATGTGTGTGTATTGTCCATACAATTGTGCTACTACTAGGGATCTATAAGCTAATTATTTGCACAAGATATAGGGTCCCCCCATGCGAATGGTTTATAGCCTATAGTACTGGTGTAATTTCCTCCATGTATAATTACGCATTACTACACTATAGAAGCCTTACTTATGCTTCTGTATTTGCATTTCATCAGTGCGGCCTGCACGAGCTATGAGACACATAATTATAATCTATAGTGTGGATGTCAAATCTAAATAAGTCTTTCTTATTGATAGTTCAAATGTTGTTTACACTATAGAGTCTTGCTAACGATTCTTCCTGCCCATATTTTATATGTAAGAGTTTATAGACTTAAAAGTGACCTAATATTTTGGGCAGTCCATAGCCAAAAGTATATGATTCACAGTATAAGTTTATGACCTCCATATAGTTCTGGCTTTTCCAGATTTATATGATAGTTGATTTAATCTCTCTTTGTTTTACTTTATTTAACTGAAATCCCCCCCCCAGATAAAGGTAATTTTCTAGGGGTCCATGGAAGGCCCTTATTTACTATTTGGGGATAAAACTTTTATTTACTCTATTATACAGCTCCCTCTAAAGTGCTAATGTTCAAGGTGAGGTCCAAGAGCGGCCTCTTATGTTTACTGAGGGAAATTAAGCTCTTACTGCAATTAAATAAAAAATAGAGGTCTGTTTTTAAGGTGAAATTTGCAGAGACAGACACTCCTTTAGGAATATGCAATGCTGTGTATATTTGTTTATTAATATGTGCATTTATATCTCTTGTGACTTGTATTTGTACACCGTGTGAATCCAACCAGATGTCACTGTACTTTTATCTGTCATTTTATAACTTTTGACCTCAATAAAAACATTATAAAAAAAACACACACACAAAACATTCTTGCTATTGGCTGATTCAAATGTTAAATTAGCCAATCTGAAATAAGTGGTACCCCTATATATTGGAGTTTAGCGCTTCTGGAATTTCAGTGTGTGGCGGTGACTCCATGAAGAGGAGGGCTCATAGAAGAGAGTTGAAGAAAAAAAGATGCAAAGCGAAGGCAGCGTAAGAGCCGGCAAAGTCTGCCGCAGCGAGGATGGGCCCTTGGTGCCAGAAACCGGGAATAGGAGGGCCCTGACATTGATGAAGGTTGCAGAGCAGAGGCGGTGTAAGAGGCTGCCGAAAGTCCTCCTCAGAGAAGATGGGCCCCTGGCACAAGAAACGGGGATGAAGAGGGCCCAACGTGAGATCAAGAGGAGCTGGATTACTTAACAGTGAGTACGACTTTTGGGGTTAGTTAGGGTTTTTATTTTATTTTTAAGAATAGGGTTTTTTAGTTCAACATTTCTTTTATAGGCTAGGTTGTTTAAGTTAGATTTTGTTATTGTGGGGGGTTACTTGTATTGTAGAGGGGGGGTTTGTAATTGATTTTTTTTTTCTTCAAAAAGAGCTGATCACTTTAGGGCAATGCTCTACAAATACCCTTTTCATTCAGGGCTATTGTAATTTATCTTAGTGTTAGGGTTTAGGATTTGTTTTTTTTGGGTGGGTTTTTTATTTTATGGGCCATCTAGTTTAGTGTTAGGTATAATGGTGTTTTCTTTGTTTTGGATACTGGATATTTTTTTTGTAACTAAGATTTTTTTTTTTTTTTGTAACTTAGAATTTTTTGATTTTGTGTAACTTAGTGGGGTTAGTTTATCGGGGGTGTTAGTTTAGAGGGGGTTAGGTGTTAGGTAGATTAGGATTTGATTGCATTTGGCGTTATTTTTATCTACTTAGATTTTTATTTTAACTTAGGGGGTTTAGTTTAGTGGGGGGTTAGGTGTTAGGTTACTTTGCATTTGGGGTACGTGGCGGCATAGGGGTTAATAGTTACTTGCAGTGTGTAGGTGGCAGCATAGGGGTTAAAAGTTAGTTACTTGCGGTGGGTATGTGGTGGCATGTGGTTAATAGTTACTTGCGGTGGGTATGTGGCGGCATATGAGTTAATAGTTAGTTACTTGCAGTGGGTATGTGGTTGCATAGGGGTTAATAGTTTCTTACAGTGGGTATGTGGCTGCTTAAGGGTTAATAGTTTAGTATTTGCTGTGGGTATGTGGCAGCATAGGGGTTAATAGGATAGTACTTACGGTGGGTATGTGGCGGTATAGGGGTTAATAGGATAGTACTTGCGGTGGGTATGTAGCGGTTTAGATATTTATTAGTGTAGTGTTAGTTTGCAATTGTGGGGTACTTCGGTTTAGGGGTATTATCATAATTGGTTAGGCATGGCAGTTATATTCCAGGGATCCCTTTACTATACATCTCTAATATGGTCGGTGATGCTAGATGTTGTCTATAGCCATCATTGCCGACCAATGGTATGTATAGTAAACACCTCTCTGCAATGTTGCTATATAAGGAGCTTGGAATATTTCAACAGATTTGCTAGAAATTGCAGTTGATCCGTTTGAATATTTCTCCACCTCGTAGCACTTTCGATTATCGGGGGCCACAGTGAGACACTGATAGACATGTAACTTAGTAATATTGGTATGCTATGTGAGATCTGCTGTTGCTGATTATAGCGGATCACATAGGATCTACTCACCATTATAGAAATACTGATAGACAAGAGCATCATCATCATCTACTTTTGTTTAACGATAGTTTGACAAGTATTGTCATTTCTCAATTCATTTCTATACTATGTCATTCACAAATCTATCCTCTTGAGAAAGCCCACACGGAAAGTGAGCGAAACGTGGTGAGGTATTCTGTCCCTCATCCCTTACCGTAGAAGCAGCCATGGACACCAGCACGCTATGATCGCAGCTGATTCAAACCTATGCATGTAAGAAGTAGGGAACTTGGTAATTGGAACGCTGCATGTTGGTGAGACCTGGTTGGGACTACAAATGAAGTAGGAAAAGTGGAACTTTGTTGTTGATGTGCTGATATAATTTTTTATTCTTGTAACTGCTACTTATAGCGCAAAGACACAGCGCAAATAAATATTACTGTGAATCGGGGTTGCGCCTCTTCTCTTCTCTTTACAGATTTCTCAGTTCATGATATAACTACAAACATGATGCCCATTTTTGCCAAGATAGAATGGAAAAAAATATTTTTGCAATCCACAAATAAAAAATTAACACTTCCAAGGAATAACTTGCTGACCTCTCAAGTTTTACTTTTACATTTACCAAATTCATAGGAGAAATGCTGAAGAAATCACTAGGAAAAGCGGTGGGCTTTCATGTACTGAGACTTTTACCATCAACAAATTAATGTATTCCTCTTTTTTTATTGAGACTGAGCAAAAAGTAATTTTCTATACAGCAGTATTCTATACACTTGAGGGAATTAGGAGGGCCAAATATCAGAGATGGGAAAGGCAGGGTGAATATAAAATAATGATGTGAAGGAGTGTGGGAAAATAGTGCGCTGGTGAAATAGAGTATCAAACCCCTTACAGTGTTTTTAGATCCTTCAGTCTAAAAGTAATGTGTCGTGAAAAAAGAAAAGGTTTTGTAAGGGCGCTAATAGCTAAAGATACTTGTGTAAAATTATTATCTGTATTGGATATCCGTGATAAATGTTTAAAATATTTAAAATATTGATAAAGTCAGATCAAAAAAGTTTCTAAAAACCAGTGGTTTATTTAATTACAATATGATTAAAAAGATTTTTAGAGACGTCTCTAGTACAATTCGATCAGGAAAAGTTAAAAAACAGACATGAAATAAAAATAAAAGTAGTACTGATTAGTACTTCATGAGAAATATTAGTTTACTGCTTATTTTATTGGTCACTCAGAAAATATCTAATGTGGTGTGACTAAGCAATTTGCCAAAATTTCTCGTGAGTATTTCAGAGTTCATAGAATTACACATAAACTTCCATTTAAAATTCGCATACCAACTTGATAAAACTTGTGTAAAAGATGGAGCTTAAAGCAGAGCTGTGCATAAGAAATATTTGTATAGAGTTGTATCTTTCTACCAAATTAGATCAGGCCTTTGTACTAGTTTCACAGCAAACTTTCAGAGATAATTATCATGTCCATATGTATGAACAAAGAGAAATGTCCAGTAAACTTATATTACTAGTAGCTTAAGGTTGCAGTTTGCGACTCTCATACAGATTGTACCTTATCGTATGCGTGAACAACAGCAGGGTATCCTGTGCGTCCTGCAGCTCCGTTCTTCTGACAGTGTCCTCGTGTTGTTGGCGTCTGACGTCACACCCGATGTGTGGGGGCTTGTCTTGCGTCTGCCAATCACTGCTTAGACAATTTTTAGAATCCCTTCTTGCATCCGATACTAGGTATACAATTTCCTTCTTATTTCTGATACTTAGTACTTATTTGGTACCGGTCAGCGGAGGTGTATCTGATGGAGATAAATTCACCTGCACTTAGTGCTGTTAGCACGCAGGTTCCGATGATGTATCTCTTAGGTGTCCTTTGTTGACAATCAACCCGGGTTGGTTCATTCGGCTCAAAGAATAGTGGAGTCAAGTATGCAGTCTTTAACTTCTACGCGTTTCACTCCCTCCAGGAGGGAGGGAGTGAAACGCGTAGAAGTTAAAGACTGCATACTTGACTCCACTATTCTTTGAGCCGAATGAACCAACCCGGGTTGATTGTCAACAAAGGACACCTAAGAGATACATCATCGGAACCTGCGTGCTAACAGCACTAAGTGCAGGTGAATTTATCTCCATCAGATACACCTCCGCTGACCGGTACCAAATAAGTACTAAGTATCAGAAATAAGAAGGAAATTGTATACCTAGTATCGGATGCAAGAAGGGATTCTAAAAATTGTCTAAGCAGTGATTGGCAGACGCAAGACAAGCCCCCACACATCGGGTGTGACGTCAGACGCCAACAACACGAGGACACTGTCAGAAGAACGGAGCTGCAGGACGCACAGGATACCCTGCTGTTGTTCACGCATACGATAAGGTACAATCTGTATGAGAGTCGCAAACTGCAACCTTAAGCTACTAGTAATATAAGTTTACTGGACATTTCTCTTGGTTCATACATATGGACATGATAATTATCTCTGAAAGTTTGCTGTGAAACTAGTACAAAGGCCTGATCTAATTTGGTAGAAAGATACAACTCTATACAAATATTTCTTATGCACAGCTCTGCTTTAAGCTCCATCTTTTACACAAGTTTTATCAAGTTGGTATGCGAATTTTAAATGGAAGTTTATGTGTAATTCTATGAACTCTGAAATACTCACGAGAAATTTTGGCAAATTGCTTAGTCACACCACATTAGATATTTTCTGAGTGACCAATAAAATAAGCAGTAAACTAATATTTCTCATGAAGTACTAATCAGTACTACTTTTATTTTTATTTCATGTCTGTTTTTTAACTTTTCCTGATCGAATTGTACTAGAGACATCTCTAAAAATCTTTTTAATCATATTGTAATTAAATAAACCACTGGTTTTTAGAAACTTTTTTGATCTGACTTTATCAATATTTTAAATATTTTAAACATTTATCACGGATATCCAATACAGATAATAATTTTACACAAGTATCTTTTGAATATAAAATAAGTAAGAGAGGTATTACAAGTTGTGAGAAAAGGAAAATTCACTGAACCCAGTGACAAACAAACTTAAAAATAAAGAAACAGGCTCCATTGTTATTTATGTTAAGCCAAAGATTCTGTAGAGGAAGTGTTCTACAGAAAACAACATATTGAGATATAGCAATGAAACCTGAGCAGAGTAGAAAGAGATGCACACCAACTCAAAAAGTAGGCACCAAAGTCCAAGATATTATGGAAGCAAGGATAAGTGGAAGGAAAAAACTTCCCCCAATTGAATTGAACTAGATGAACACTGAAGGTGACAAAAAAAAAAAAACTGCAAACATGACAACAATGGGTAAACATTAAAACCCAGTAAAGCCAGAAGCAGAATGGTTCTACAATGCAGTCTGGCAAATGTGGGGCAATGGGAGAATATATATAGATTTCCCAGCAGAAAAAAAACAGAGCATAACATTGAGAAGAGAATCGTACAAAATATAAAATGTGCATGCTAAAGGAAAATGGGGATGAACAAATGGCTCCAGAAGAAAAATAGGAAGTCTCTGATTAGCAACCACTGTAAGACATAGAAGTGGCATAAAAGCAAAATGGGTGAGATATCCAAATGCAACCCCCCCCCCTTTTATGTGGTGTTGTAGACTAGTTGAGGAAGCAAATACAAGGTGTATATCATTTAATGGAGCAAAGACAATACACATTGAAGTCAGTAAAGACCTTACAGGTACTGAAAACAATTAACAATGTTCCATATGGTGGTAACATCCAGGACGCTAGTAAAAGGTTAGTGTTGAAAATCATTGGGTAAATCAAAATTCCATACTAGAGGGGTTACATGACAGTTAAGATATATTAAACAATGGCAAGAGGCCAACACATCAGCATCCAAACATTGGGCCAGATTATAAAAAAAATGGAGAGAAATTATAATACATACTTAAAAGAGCTTGAACTCACAGAAATTTCTTAGAAAAAAGAGGCGAACATTGAAGTCCCAGAATGATGAGAGATCTCATAGAGTAATGAGACTGGGATAGAGAATCTCATGGAGGAGTCTGAGGTCAGTAGGGGAGCATCTGGCACTGATATAAATTCTTAGTTTGCATCAAATACAAATTAAACTAACAGGTTTTAGTACAGTTCAGCTTTCATTTGCTCATCTTTTTATATATTTTACTTTTCTGTCAGTTAGATAAGTATATACAACTGCTGAAATAAATCAGTGACATCTGCAGGTCTAAAATGCTTAGAGAATATAGTTAGGTTTACATTAACTTAAGAAACACCTTAGGAACTCCCCTGTCCCTCCCACTTTCTGAAATTGACAGACTTATTTTACATAAAATACAATGTGTAGTGCAATTTGTAAAAGATAAACTATACAGCTGATGATGATATTATTTTATTAAAGTTACACAGAATCTTTCAAAGCAAAATCAGAATTTGTAAAATTGCAATCCTATGTACACAGTTGTTTAGAAAATCTAAATGCATTAAAACACAGAAGAGGCAGTACAAAGTATGAATGTAATACAACTTAAAGAAATAAAAAGACAAAAATCTAAAGTCTACAGTAAATTAAAATACAAAGCAAAAAGTGTAAAAGTAATACACCTCTTATGCCATTCAGTGCTATATTGAAAGAGAAAAATTTGACTTTCTAGAACCTTGTGAGGGGTCTCACAGTTCTAGAGGATCATTTTAGATAATCTCATATGAGCACAGTGCTTTAAATAATCAGTTCCATTGTTCTAAAATATATATTAAAGGGACAGTAAAGTAAAAAATAAACTTTCATGTTTTAGATAGAGCATGCAATTTTAAACTTTCCAATTTCTTTCTTTCTCTTGTAAGGTGTATCCAGTCCACGGGTTCATCCATTACTTGTGGGATATTCTCCTTCCCAACAGGAAGCTGCAAGAGGACACCCACAGCAGAGCTGTCTATATAGCTCCTCCCCTAACTGCCACCCCCAGTCATTCTCTTGCAGCTCTCGACAAGATAGGAAGTATCAAGAGATATGTGGTGTCTTAGTGTAGTTTTACTTTCAATCAAAAGTTTGTTGTTTTTAAACGGTACCGGCGTTGTACTGTTTTACTCTCAGGCAGAAATTAGAAGAAGAGTTCTGCCTGGAGGTTGATGATCTTAGCGGTTTGTAACTAAGGTCCATTGCTGTTCTCACATATAACTGAAGAGTATGGGACAACTTCAGTTGGGGGAACGGAGAGATGAATGAATTCTAGAAAATGCTGACAGAGCCTTGTGTATTTGAGGTAAGCCTGATGCAGTGATTTAATAGCGACTGGGATCATGGTTAGAAAACAGGGTAATACTCTTATTACTTAGTGACAGTTAAATGTTTACATGAATTAAAAAATAGGAAGTTTTTGCTCTGAGGGCGATAACTCTTTATTTGGGGCCTAGTTGCCACATGGCTAATCAGATACTCCTAGGAGTATTTTCTTAAGGCCCCTCTGGCATCCAGTACATGGTGGGAGGGGCCTATTTTAGCTCTCTAAATGCGCAGTTTTAATTCAGACTGAGACATCCAGCTTCCCTAGAGGAGTCCTCTGGCACCTGAGGACCATTATAAGGGGTTTATTTCTGCACAAAATCGTACTTGAGGGCAGGTAGGAGCCTCAGCAGAGCTGTGGCAGGGTGCTTAACTGTCTTGTAACGTTTTTTAAAGTTTTTAAATCCGGTTTGGGGCCTAAGGGGTTAATCATTCATTTGCAAGTGGGTGCAATGTTGCTTTAGCTCCTTACACACACTGTAAACATTTCAAAGACGTTACTATATTTTTACACTGTTTTGCAGTTTAAGTGTTAGTTTTTTTCTCTTAAAGGCACAGTAACGTTTTTGTTTAATTGCTGTTTCACCTTTATTAAAGTGTTTTCCAAGCTTGCTTGTCTCATTACTAGTCTGTTAAACATGTCTGACATAGAGGAAACTCCTTGTTCAATATGTTTAGAAGCCATGGTGGAACCCCCTCTTAGAATGTGTACCAAATGTACTGAAATTTCTATAAACTATAAAGACCATATTATGGCGCTTAAAGATTTATCTCCAGGGGATTCTCTGACTGAAAAAAGGGAGATTATGCCATCTAGCTCTCCCCATGTGTCAGAACCTATAACTCCCGCTCAAGTGACGCCAAGTACATCTAGGGCTTCTAATTCTTTTACCTTACAGGACATGGCGGCAGTTATGAATGCTACCCTCACAGAGGTATTTTCCAAACTGCCAGGGTTACAAGGAAAGCGAGACAGCTCTGGGGCTAGAACTAATACAGAGCTTTCTGACGCTTTAATGCTTGTGTCCGATATACCCTCACAATACTCAGAAGCCGAGGCAGGTGACCTTCTATCTGTGGGTGACATTTCAGACTCAGGGAAGGCGTTGCTTCAGTCTGATTCTGAAATGACAGCGTTTAAATTTAAGCTTGAACACCTCCGCTTATTGCTTAGGGAGGTTTTAGCGACTCTGGATGATTGTGACCCCATTGTGGTTCCAGAGAAATTGTGTAAAATGGACAAATACTTTGCAGTGCCTGTTTACACTAATGTTTTTCCAGTCCCTAAGAGGTTTTCGGAAATTATTATTAAGGAATGGGATAGACCAGGTGTGCCATTCTCTCCCCCTCCTGCTTTCAAAAAGATGTTTCCCATAGATGCCGCCGTACAGGACTCGTGGCAGACGGTCCCTAAGGTGGAGGGAGCAGTCTCTACCCTAGCTAAGCGTACAACTATCCCCGTCAAGGACAGTTGTGCTTTCCTAGATCCTATGGATAAAAAAATTGAGGGTCTCCTTAAGAAAATTTTTATTCATCAAGGTTTTATTCTCCAGCCTCTTGCATGCATAGCCCCAGTTACTGCTGCAGCGGCTTTTTGGTTCGAGTCTCTTGAGGAGGCTCTGCAGGTGGAGACTCCGCTAGACGACATTCTAGACAGGTTTAAAGCTCTTAAGTTAGCTAATTCCTTTATTTCTGATGCCGTTTTTCAGTTAACCAAACTAACGGCTAAGAATTCAGGTTTTGCCATTTTGGCGTGCAGGGCGCTATGGCTTAAGTCCTGGTCAGCAGACGTTACTATAAAGTCTAAGCTTCTTAACATCCCCTTCAAGGGACAGACCCTATTCGGGCCCGGTCTGAAGGAGATCATTTTTGATATTACTGGAGGAAAAGGTCACGCCCTTCCTCAGCATAGGTCCAATAAGAGGACCAAACAGAATAATTTTCGTTCCTTTCGAAACTTCAAGAGTGGCGCAGCCTCAGTTTCCTCTAATGCAAAACAAGAGGGAAATTTCGCCCAGTCCAATCCAGTCTGGAGACCTAACCAGGCTTGGAACAAGGGGAAGCAGGCCAAGAAACCTGCGGCTGCCTCTAAAACAGCATGAAGGAGTAGCCCCCGATCCGGGACCGGATCTAGTAGGGGGCAGACTTTCTCTCTTTGCCCAGGCTTGGGCAAGAGACGTCCAGGATCCCTGGGCGCTAGAGATTGTTTCCCAGGGATATCTTCTGGAATTCAAGGGTTCATCTCCAAAGGGGAGATTTCATCTCTCACAACTATCTGTAAACCAGATAAAAAGAGAGGCATTCTTACGTTGCGTTCAAGACCTACTGGTTATGGGAGTGATCCACCCAGTTCCAAGAGAGGAACAGGGGCTGGGTTTTTATTCAAACCTGTTTATAGTTCCCAAAAAAGAGGGAACTTTCAGACCTATCTTGGATCTCAAGATCCTAAACAAATTTCTCAGGGTCCCATCCTTCAAAATGGAGACAATCCGAACCATCCTCCCTATGATCCAGGAGGGTCAATATATGACTACCGTGGACTTAAAGGATGCTTATCTCCACATTCCGATTCACAGAGATCATCATCAGTTCCTCAGGTTCGCCTTCCTAAACAGGCATTAACAGTTTGTGGCTCTTCCCTTCGGGTTAGCCACGGCACCAAGAATCTTTACGAAGGTTCTAGGGTCCCTTCTGGTGGCTCTAAGGCCGCGGGGCATAGCGGTAGCCCCTTACCTAGACGACATTGTGATTCAGGCGTCAACTTTTCAAATCGCCAAGTCCCATACGGACATTGTTCTGGCCTTTCTGAGGTCTCACGGGTGGAAAGTGAACATAGAAAAGAGTTTTATCTCTCCTCTCACAAGAGTTTCCTTCCTAGGAACTCTGATAGATTCAGTAGAAATGAAAATTTTTCTGACAGAAGTCAGGATATCAAAACTTCTAACTTCTTGCCGTGCTCTTCATTCCATTTCTCGGCCATCAGTGGCTCAGTGTATGGAAATGATCGGCCTAATGGTAGCGGCAATGGACATAGTTCCGTTTGCCCGCCTACATCTCAGACCACTGCAACTTTGCATGCTCAACCAGTGGAATGGGGACTACACAGATTTGTCTCCTCTGTTAAATCTGGATCAAGAGACCAGGGATTCTCTTCTCTGGTGGTTATCTCGGGTCTATCTGTCCAGGGGAATGAGTTTCCGCAGGCCAGAGTGGACTATAGTGACGACAGATGCCAGCCTTCTGGGCTGGGGCGCAGTCTGGAACTCCCTGAAGGCTCAGGGTTCGTGGACTCAGGAGGAAGCCCTCCTTCCGATAAACATTCTGGAACTAAGAGCGATATTCAATGCTCTTCAGGCTTGGCCTCAACTAGCTGCGGCCAAGTTCATCAGATTTCAGTTGGACAATATCACGACTGTAGCCTATATCAACCATCAGGAGGGAACAAGGAGTCCCCTGGCAATGATGGAGGTTTCCAAGATAATTCTATGGGCAGAGGTTCACTCTTGCCATCTCTCAGCTATCCATATCCCAGGAGTAGAGAACTGGGAGGCGGATTTTCTAAGTCGGCAGACTTTTCATCCGGGGGAGTGGGAGCTCCATTCGAAGGTATTTGCCCAGCTGATTCAACTTTGGGGCAAACCAGAACTGGATCTGATGGCGTCTCGTCAGAACGCCAAGCTTCCTTGTTACGGGTCCAGGTCAAGGGATCCCCAGGCAGCGCTGATAGATGCTCTAGCAGTGCCCTGGTCCTTCAACCTGGCTTATGTGTTTCCACCGTTTCCTCTCCTCCCTCGTCTGATTGCCAAGATCAAGCAGGAGAGAGCTTCGGTGATTTTGATAGCGCCTGCGTGGCCACGCAGGACTTGGTATGCGGATCTGGTGGACATGTCATCCTCTCCACCATGGACTCTGCCGCTGAGGCAGGACCTTCTACTCCAAGGTCCATTCAAACATCCAAATCTAATTTCTCTGCATCTGACTGCTTGGAGATTGAACTCTTGATTTTATCAAAACGTGGTTTCTCCGAGTCGGTCATTGATACCTTGATTCAGGCTCGAAAGCCTGTCACCAGGAAAATAAGATATGGTGTAAATACCTTCATTGGTGTGAATCCAAGGGTTCATCGTGGAGTAAGGTCAGGATTCCTAGGATACTATCTTTTCTCCAAGAAGGATTGGAAAAGGGATTATCGGCTAGTTCCTTAAAGGGACAGATTTCTGCTCTGTCTATTCTTTTGCACAAGGGCCTGGCTGATGTTCCAGACGTTCAGGCGTTTTGTCAGGCTTTGGTTAGAATCAGGCCTGTGTTTAAATTTAGTTCTTAAAGTTCTTCAAGGGGTTCCGTTTGAACCCTTGCATTCCATACATATCAAGCTTTTATCTTGGAAAGTTCTGTTTTTAGTAGCTATCTCTTCGGCTCAAAGAGTTTCAGAGTTATCTGCCTTGCAGTGTGATTCCCCTTATCTGACCTTCCATGCAGATAAGGTAGTTTTGCATACCAAACCTGGGTTTCTTCCTAAGGCAGTATCTAATAGGAATATCAATCAGGAAATTGTTGTTCAAAGAAGGAACGTCTGTTACACAATTTTGATGTGGTTCGTGCTTTAAAGTTTTATTTGCAAGCTACTAAGGATTTTCGTCAAACATCTGCATTGTTTGTCGTCTACTCTGAAAGAGGAGAGGCCAAAAGACTTCGGCAACTTCTCTTTCTTTTTGGCTGAGAAGCATAATCCGTTTAGCTTATGAGACTGCTGGCCAGCAGCCTCCTGAAAGAATTACAGCTCATTCTACTAGAGCGGTAGCTTCCACATGGGCTTTTAAACATGAGGCCTCTGTTGAACAGATTTGTAAGGCGGCGACTTGGTCTTCGCTTCATACTTTTTCTAAATTCTACAAATTTGATACTTTTGCTTCCTCGGAGGCTATTTTTTGGGAGAAAGGTCTTGCAGGCAGTGGTGCCTTCCGTTTAAGTGCCTGCCTTGTCCCTCCCTTCATCCGTGTCCTAAAGCTTTGGTATTGGTATCCCACAAGTAATGGATGAACCCGTGGACTGGATACACCTTATAAGAGAAAACAAAATTTATGCTTACCTGATAAATTTCTTTGTCTTGTGCTGTATCCAGTCCATGGCCCGCCTTGTCACTTTAAGGCAGGTGTTTTTTATTTTTAAACTACAGTCACCACTGCACCCTATAGTTTCTCCTTTTTCTTGCTTGTCTTCGGTCGAATGACTGGGGGTGGCAGTTAGGGGAGGAGCTATATAGACAGCTCTGCTGTGGGTGTCCTCTTGCAGCTTCCTGTTGGGAAGGAGAATATCCCACAAGTAATGGATGAGCCCGTGGACTGGATACACCACAAGAGAATGAAATTTATCAGGTAAGCATAAATTTATTTTTTTTCAAATTTGCTTAGTTCTCTTGATATCTTTTATTGAACGATAAAACAAAGTAGGCTCATAAGAGCTCAGGAGTGTGAACGTGTCTTTCGTATGCTATGGCAGCAGTGTTTTGCAACATTGTATAACAAATAATGTTGCAAATAGAGTATTGTTATACCTGACTTCTTTCAGCACTTCCCAGAATTCTTCTTTAGATTTAGGTTGTTTTTTATTTATTTCTCTGTCCAGGTGATCTCATACTGCCTCTATAATATTCGAGTCTCTGTGGAGGCCAGTCCATGACTGTCAGCGTTTTATCAGCTGTTTTTTTTTATCCAAATATGATTTCACTGCATTAGTAGTGTGCTTGGGATCGTTATCATGCTGAAAAATAAAACCATTCCCAAGCAGGCACTTTCCAGAAGGTATGGCATGATGAATTAAAGCCTGTCTGTACTTTTCAGCATTCATGATCCCATCAATTCGGACAATATCGCCAACACCGCTGGCAGAAATGCAGCCCCAAACCAGGACAGACCCTCCACCATGTTTCACTGAAGGCCGCACAAACTCATTCTTCCATCTCTCTCCAACTCTTCTTCTGACATATTGTCGACAATTGGACCCAAAATTTTCAAACTCAGATTCGTCACTGCATAATACTCTTTTCTATTAATCTTCATTCCTGTCTTTGTGAGCTTTAGCATATCTTAGCCTTTTCACCCTGTTTCCCTTCCGAAAAAGTGTTTTCTTGGCTGCTATTCTTCCACAAAGACCTTTCCTGATCAAGCTTCTTTGGACTGTAGAAGGGTCAACTTGGCATCCCGCTGAAGCTGCCAGATGCTGAGCCAGGTCCTTGCTGGACTTTTTCGGGTCTCTCAAAGAAGAAACTCACAGATTTGAGATCCTGATGAAAGAAGGGATCTTGTGAGAGAAGGTTTTCTTTTCCTAGAGGAAGCTTTAAAGGTATGGAAGAGGATATTTGAATTAAATACATGTACCAAGTCCTGTTAGGCCAAGCCGGAGTGATCAGAATCATTAAAGCTCGTTCTTACTTGATTCCGGCCATTACCATGGATAGCAACACAATCTAAAGAAAAATGTATATTAATCTGAACAACCAGGGCATCTACTAGCTCTGCTTGAAGATCCCAAGGTCTGGCACAATATCCATGGTTTGTGGTTTAGAGGCTAAGACGTGAGACTTAACTCTGGGTAAAACCTCTTGGTTCTGATAACACTCTCCCAGATGAAGATAGTGGCGCCTGAGGAACTCTGCCTCACAATTGTTCACTTTTGGAATGAGAATGGCCAAAATCATACAATAATTTCACACATTTCACTGTAATTATATTGGACATTCTCCCTTGATGATTTATGTAAGCCACTGCTGGGCCATTGTCCTACTGTAAACACCTACATTATTGAACTCATGTACACAAAGGGGAGTTCAAGTTTGCAAGTTTAATAATGTAGGTGCAAGCAATTTGAAACCTTGTTTGACCTTGTTCGGTGCATGTAATAAAGGTACAGTCTACACCAGATTTTTTATTATTGTTTAAAAAGATAGATAATCCCTTTATTATCCATTTCCCAGTTTTGCTAAGAAATTAGCATATGAACCTACCTAGGTTTAGCTTTCAACTAAGAATACCAAGAGAACAAAGCAAAGCTCCGTATGGAGCATGTGGGCCCGTGTTTCTGGCGAGTCTTCAGACTCGCCAGAAACAGCAGTTATGAAGCAGCGGTCCAAAGACCGCTGCTCCATAACCCTGTCCACCTGCTCTGATCAGGCGGACAGGAATCGCCACAATTCAACCCGATCGAGTACAATCGGGTTGATTGACACCCTCCTGCTGGCAGCCGATTGGCCGCGAGTCTGCAGGGGGCGGCGTTGCTGAATACGGAGAGCGTATTGCTCTCCGCATTCAGCGATGTCTGTCGGACCTGATCCGCACTGTCAGATCAGGTCCGACAGACATTTGATAAATAGGCCTCTATGCCCTTTCTGAATCATGAAAGTTTTATTTTGACTAGACTGTCCCTTTAAGGCCATTCCCCTTTAAAAATCTGGTCATGAAGACGCAATCTTGTTTTCTCCAACATTGGTGTGTCCGGTCCACGGCGTCATCCATTACTTGTGGGAAATGTTCTCCCCCACAGGGAAAGGCAAGGAGAGCACACAGCAAGAGCTGTCCATATAGCTCCCCCTCTGGCTCCGCCCCCCAGTCATTCTCCTTGCCGCTCTGAACAAGTAGCATCTACCACGGGGATGGCGAGCAGTTTGTGGTGTTAGTTGTAGTTTTTTATTCTTCTATCAAGAGTTTGTTATTTTAAAATAGTGCTGGCTTGTACTATTTACTCTATAACAGAAAAGTGATGAAGATTTCTGTTTAAGAGGGCTATGATTTTAGCACAAGTAACTAAAATCCATTACTGTTACCACGCAGGACTGTTGAAACAAGAGAACTTCAGTTGGGGGTAACAGTTTGCAGACTCATCTGCTTCAGGTATGACTAGTCTCCTTCTAACAACACAGGCTAATGCTAGATGACAGTCATTTTTCCCCTCAGGGGAAACGGTAAGCCATTTTTCTTTCACCTCAGCAAAAAAGATAACAGGCTTCCCCTTTTTGTTTTTTATGCTGGTAGACACTGTTAGGGGCTAAATCGATTGGTTTTTATTACAATATTATACCATTTGAAATATTTTATAAGCTCACATACACTTGGGAACGTTTTTTTATTGATCTGGCTTGTTTTAGACACCTAAATCTAGTCAGGAAGGCCCCTTCACTCTAGTGTGCTGAGGGAGGAAGCCTCATTTTGGCACTTCAGCTGTGCAGTTGAATTTCAAGGCAGTGCATGCAGATTCATGTGAGAGGGTCCTGTGGTTCAGAAAGTGACTCCAAAAGGCTTTTTTCTGTGAATGGTGACCCCTAAGGAAGGTAAAAAGCTGCAGCAAGGCTGTAGCTGGGATTGTGGTGTGTAAACACGGTTAAATCCAACAATTAGCTCCGGTTTGCTTGTTTTAAGAGCTAGAGTCTCCATATTTGCTGTGCAATACTTTCTAAGCATTAAGACACTGGGGTCCAAATTTCAGAAAAATCGGATATTGCCTTCATAGTTTTTTGAACATTCAGAAATAAATGTGTCATTTTATTATTTAAAGAGACAGTAACGTTTTTGTTTAAAATCGTTTTTATTGCATTGTTTGCCTGCCTAAATCTGTTTAACATGTCTGTTCCATCAGATAACCTATGTTCTGTGTGTATAGAGACAAATGTGGTTCCCCCTTCGAGTGTTTGTGATAATTGCGCCATAGCGTCCAAACAAAATCAGGACAGCTCTGTTATTTTTTTTTTTTTTTTTTTTTAACTTTTCAACAAATCTTTACTGTCACAGTGTAACGTTTCAGGGATAATATATCCCCTTCCTCAGACACAAGTGATACAAACTGAAATACATTTATAGGCAAACAATTATAAACCCCACCCCATAATCAGAACAAAAAAAACACCAGAAACGGTTTTCAAGGTGACCACTATGTCACATTATCAACAAATAAGATGCATCCATCCAGTGACATAATAAATAAACTGTCTGAGTATATAATTCTCTTAGGTGATAGTGATTCGTGTTTATATACAGAGAAATAGAAGAAGCATGGTATACAGACTCGGAAGACAAAGTACTTAACCTCACAAAGACCAGGCTGATTCTATGTACATAAATGAACCCATAAATAGCAAGGATCACAGATCCCCTACTAAATTATAACACTAACGGTGATGATATGCTGTAGCATACAAAATATCATAGAACGCCTTAACACTAGATTAACTCATCCCTGCGAAACACTGAAAATCTCCCACTGGCAACGCGACAGCCTCTGGAGCGGCACAGCTCTGTACGTAAACCCGGAAGTAGCGCACAGGATCAAAGTGCATCACATGCATGGCAACAGCCTATCACATCTAAGCATTCAGGTTTCCATAGGGATACTAACACGTTATCGCAGCACACTGTTAAACAAAACCAGTGAAGCCAATACATTGAAACACTGCGAATACTGAGTAAACATTAAGGCACAAGCGGCCCAACTCTCAGGTCTAGCATTGCTATCTGGGGCAGTCAATAGTGGTAAAAACTAGGACCTAGACAATAATATTATTTATTATATGTTATATGATGTGGGGCTACTAGGGATTCACGGGGGCCACGCTAGTAGGACACTGATAACAATAAAGCGCTACACTTAAATATCTACACTAAGCAGCGCAACTAAACAACAGACAAGAGTAAAGATAGCCTAATGTAAACTCTAAGTAGAGCTATATAGGGCACTGTTTACCTAATATTACACAGCCTTTAAAATATTTAAGATGTTTTTCAAATAAAATAAACAATACGGTGCCAGAATCCCAAACAAAGAAATGAAAAAGATGTGAACAATGTAAACAATGTTAATACTGGAAACACAACAAATGTGTAAATAGAATATTATCACCAAGATGGGTGAGTCCCAGATGTCCCCAAAAATTTCTTTCCAAGTATGTTCAAATGTTTAGATATTTGGTCCACATAAATAGTGAACACTCTCTTGCAGGTTTTTCCTCGAATCCTTTCCGGTGCAGCTAATCGTAAGATCTTGATTGTAGTTAGATCTTCTCAAACAGAACTAGAATAGAAAAAAGAGACAAGCGCTAACCGCGATCCACTGCACCGGCTCACTACAGTCAGATACCTGACTGCACAAAACCCCACACCCACAAGACACAAATCAAAAAAGAGCCCACAACATCCACCCAGCCGCCCCGCAACTCCAGCCCGGCCCCCAGCTCCCAACCAGCCCGCACAGACGGCACCGCCAGGAACGCCCCCCCCCAACGGACAGAGCCGCCAGGAAGGCAGCGAGTCCACGCTCCGGCAAAGGTACACAGTCCTCCAGAACGCAACCCGAAGGCGCCCTGTCCACTCACGGGCAAACCTCCCCAACAGGAAGCGAATGCGCCCGCATCCCACACCACAGGTCCCCAAATCTACCGGGCCACTATCCCACCGGTCCGCGCCGGACAGTCCCCGCAGCCCACCAATAGGGCATTTGTAGACCCCATATAGGGCACCTCCCAAGACATGTCTTGAAAAATGCCCCATACAAGGGCCGAAACGTGTTGACCAGTATCCCCACCAGGATTTGTGAGGTTTTCTATTTCTCTCAGGATCGTTTATTTGGTGAGCCACAAAGACCACCCGACACGGACCAATGAGACAACAGCCCGGCACATCCAAAGACCTACAGTGTGAGATGCAAACACACCCACCCCCCGCCGAAGAAGTCCACCCGCGAGCAAACGAAACACGTTCAGGCCACGCTCCGAACGACCGCGCACCTCCGCCAGAACACAAACCCACCGCCCCCCGGCGGCCCCGCCCACCGAAGGGAAAACACTCCCAGCAGCACCATCCACACGGACCGGCAGAGAACCGGAGGCCGGACCGGAACCACAGGGCGGCTGATTAGATGCCACGGGCTCCCCTTCAATCTACATCCTGCAAGTGTGAAATTCCATGCAGTCAGGGATCCGACCACAACAAACCGGCACAGCGAATCGCGGCCGCGCCCGTCTCCCCTTTTTTTTTTTTTTTTTAAAGTAATTTTTATTAGATTTTTCATATGAGATAAAGAAGTACAACATGAGTACGACCAAAGCGTACTATTTCAGTAATAATGACAAAAGAAATGGATACATAAAAAAGCACAGTATGTACATTAATAGATCAACTGAACATCTGTAACCTCAGTATCTAAAATAAGGGTATGACAAAATTGTTCACTTATGTCAGAAGTAACTGAAGAAAGGGAGAATGGGAAAAGGAAAGAAGAAGAGACAGAGAGAAAAAAAAAAAAAAAAAAAGGGGGGGGGGATCATCCTTAAAAGAGGAGTGAGGGGGTGGAGGGAGGGGGGGGATTCATCCATGGGAGAGGGGAGAGGGAGGGGGAGGAATAGGGTCTAAGGCCAAGGAAACTGACCTGTCATGGTCACCAAATAAACCTAGACAGGTGTGGGATGTTGTGCCGACATTATTGAGTGAGGGTATAATAGGCTAAGTCTTAAAGCTAGGGAGCCAAGTCGTGTCAAATCTATCTTTCCATTCTGCCCAAATCAGTTCAAAAAGGTCAACTTTACCCTTGGAATAATAGATAGGTTTTTCCATGGTGTAGATGTAGGCCATGGTTTGGGTGATGTCAGACCAGGATGGAGGGCTAGTTCTTTTCCAAGCTTTAGCTATGTTGAGTTTAATAGCCGAAAATAAATATATGCTCAAGGAAGCATAGTGTCTAGAGAGTTTGCAGGTACCTATGTGTAGTAAGGCGACTTCTGGTGTATTGGGAAGGGAGATGCCCATAGTCCTAAGAGTTGAGAAACACTTATTCCAAATGGGCTTCAGTTTGGAGCAAGTCCACCAAATGTGTGTCATGTCCCCTACTCTACCGCAATCTCTCCAACAGGCAGGAGACGCACCAGGGAAAATTGTGGCTAGCCTAGCAGGCACAAAGTACCACTGTGTGAGGGGTTTGATATAGTTCTCATGAATAGTGACACAGTGGAGAGTTTTGTTTGTGAGGAGTAACGTACGGTGCCACTCTTTGGTAGGAGCACAGAACTCGAGTTTTTGTTCCCATTTAGTGACATGAGTAGCTTTATCTGCGGGGGATGCGCCCTCCATAATGGAATAGTGGAAAGATAGTGGCTTTCCCAGTCTCAATCCCTGTTGCCATCTGGCTTCCCAGATGGTTAGTGGTCTGGAGAGGGATGATTTAAAGCCCCAGCTAGTCAGAAAGCTGAGGACTCTTGTATATTCGAAGCGCATATAACGCGGGGGGGGGGTGCTGAATCGCCAATGTGGGCAAAGGATATAAACGAATCTCGGGAAGATGAGGACCATAGGTCAGCCACCTTCGTAACACCAAGTCTCAGCCACGTTGAGGGATGGGAGTCTGGGAGGCCAGATAATAGGCCAGTTAATGAAGTGATAGGGGAAGGGTGGGGGGCCACCTGGGAATAATGTCTCAGGAGTTCCCAGGAGGCTAGGCATTCTCGGACCACCTGATTCTCAATGCCTAAGGTTTTTCGACAATGTGGAGGGGTCCAGATCAGGTCTCTCAGGGTGAGGTCGAAGGGTAGGGAGGCCTGTTCAATTGACCTCCATTTGCTATCAGAATCTTTTATACCCTATTGGGTAATGTGTGTGAGCATGGCGGCCTCATAGTATCTGAGTATGGACGGGGAGGCCACTCCACCATGCATTCTGGGGTATTGCAGGAGTCTGTGAGCCACCCGTGGAGGTTTGTTTTGCCATATATACTTGGTACAGGCGCCCTGAAACTGAGTGAGTAGGGCTCTAGGTACTCTAATAGGGAGGCAGCGCATGATGTATGTTAATTTTGGAAGAAAGCTCATCTTAAGGGCTGTTATCCGACCTAGCCAAGATATGGAACGGAAATTCCACTTATTGGACAAGCTGTGTAATTCTGTCAAAAGGGGCTTATAATTATTTAAGATGAGGTTGGGGATGGAGTTGGAGAGTTTAACTCCTAAGTGGGAGACATACGTGTTGTTGATAACAAATTTGTATGTGTCTTGTAGCGAATTAGTGACAGATTCCGGGAAACCCTAAGTGTAAAGTTCGGTTTTGGATTGATTTAGCCTATAAAAGGACAGGCTACTGAATGTTTCTAGTGTAGATAAAAGTTTAGGAATCTCACTGAGGGGGTTTGCGGAGAGTATGGTGGTGTCATCTGCGAACAGAGCCACTTTGTGGACCGTTCCATGTAAGATAACTCCAGATATCTCTTTATCAGCTCTAATGGCAGCAGCGAGCGGTTCAATGGCCAGCGCAAACAGGATGGGCGATAGGGGGCAACCCTGTCGGGTGCCATTTGAAATAGGGAAGGGGGGGGAATGGAATCCAAGGCCCTTAACTGAGGCCGTAGGGGCCGAATACAAGGCTTGTATTGCTTGAATGATGGAGGTCGGGAAGCGAAAGATCTTTAGAACTTCCCATAGGAAGTCCCATCTGACCCGGTCGAATGCTTTCTCAGCATCGAGAGAAAGCACTGCAATTGGTTTGTTGAGTCTTTTGGCTTCTAGAAGAATATTAAGGAGCCTTCTTGTATTGTCGGGACCTTCTCTTCCAGGGATGAAGCCAACCTGGTCAGGGTTAATAAGTGAGGGGAGGAGTCTTGCGAGTCTATTCGCGAAGATTTTTGCATAAATTTTAACATCAGTATTAATCAAAGATATGGACCTATAGCTAGTGCAGAGTGTTGGGTCTTTGTTGGGCTTGAGAATTGTGGTGATGGAGGCCTCTAGGAACTCTTTTTTAAATTGTCCTTCGTCTCTAGCCAGGTTGAAGAATCTGGTCAGGACGGGGGCAATCTCCCGGAGGTATGTTTTATAAAATATTGCGGTAAAGCCGTCTGGTCCAGGGGCTTTCAGGGATTTCAGGTTTTTAATAACGAATTTAATCTCTTGGGACGTGACCGGGCCATCTAAACTATCAACGGAAGCTTCATCTAGTGTGGGTAATCCTAGGGAGCGCAGGAAAGGGCCTATAGCTTCTGATGGGGCTGGGTGAAATGAGGTATCCTTTTGGATGTTATATAGTGTTGAGTAATATTTGTTAAACTGCTGTCCTATCTGTGACGGAAGTTTGTAGGATTGAGCGTCTTGTTTAATTTCATGAATGCGAGAGTTGCTAGTGCGGTGTCTTAATTTATTCGCTAAGATTGTGTCAGCTTTATTGCCTTTAGTGTAGAAAAGCTGCTTCAGTTTGAGCAAATTATTTTGGGTTTTGGTGTATTCTAGCTTGCATATATGTCGCCTGACATTTCTGATCTCCTCCATGATTTGTATGTTATCTGCTGTATGACTTTGGGATTCAAGATCCCGAAGTTTACGATGGGCTTGAGACATAGTAAGGCCTGTCTGTTTCCTCAAATGTGCTTGTTTTTGTATAAAGAAGCCTCTAGTGGTAGCCTTAAAGGCTCCCCACAGAGTATCCGCCCGGATTCCGGGTGTGTCGTTAGTTCGCAGGGTGAAGTTTATCTCTTTCCTAAGCTCCTCTCTAAGGGGGATGTCGGAGAGAAGGGTGTGAGGCAGTCTCCAGTTGGGTCTGGACCTAATGGTGTTCTGTGACTCTATGTCCATTAAAACCATGTCATGGTCTGACCATGGGCACGCACAAATCATTGTGCGAAGAATAATGTCTAAGGAGTCTGTGTGACAAAACATGTAATCTAATCTAGAGTGTGTGGAGTGGGGTATAGAATAGTGAGTATAATCTCTGTCCAGAGGATGCAGAGATCTCCAAACATCAAAAAAATTAAATTGTGACATAAGCTCTCGAAATCTGCGACTAACAGTCTCTGGGCAAGAGGGACTTTTTTTAGAAGGTTTTGTTTGTCTGTCAAGGCCGCCATCCCACACCATGTTCAGGTCTCCCGCCACTATCACTCTGCCCTGTCTCACTAGGTCAACTTTATGCAAGATTTTCTTCAGATATCTGGGTTGGAGGGTATTAGGTAAATATACAGATACTAAGGTGTAGGTGAAATGGTCAAGGTTGCATATCAGGATAAGGAATCTTGCTTGTGGATCTCTGAATTCATAAATCGGTTCAAAGGCCACTCTTTTGTTAATGAGGATAGCGACACCTCTGGCTTTTTTAGAGTAAGAGGCTGTCTTTACTACGGGATAATCCCGGAATGACGGGCCAGGGGAGACATTTCCTAAAAGGTGTGTTTCCTGAAGAAAGGCGACATCCGCCTTATGAAATTTTAGTGTTCTAACAAGCAAACTGCGTTTACCAAAAGTGTTTAGACCCCTAACATTCAGTGTCAGAAACCTGAGGGGTGTCATTTGTGCACTCTAAACTCGTAAGGATAGGGTAGGTGGGGAAATCGGTAAAGGAGATAAGGAATATGAAAGGGAAGGTAAAAGAAAGGGGACTGGTGGAAGTAGTCCACCTAAGTGGGACCCAAGCGTGGGTTCCAAAGTCTGGGGGGGGAGCTTAACCAAATCAACAGAATGGGCTATTGAACGTATAGCCCCGCTCTCTAAGAGAATGCAGGAAGGCTAGCCACCTGCCCGGACCGCCGCAACATGCATGGAAGTTTTCCATGTGGGCGCTGGTCAATTACAAATCTGGCGGTCTAACCAGAGGCCAGCCAACCTGCATTGTTCAGAACAAGTTAACACAAACATTTGCACACAGATAATAAGTGTTAGCAAAAACTGATTAGCATATGAGCCTGAGTCCAGTGGGGTATCAGGTAGGTGAGGCTTGAGGCCTCGGGATGTGGTCAGGTGGATTAGGTTTTTGGCGTTTGGGTCTCTGCTCTTTAACAGACCAAATTGGGGCTGAGACACGAAGCTTGGATTGGGTAGCTATCTGAGGTTCAGCCGCAGGTTGTAGTCCCCAGTTAGCTAGAAGTGTACTGCCTAACGAAGGAGAGGAGACAACATGAGATTGATTGTCCTTTGTCACTATTAATTTAGTGGGGAATCCCCATCTATATTTGATGTTGGCCTTCCTAAGTTGTGTAGTGATAGGAGCATACAATTTGCGCTGTTGTAGCGTATGTGATGAAAGATCGGGCAGGAGTTGTATATCTTTGAAGTCATCGGGTAGGCTGGGTTTGCTATAAGATGCCTGCATCAAGCGATCTTTGAATTTGAAGTTATGAAAGCAGACCACCACATCTCTCGGTTTGTCAGAAGACATTGATCTCGGCCTCAGGGCCCTGTGTGCTCGCTCCATGTTGTGGCTGTCGCCCTCCAGGGGGCCAAGCAAAGCAGTGAAGAGGTTTATGAGAAACTCCTGTAGGTTCCCCGGCAGGACTGACTCGGGTATACCTCTGAATCGTATGTTATTTCTTCTGGCCCTATCTTCTACATCTGCCAGTTTTAATTCGAGTTGGGAGATCTGTTCTGCAAGGTTTTCAGCGTACGCGAGGATGTTGGAATTGTCTGTGGCTAGGTCATCATGTTGTCTCTCTAAGGTGTCGATCCTGTCACCCATCTCCCCGATATCCTTCCTGAGTTCAGCTGAGCTCCTCTGAATTTCAGCTGTGATGGATTTGGTTTGGGCTGCTAGCATCTTTTGTAGTGTGCTCTCTGTAATGTAGTGATTTAAATGGGCTCCTGAGTGGGAGCTTGACTGGGAGTCCTCGTCTTGTGATTCTGGGTCACTCATTTCCTTCCGCAAAGGGAGAGAGTCTTTAGGGGGTTGAGAGAAATGGTCGAGCACCGTTTTCTTGAGTGCAGCGGGAGTTCTAGGGTTTCTTTTAGATGCGTGAGGCATGGCTAGTGTTTCTTTAGGGAGTAGTTGTTGATTTGAATGATGGACCACCTTGACCACCTTGACCACTGTGGAACCTGAGAGAAAAGTTGCTAACACATAGGAACTAACTAGGAAGAGGTACAATCACTAAGGATTAGTGTTTCAATATTGTAATACATAGGTGAGATAGAGAGAGCGGGGCCAGGTATAACCCATAGGAGTTATTTACACTTAATACATGACAGAGGTTGTCTAGGCAAGCTGTTTAGAATAAATTAGTTTAGTAACCTCCAAGAGGAGATGAGGAGGGGGGGAAGGGGGAAGGCCCCAGGATCTCCCCACGCACCTCAGGGAGTGGGATACGACCAAAAGGAAGGGAGAGGGGTATGGGAAATGACCAATCCAGACAAGCTGGATCGGAGCGGGTGAGGTGCGACAGGGGAGCCAAAAGAAACAGACCGTATCCCCCGCCCCCCCTGTATCAGTGTGCCTAGGTCGGTGGTTATAAATCTATTCAACTAATAACAGTACAGTGGCAACACAACGTTTTATGCAGAGACAAACAAAATCAGATAGTAAAATTTCTAACCTGTAAATTGCAGATAGCAGGTTTACTGCTGTAGGTAGGACCTATAGGAAAAAGTAGTGGTTAAACAAACAGTTAAATAGAATAACACTCCACTTTGAGCTAAGAGCTCAAAGACACACAGGCTGGCACAGCAGCAATAGTTTTGCACAATAGTGGGACAGGTTGTTACAGCAGAATGGATGCTGAAGTCTCACTGAGGATATGATGTTTAAAAGTATCTGCTGAGAAACAAACAAACAATGGTAGTAGGGTCAGATAGGCAGACTATCTGAATATACGGTAAATACCAATCCAATATAGCTCTTGATAGAATAACTTCCTATGAGATAGAGTCCTCAGAGTGATTTAATGTCTTACATATGGGGTATGCTGGTAGAGTTCTTATTAATCCCTTTTTGTTCCCAGTGTTCATGAGGGGTGCAAGCAGTTAGTACCAGAAAAATAAAGGTTAGGCCCAGAAGTATGATAAACTGAGCAGTTCTGACTTCAATCTGCAGTCTGCTTATGCTTGCATATGTTTTGAGATTGTAAATCTTGGATTAGTTAGTTGATAGCAGCCAAAATGAATTGGTGTCCCTTGGTTTAGATGGATATTTATGTAGGCCTGGACATAAACTTGCCTAGGGGCTGAGGAAAAGTTCTAGTGCCTGGGGCACCTTAGGAAGTCAGTTTGTATAGGGAAGGGTATATCCCAGATCCCTGACAGATTGAACCGGATTGTAGTTCTAGTGACCCCCTGCAGTGTATGAAGGAGAGTTGTAGGGGTGGGGGAGGCTGAGAGAGGACAATGTGTAAGAAGTAGAGGGTCTCACCTAAGGTAGCACAGGGATGCGGCCTCCTAGGATGTCACGCGGAGGTTGTGAGGTACTATGAGACCGGTAGGCCAATGAGGCAAAATGGCGGCCGCTCGTACCTTGTAGGACTGTGGGCGATGTTCTCAAACGGAGTGGCAGGTATAAAGGTAGCCGAGCTTGGTGTGGGCTTCCTGGCGGCCCTCCGACACAGTAGAGACAAGCTCCGCAAGGCCTCCGTGTTGGTCTTTACCTTTAGTAGGCCCGGAGAGACTAAGGGCCACGTGGGCGCACTGGCGCAGTTACAAGCAGGGCCTCACTTAGGTCTCGATCCGGCAGTTTGGGTGACGTGGCTGTACCGGAGCGGAGCCCCGACCCTCCGGTACAGTAGTGGTGTGTAGCTGGCCTGCTTGACAGGAGGGCATGCGAGGCGCACTCCCTGCACGTCCGAAGCAGGTTCCACGGCAATCCGGTCTCAGGCTTCTGAGGACTGAGGTACAGTTACTGTCGGCCAAAGTGAGTGCCTCTGGGTATCTGGTCCTCGGAGCGGAGCCCCGACCCTCCGGAGGACAAAAGCTTGGGTGTGAAATAGCGGGTGCTGTATATGGTGGATCTCCGTCACAAGTTGCGAGGCCCAAAAGTAAATGAGAGGTGCTGCCAAAACACCGCTGTGAAGTCTCTGAGAGGTCACTTTTATGCAGGAGCACAGAGTTTAGTCAGCAAAAGTGAATTAAGTCCGTTTTAGGGGCAAATATCATAGTATTTTGTGTATTTCTTGGCAGAGCTTCACAGACATGCGACTGTCCTGAATGGCGGTTAGCTCCGCCCCCAGCTCTGTTATTTTTCATAATGTTGCCCAAGATGATTTATCTAATGAAGGTAGTGGGGATAGCTCTACATCCTCTCCTTCTGTGTCTACACCAGCTTTGCCCGCGCAGGCGACACCTAGCGCGCCAGTGCTTATTTCTATGCAACAATTATCAGCAGTAGTGGATAATTCTATAGCAAATCTTTTATCCAAACTGCCAGTTTTTCAGAGAAAGCGTGATTGTTCAGTTTTAAATACAGATAAAAAGGATGAACAATCAGACGCTGACGATGCCTTATCTATTTTACCCTCACATCAATCGGAATTGGCTGTGAGGGAAGGGCTGTCTGAGGGTGAAATTTCAGACTCAGGAAAAATTTCTCAACAGGCAGAACCTGATCTAGTGGCATTTAAGTTTAAGCTAGAACATCTCCGCGCTTTGCTTAAGGAGGTATTAGCTACTCTGGATTGGACAAATTTTTAGAGGTCCCAGTGCACGACGACGGTTTTCCAATACCTAAGAGGGTAGCGAACATAGTGGAAAAGGAGTGGGAGAAGCCAGGTGTACCCTTTGCCCCACCTCCTATATTTAAGAAAATGTTTCCCATAGTAGACCCTAGAAGGGACGCATGGCAAACGGTCCCGAAGGTTGAGGGAGCTGTTTCAACACTAGCGAAGCGCACAACTATTCCTATAGAGGACAGCTGCACTTTCAAAGATCCTATGGATAAAAAAATTGGCAGGATTGCTTAAAAAGATTTTTGTTCAGCAAGGGTTCATCCTTCAACCAGCTACGTGTGTTATTACTGTCACTTCAGCGGCGTCCTTTTGGTTCGAAGAACTAGAAAGGTCGCTCCAGAAAGAGACTTCCTATGAAGAAGTCATGGACAGAATTCACGCATTACAGTTAGCTAATTCATTTATATTGGATGCCGCCTTTCAAATAACGAAATTGGCGGCGAAAAACTCAGGTTTTGCTATAGTAGCGCGGAGGGCGCTTTGGCTAAAATCCTGGTCGGCAGACGTGTCGTCCAAGACTAAGTTACTGAATATTCCTTTCAAGGGTAAGACCCTTTTTGGGCCGGAATTGAAGGAAATTATTTCAGACATCACTGGGGGTAAGGGCCATGCCCTCCCACAGGATAGGCCTTTTAAGGCTAAGAACAAGTCTAATTTTCGTTCCTTTCGCAATTTCAGGAACAGACCGGCTAATAACTCCACTGCCGTTAGACAAGAAGGTAACGCGGCCCAGCCCAAACCCGCTTGGAAGCCCATGCAAGGCTGGAACAAGGATAAACAAACCAAGAAACCTGCTGCTGCTACCAAGACAGCATGAAGGGGTAGCCCCCGATCCGGGACCGGATCTGGTAGGGGGCAGACTATCTCTCTTCGCTCAGGCTTGGGCAAGAGATGTTCTGGATCCCTGGGCACTAGAGATAGTTTCCAAGGGATACCTGTTAGAATTCAAGGGACTTCCTCCAAAGGGAAGGTACCACCTGTCTCGCTTATCTTCAGACCAGATAAAGAAACAGGCATTCTTACATTGTGTAAGAGACCTATCAAAGATGGGAGTGATAAACCCAGTCCCCTCCGGGGAACAAGGTCTAGGGTTTTACTCAAACCTGTTTGTGGTTCCCAAAAAAGAGGGAAATTTCAGGCCAATTCTGGATTTAAAGATATTAAACAAGTTCCTCAGAGTTCCATCCTTCAAGATGGAAACCATTCGGACAATCTTACCAACAATCCATCAGGGTCAATTTTTGACTACCGTGGATCTGAAGGATGCGTATCTGCATATCCCAATCCACAAATCTCATCATCAGTTCCTGAGGTTCGCCTTTCTGGACAAACATTACCAGTTTGTGGCTCTTCCATTCGGTTTAGCCACCGCTCCCAGAATTTTCACAAAGGTGCTAGGGTCCCTTCTAGCGGTCCTAAGACGGAGGGGCATCGCTGTAGCACCTTATCTAGACGACATCCTAATCCAAGCGTCGTCTCTTTCCAAAGCGAGGGCTCATACAAACATTGTGTTGGCTTTTCTCAGATTTCACGGGTGGAAAGTGAACATAGAAAAAAGTTCACTGTCACCGTCCACAAGGGTTCCTTTTCTGGGAACAATAATAGATTCTGTGGAAATGAAGATCTTTCTCACAGACGTCAGAAAGACAAAGCTTCTAAAAGCTTGTCGAGTTCTTCACTCTATTCCTCAACCCTCCATAGCTCAATGCATGGAAGTAATAGGACTAATGGTCGCTGCAATGGATGTGGTTCCTTTTGCTCAAATTCATCTAAGACCATTACAGCTGTGCATGCTCAATCAGTGGAATGGGGACTATACAGACTTGTCTCCCCAAATTCAAGTAGACCAGGTAACCAGGGACTCACTTCTCTGGTGGTTGACCCAGGATCACCTGTCTCAGGGAATGAGTTTCCGCAGACCGGAGTGGGTCATCGTCACGACCGACGCCAGCCTCTTGGGGTGGGGCGCGGTCTGGGACTCTCTGAAAGCTCAGGGCCTATGGTCGCGGGAAGAGTCGCTTCTCCCGATAAACATTTTGGAACTAAGAGCTATATTCAATGCGCTCCTGGCTTGACCTCAGCTAGCGGAAGCCAGCGGACAACATAACGACTGTTGCGTACATCAATCATCAGGGGGGAACAAAGAGTTCCCTAGCGATGAAGGAAGTAACCAAGATAATCCAATGGGCAGAGAATCACTCCTGCCATCTATCTGCTATTCACATCCCAGGAGTAGACAACTGGGTGGCGGACTATTTGAGTCGTCAGACTTTCCATCCGGGGGAGTGGGAACTCCATCCGGAGGTCTTTGCTCAGTTAACCCAATTATGGGGCATTCCAGACATGGATCTAATGGCGTCCCGTCAGAACTTCAAGATTCCTTGCTACGGGTCCAGATCCAGGGATCCCAAGGCGACTCTAGTGGATGCATTAGTGGCGCCTTGGTCGTTCAACCTAGCATATGTGTTTCCACCGTTTCCTCTCCTCCCCAGGCTCATAGCCAGGATCAAACAGGAGAAGGCCTCTGTGATTCTGATAGCTCCTGCGTGGCCACACAGGACTTGGTATGCAGACCTGGTGAATATGTCATCGGCTCCACCATGGAAGCTACCTTTGAGACAGGACCTTCTAGTACAAGGTCCATTCGAACATCCCAATCTAGTTTCTCTGCAGCTGACTGCTTGGAAATTGAATGCTTGATTTATCCAAGCGTGGGTTTTCAAATTCTGTGATTGATACTCTGGTCCAAGCCAGAAAACCTGTGACTAGAAGGATTTACCATAAAATATGGAAAAAATATATCTGTTGGTGTGAATCCAAAGGATTCTCCTGGAGTAAGATTAAAATTCCAAAGATTCTCTCCTTTCTCCAAGAAGGTTTGGATAAAGGATTGTCAGCTAGTTCTCTAAAAGCACAGATTTCTGCATTATCCGTACAAGCTTTTGTTCAGGCTTTGGTTAGAATCAAGCCTGTTTACAGACCCATGACTCCTCCTTGGAGTCTAAATTTAGTTCTGTTTTTGGTTGCTATTTCTTCTGCTAGAATAGTTTCTGAATTATCTGCTTTGCAGTGTGATCCACCCTATCTGGTGTTCCATTCAGATAAGGTTGTTTTGCGTACTAAGCCTGGTTTTCTTCCAAAAGTTGTTTCCAACGAGAACATCAACCAGGAAATAGTTGTTCCTTCTTTGTGTCCGAATCCAGTTTCAAAGAAGGAACGTTTTTTTACACAATTTAGATGTTGTTCGTGCTTTAAAGTTCTATTTAGAAGCAACAAAAGATTTTAGACAAACCTCATCCTTGTTTGTCGTTTACTTTGGTAAGAGGAGAGGTCAAAAAGCTACTGCTACCTCTCTCTCTTTCTGGCTGAAAAGCATTATCCGCTTGGCTTATGAGACTGCCGGACGGCAGCCTCCTGACCGTATCACAGCTCACTCTACTAGGGCTGTGGCTTCCACATGGGCCTATAAGAACGAGGCTTCTGTTGACCAGATATGTAAGGCAGCGACTTGGTCTTCTCTGCACACTTTTGCCAAATTCTACAAATTTGATATTTTTCGCTTCTTCGGAGGCTGTTTTTGGGAGAAAGGTTTTGCAAGCCGTGGTGCCTTCTGTTTAGGTAACCTGATTTGCTCCCTCCCTTCATCCGTGTCCTAAAGCTTTGGTATTGGTTCCCACAAGTAATGGATGACGCCGTGGACCGGACACACCAATGTTGGAGAAACAGAATTTATGCTTACCTGATAAATTACTTTCTCCAACGGTGTGTCCGGTCCACGGCCCGCCCTGTTTTTTTTTAATCAGGTTGAATTTTTTTTTATTTATACACTACAGTCACCACGGCACCCTATAGTTTCTCCTTTTTCTCCTAACCGTCGGTCGAATGACTGGGGGGCGGAGCCAGAGGGGGAGCTATATGGACAGCTCTTGCTGTGTGCTCTCCTTGCCTTTCCCTGTGGGGGAGAACATTTCCCGCAAGTAATGGATGACGCCGTGGACCGGACACACCGTTGGAGAAAGTAATTTATCAGGTAAGCATAAATTCTGTTTTAATATCTTCTAGGCAGATACAGTGTTGCAATGAAGTGGGTTCATGTTCTACAGTTTCAGTACTATTAAAATCCAGTATAAGAAGATCTCATTAGTCCTTTCCAGAGAAACTTGTAATCACCATCTTGTTTTCTGATGCCTTAACAAACAATTGGCTAGATTACGAGTTTTTGTTCTAGGCAGACAGCGCTGGTATTATAAGTTTTTTTAAACCCATCGTTAGCCGCAGAAAAGTGAGCGTTGAGCAAAATTTTGCTCCACATCTCACCTCAATACCAGCGCTGCTTACGGTAGCGGTGAGCTGGCTAAAAGTGCTCGTGCACGATTTCCCTAGGAAATCCCCAGGAATCAATGGGACAGATTCGGCTAAAAAAAAAACTAACACCCTGCACTAGACTAGGAGCTAAAATAAAGTGTACACTTTAATAATTTTATGAGATTTACAGAGACACGGAGAGTTGTGATGCTACAATTATTATTGTTTATTGTTAATTTTATTAAGAATGGAATCCACACTGTAACATTTGTAATGTATTCAAGAATAACTGTAATGCTTTGTTGCTTGCATTTTTGGATTCTTAATAAAAAGAAGTTGAAAAAAAAAACAAAAAAAAAACCTAACACCTGCAAAAAAGCAGCGTTCAGCTCCTAACGCAGCCCCATTGATTCCTATGGGGAAATACTTTTATGTCTACACCTAACACCCTAACATGAACCCTGAGTCTAAACACCCCTAATATTACACTTATTAACCCCTAATCCGCCGCCCCCGACATCGCCACCACCTGCATTATATTATTAACCCCTAATCTGCTGCTCCTGACACCACCGCCACCTACATTATACTTATTTATGAACCCTTAATCTGCTGCCCCCAACATCGCCGACACCTACATTATATTTATTAACCCCTAATCTGCCGCCCCAATGTTGCCGCAATCTAACTACAATTATTAACCCCTAATCTGCCGCCCACAATGTCGCCGCCACTATATTTAATGTATTAACCCCTAAACCTAAGTCTAACCCTAACACCCCCCTAACTTAAATATAATTTAAATAAATCTAAATAAAATTACTATTAGTAACTATATAATTCCTATTTAAAACTAAATACTTACCTATAAAATAAACCCTAAGATAGCTACAATATAACTAATAGTTACATTGTAGCTAGCTTAGGTTTTATTTTTATTTTACAGGCAACTTTGTATTTATTTTAACTAGGTACAATAGTTATTAAATAGTTATTAAATATTTAATAACTACCTAGTAAAAATAAAGACATATTTACCTGTAAAATAAATCCTAACCTAAGTTACAATTACACCTAACACTACACTATAATTAAATAAATAATATATATTTAACTACAATTAAATACATTTATCTAAATTACGACAAAAACAAACAATATATTACAGAAAATAATAAAATCATTACAATTTTTTTAAACTAATTACACCTAATCTAATCCCCCTAATAAAATAAAAACGCCCCCCAAAATAATAAAAATCCCTACCCTACACTAAATTACAAGTAGCCCTTAAAAGGGCTTTTTGCAGGGCATTGCCCCAAAGTAATCAGCTCTTTTACCTGTAAAAAAAAATACAATACCCCCCCAACATTTACAACCCACCACCCACACACCCAACCCTACTCTAAAACCCACCCAATCCCCCCTTAATAAAACCTAACACTAACCCCTTGAAGATCACCCTACCTTGAGACGTCTTCACCCAACCGGGCAGAAGTGGTCCTCCAGACGGGCAGAAGTCTTCATCCAAGCCGGGAAGAAGAGGTCCTCCAGACGGGCAGAAGTCTTCATCCAGGCGGCATCTTCTATCTTCATCCATCAGGAGCGGAGCGGGTCCATCTTCAAGACATCCGACGTGGAGCATCCTCTTCTGTCTTCATCCGACAACTAAATGACGGTACCTTTAAGTGACGTCATCCAAGATGGCGTCCCTTCAATTCCGATTGGCTGATAGAATTCTATCAGCCAATCGGAATTAAGGTAGAAAAAATCCTATTGTTTAATTTTTTTTTAATTATTTTATTATTTTCTGTAATTTAGTGGGGGGGTTTTCCGTTCTTTAGGCTAATTGTTTTACATTGTGTTTAATTGTAGTTAGTTTAGGTAATTAATTTAATTATAGTGTAGTGTTAGGTATAATTATAACTTAGGTTAGGATTTATTTTACAGGTAAATTTGTCTTTATTTTAACTAGGAAGTTATTAAATAGTTAATAACTATTAAATAACTATTGTACCTAGTTAAAATAAATACAAAGTTGCCTGTAAAATAAAAATAAAACCTAAACTAGCTACAATGTAACTATTAGTTATATTGTAGCTATCTTAGGGTTTATTTTACAGGTAAGTATTTAGTTTTAAATAGAAATTATTTATTTAATTGTAGTAATTTTATTTAGATTTATTTAAATTATATTTAAGTTATGGGGGTGTTAGGGTTGGACTTAGATTTAGGGGTTAATAACTTTAATATAGTGGCGGCGACGTTGGGGGCGGCAGATTAGGGTTTAATATATGTATTAAAGTAGCGGCGATGTCCGGTCGGCAGATTAGGAGTTAAATTTTTTATTTAAGTGTTTGCGATGTTTGGGGGGGCCTCGGTTTAGGGGTTAATAGGTAGTTTATGGGTGTTAGTGTACTTTTTAGCACTTTAGTTAAGAGTTTTATGTTACGGCGTTAGCCCATAAAACTCTTAACTACTGACTTTTAAATGCGGTACGAGTCTTAACAGGAGAGGGTCTACTGCTCACTTTTTCCAAGACTCGTAATACCGGCGTTAGGAAAATCCCATTGAAAATATAGGATACGCAATTGACGTAAGTGGATTTGCGGTATGTTCGAGTCGCGGAAATAAAGTGAGCGGTACACCTGTACCTGCAAGACTCGTAATACCAGTGGGCGTTAAAAAGCAGCATTGGGACCTCTCAACGCTGCTTTCTTAACCCTAACGCAAAACTCGTAATCTAGGTGAATAAAAGTTAATATTGTATTGATAATGTGCTGTTTCCAAATAGTCTTAAATTACTTGCAAATATGTCCAAAATGCCATTTCAAGGATTTATCAATTTTTTGAGGTGTCAGATTTGAAAAGTCAAAACTAGCCTTGAAAAAGTGTTGAAAACTGTCTCAAAAATGGATTGTTATGGCCAAATTTTTTGATCCCATAGTAAAAAAAGGACTTTTACCAAGGATCCAAAAACTCGATTCTCGGTGCAGGAAACAGCCAACTAAGATTTTGTCATCACGTTGAATTGAAAAGTGTCCTTTTCGGCCCGGAAAAATATATGAAAAGGCACCAGCCAATAGATTGTATTCTACCCGTAGGCCTTGAACTTGAATGACAAAGGGCTTACCTGCTTTTTTCCACTCCTTAGCCACCAGCTCAGCCACTAAGTCACAGGGAAGGGGGAAGGCTGCTTATGAGCATGCTTGAGTAACGTATCAATTTTGTTAGTAGCTAGTGGTCAGGAGTGGGAGAATCATCCAGCTCCAAAGCCCTTAAATCTTCCCATAATAATAATAATGGATATGATATAGTCTGAAGTACAAGGACACATCCACTCCCCCAGATTTATAAGGTGGGGTCCTAAATCTCAGAACACCTATCCTCAGAAGAAAAATTGTCTGACTTTTAGTGTAGGGGCTCTAGACAGGTCAGGTCACTTTTTGCTACATGCATGCATCTGTGTTAAAGGGACATGAAACCAAACATTTTTCTTTTTTGATTCAGACAAAGCATGCAGTTTTAAAAATGTACTTCTGTTATCAAATTCACTTTGTTGCCATGGTATTCTTTGTTTAAGAACTATCTAGATAGGTAGGGTGAACATTTTTGGAGCTGTACATTACAAGAAACACTGCTGCCACCTACTGTTCTAGCAAAAGTATAACATAGCTATAAAACTACTGCCATATATTGCTCCAGTCACATGCACGCTACTAGACCTTTCTAACGGCCTTTAAACAAAGGATACCAAGAAACAAAGTCAATTTGATAACAGAAGTCAATTAAAAACTTTTATAAATTATTATTATTATTATTTTATGTTATAGCCATCAACTCGGATATGGCAATGTGCAGGGTGGATTTGATTTAAATCATGAATTGAATCACTAACAATAAGACTCGATTTAAATCAATTTGAAATCATGGTTTTCTACATAAAGTTTTCATTCTTAGAATTATAACTTTTCCAGTTTTAGCCGAAAACTAATGATTTAGTTATATAGCTTTACAAATACATAGATAGAGCGTTGAAATGAATTAAATGATTTTGTGGGGAACTATCTCCACTTTTCAGCTGTACTTTATTAGAAGGAGAAAAATAATGATTACCTTAATAATAACAATTTAAATAGCTTTATTTAACTAAAACAATAATATATTTCATTTTTAATGCTTGCCCCTCCCTCCTCACACTTAGGTCTATTCCACCCCAAACAATCTTCTATTCATTGAGCTTCTTGAAAATAAATTTGCAGAAGAGAAATGGCTTTACAGGGACAGTAAAGTCAAAATTAAACTATGATTCATATAGAACATGCAATGTTAAACAACTTTCCAATTTACTTATCTAATTTGCTGCGTTCTCTTGGTATCCATTGTTGAAAAAGCATATATAGTTATGCTCAGAAGCAATGCACTACTGTGAGCTAGCTGCTTGTCATTGGTTCACCCAATGGCCTCTATTTATCAAGCTGTCAACTTACCTGCATTCGACGGCACCAATACGCTCGCCTAAGATCGCCTAACATCGCTGCCGCGGACCTGAATACATTCTCCAAAATTATCAAAAAAGCTGTCAAAAAGCCGTGCACCAAGTACGGTGCGATGAGCAGCAGACTGTTGTTCACTAACAATCATCGATCTCGCTGCTCTTCGGCTTTTTCGCAGCTTTCTTGGTACCCTGTCACTAAACACCCACACTATACTAAACTGTTTACCCCCTAAACCGCCGCTCCCGGAACCCACCGCACCTAAATAAAGTTATTAACCCCTAAACCGCCACTCCCGGAGCCTACCGCAACTCTAATAAAGTGTTTAACCCCTAAACCTCCACTCCCGGAGCTCACCGCAACTCTAATAAAGTGTTTAACCCCTAAACCGCCACTCCCAGAGCCCACCGCCACCTACATTATATGTATTAACCCCTAAACCGCTGCTCCCGGACCCCGCCGCAACTAAATAAAATGTTTAACCCCTAAACCGTCGCTTCCCGACCCCGCTGCAACTAAATAAAATGTTTAACCCCTAAACCGCCGCTCCCGGACCCCCCCACCACCTACATTATATTTATTAACCCCTAATCTGCCCCCCCCTACACCACCACCACCTACATTATATTTATTAACCCCTAATCTGCCGCCCCCAACATCGCCGCCACTATATTATATTTATTAACCCCTAAACCTAAGTCTAACCCTAACACCCCCCTAACTTAAATATAATTTAAATTAATCTAAATAAATATTCCTAACATTAAATAAATTATTCCTATTTAAAACAAAATACCTATAAAATAAACCCTAAGATAGCTACAATATAACTAATAGTTACATTGTAGCTATTTTAGGATTTATTTTTATTTTACAGGCAAGTTTGTATATATTTAACTAGGTACAATAGTTATTAAATAGTTGTTAACTATTTAATAACTTCCTAGTTAAAATAAAGACAAAAGTACCTGTAAAATAACACTACACTATAATTAAATTAATTACCTAAAATAAATACAATTAAATAAAATTAAATAAAATTATCTAGAGTACAAAAAACCCCCCACTAAATTACAGAAAATAATAAAATAATTACAAGATTTTTAAACTAATTACACCTAATCTAATCCCCCTAACAAAATAACCCCCCCCCATAACAAAAAGCCCTACCCTATACTAAATTACAAATAGCCCTTAAAAGGGCCTTTTGCGGGGCATTGCCCCAAAGTAATCAGCTCTTTTACCTGTAAAAGAAAGTACAATACCCCCACCCCAACATTAAAACCCACCACCCACATACCCAACCTTGCTCTAAAACCCACCCAATACCCCCTTAAAAAAACCTAACACTAACCCCTTGAAGATCACCCTACCTTGAGATGTCGGAGCATCCTCTTCTTCTGATGTCTTCAAACCGAATGACGAGTCCTTTAAGTGACATCATCCAAGATGGCGTCCCTTCAATTCATCAGCCAATCGGAATTAAGGTAGGAAAAATCCTATTGGTTGATGCAATCAGCCAATAAGATTGAAGTTCAATCCTATTGGCTGATCCAAACAGCCAATAGGATTGAGCTTGCATTCTATTGGCTGTTCCAATCAGCCAATAGAATGCGAGCTCAATCCTATTGGCTGATTGCATCAATCAATAGGATTTTTCCTACCTTAATTCTGATTGGCTGATAGAATTCTATCAGCCAATCGGAATTGAAGGGACGCTATCTTGGATGACGTCACTTAAAGGACCCGTCATTCGGTTTGAAGACATCGGAAGAAGAGGATGCTCTGCATTGGATGTCTTGAAGATGGAGCCGCTCCGTGCCGGATGGATGAAGATAGAAGATGCCGTCTGGATGAAGACTTCTGCCCGTCTGGAGGACCACTTCGCCCGGCTTCGTGGAGGACTTCGGCCCGGTTGGGTGAAGATGTCTCAAGGTAGGGTGATCTTCAAGGGGTTAGTGTTAGGTTTTTTTATGGGGGTATTGGGTGGGTTTTAGAGTAGGGTTGGTTGTGTGGGTGGTAGGCTTTAATGTTGGGGGGGTATTGTACTTTTTTTTTACAGGTTAAAGAGCTGATTACTTTGGGGCAATGCCCCGCAAAAGGCCCTTTTAAGGGCTATTTGTAATTTAGTATAGGGTAAGGCTTTTTTTTATTTTGGGGGGCTTTTTTATTTTGTTAGGGGGATTAGATTAGGTGTAATTAGTTTAAAAATCTTGTAAATATTTTATTATTTTCTGTAACTTAGTGTTTTTTTTTTTTTGTACTTTAGATAATTTTATTTAATTTTATTTAATTGTATTTAATTGTATTTAATTTAGGTAATTAATTTAATTATAGTGTAGTGTTAGGTGTAATTGTAACTTAGGTTAGGTTTTATTTTACAGGTACTTTTGTCTTTATTTTAACTAGGAAGTTATTAAATAGTTAATAACTATTTAATAACTATTGTACCTAGTTAATATAAATACAAACTTTCCTGTAAAATAAAAATAAATCCTAAAATAGCTACAATGTAACTATTAGTTATATTGTAGCTATCTTAGGGTTTATTTTATAGGTAAGTATTTCGTTTTAAATAGGAATAATTTATTTAATGTTAGGAATATTTATTTAGATTTATTTAAATTATATTTAAGTTAGGGGGTGTTAGGGTTAGGGTTAGACTTAGGTTTAGGGGTTAATAAATTTAATATGGTGGCGGCGACGTTGGGGGAGGCAGTTTAGGGGTTAATAAATATAATGTAGGTGGCGGTGGTGTAGGGGGGCAGATTAGGGGTTAATAAATATAATGTATGTGGCGGCGGAGTAGGGGGGGCAGATTAGGGGTTAATAAATATAATGTAGGTGGCGGCGGGGTCCGGGAGTGGCAGTTTAGGGGTTAAACACTTTATTTCGTTGCGGCGGGGTCCGGGAGCGGCGGTTTAGGCGTTAATAAGTATAATGTAGGTGGCGGCGGTGTATGGGGTGGCTGATTAGGGGTGTTTAGACTCGGGGTACGTGTTAGGGTGTTAGGTGTAGACGTTCCCATAGAAATCAATAGGATATCGGGCAGCAGCGAACATAAGCTTTCGCTGCTCTCCGACTCCCATTTATTCCTATGGCATCCGCCGCCCTGGATTGAAAACCAGGTACGCTGGGCCGGAGAAATGCAGAGCGTACCTGGTAGTTATTTGATAACTCGCAAAAGTAGTCAGATTGTGACAAACTTGCGTTCGGAACATCTGGAGTGACGTAAGCATCGATCTGTGTCGGACTAAGTCCAGCGGATCGTATGTTACGTAACTAAATTCTACTTTTGCCGGTCTGTAGGGTTTGATAACTAAGGCAAATCAAGCTCGCCACAAATACGCTGCGGAATTCCAGCGTATTTGCGATTGACAGCTTGATAAATTGAGGCCAATGTGTTCATCTAGATCCCAGTAGAGCATTGCTCTCCTTCAACAAAGAATACCAAGTGAATGAAGCAAATTTGATAAAAGAAGTAAATCTGAAAATTGTATGCTGAATCATGAAAGAAAAATGTGCGGTTTATGGGGTCTATTTATTAAGCAGTGGATGCTGCTTCGGAGCCCTGTCGTTTCAGGTCTGCCTGAAATGGAAGTTAAGAAGCATCGGTCGTAAGACTGCTGCTCTTTAACTTCTCCGCCACCTTTTAGGTGGCGGACTGAAATCATTGCGATCTGATGCGATTGGGATGATTGACGGCCCCTGCTAGCGGCTGATTGGCCACTAGTAAGCAGGGGGCGGCACCAGAAATGCTTGTGCAATGTTAAATGCCGACAGTGTATGCTGTTGGCATTTAGTGAGGTCGTGCAGACATGATTCGCTACAGCTCTGCATTTTTATTTTATAAAATTTTTGCTGTGAAGAAGAGGCGTGTTATTTCTGTAGACACAAATTCACAGTTTTGAAAACTACAAAACCAAGAATATGTGATAATATCTTCTAGATGGAAAAAAAATGACAAAAATAATCTTACATATGTATTTATATATGTATATACCATACATATATACACATATAAACAAATAAATATACACATATATATATATGCATACATACATTTTACCTCTTTTCAGTTGAATTCCTGAAAATATGAAAAATAAATTTTCAATTTTTTTTTATATTTCATAATGTGTTTTAATGTGTATATACTGTAAATATTTTACATTCCAATGTTCTTCACAATGTTCTTCATGTCAGATATAGCGCTCTTGTTTAAAGGTTGTTGGGTTAGAGCGCAAGCAATAAGTGTTACTTTTTTGTGTGGAAAATTAAGCTCCATTGAATTCTATGTAGAGAAGTTAATAAGGTCATGGTATCCAAAGTTCTGAAGCGTGTGTGCATCGGGTTTCGTTTGTGCGCAAACAATTGCCTTTCAACTTGTAATACAAGCGCTAACCCGCATGGGCCAAAAGGATACTTCTAGCTGTTTTTATGCTTGAGTGGGGACGCTAAATAACGCTTCACTTGTAATCTGTGATTGTCTGGTGTCTGTCACATAATACAGGGGGCCAGCAAATTTTGAAATTTGTCAGAAAAAAAATCTACTGCTAATTTAAAATTCTTTTGCATTGTATTTTTAGTAAACACTTTTTGATTATGCAGTTCTACTGTATTTAATGTTACTTTAAGACACTGCTATGTTTTTCTATTGCAACACAATAGAAATGACTTAAAATTACAAGGTGTTTACTAGGCATGTGCATTTGTTTCATAACAAATATCTGAATGAATGCACCCCCAACATTTTAAGAAAAAAAATATGAAAACAAATGTAAATGTTTAACGAATATTCAGTTTTTGTTTAGTTTAAAATGAAACAATTATTGAATAGCACAGGCAACAAATGTTCATCTGTGCACTAGTCTAGTGTTTATTGTCCCTTTAATCAGCATGTGTTATGTAATTCACGATTGTGTTCATGGTGGTTAAACCAGGCAGTATAGCAAAATCTGTTCCTTCCACCTATAACCGTAACAAGTCATAAGCATGTTTCATAGTGTAATTAAAATGAATCAAAATTAAGAACTATCTACATTGATATATTGCATATTAGAAGGACTCTTGTACCATCATTGTGCCCTATGTTGAGTTTATTGTTGGTTTTTTTGCAACTATTTAGCAAAGTTTCCCAGGATTTTCATTGTTGTTAGCTCTGATCTGAACCATCGTTCTATCATTTCATTCCAGCCCTAGCACTGTTTATGAAGCCAGTGATCTAAAGCTCTCCACTCTGGCTAGATTATCTAAGAAGTCTTGTCATTACTTTGGGGTTCCATCATCTAATCTGAGAACTGTTGTCCTATACTATATTAACTCAGTTACCTATTAAGTACAAGTTCAGATTTTCTTTATATTAGAGCTGCAACAACTAATCGTCATAATCAATAATAATCGATTAGAAAAATAGTTGTCAACGAATCTCATAATCGATTAGTTGGTTTGCAATTAGTTGGTCTGTGCACAACACCAGCTGCTTCACTCCACTGAGCTCCTGCACATGGTATTGTGTTTTATGGTTAGGTCCTTAGCCTAAAGGACGTCTACAGACGTCTACTTTTCACTTTTTCAGGACAGTATAAGATTACAACTACCCCTGGCTTATGTGCAACCCAGATATAATAGTCATCATTTGGATTGTTTATATTAAATCAGGTGATTTGGAACTATGCTTTGCATGATATAGTGCTGAGCTTGTTATTTATACCTTGCCCCTAGACTGATGGGAGTTATTTGAATTAATGTGCACTTCTATCAGTTTGCACAATTATTAGCGTATTGCTTGCTATTGCTGATTATATGTACTGTATAAATAAATGTGTAAGGCTTTGTCCTGTTATTGATATATAGTCATTAGCGCTTTTGGTTTGTTTTTATTATTGTTTTATATTTTTAATCAATTGTGATAATATGTACCAGATTCAAACTTTATAAGTATAAATTTGTTATTTTTAGAGCGGGCTAGATATTTTCCCCTAAGCTTATAGCTGGTTATTTACCATTGCATATAGATATTCAAGATATTTTTATGTTAGAATGAAGTCAAGGGTTACTTTATTGAGAGGCCCCTTGCCAAGGTGGAAGTTCTACCTCTTTTCAAACAGTTTTTGGTTTTGTTTAATTATAAAACACTGCTCTACTGCTTAAAAATTGGACAAACAGTTGTGTTAATGTAAAGTTTTAGTCTGAAGTTTATATTTGTAACACTCAGTATGTGGATTCTATTTAAAATATAGGAAACAATTATTGATTCTTTTTTTATCCGATTAGTCGATTAATTGAAAAAATAATCGGCCAACTAATCGATTATGAAAATAATCGTTAGTTGCAGCCTATATTTATGCTCTTAAATGCTTCAATCCATATGCAATTGTGTCTTCTTTTTATTCTGCTTCTGTAAAGTATGACATTGAATCTTTACTTTGGTCTTGTTTAAGAAGGAAACCTGGATATCATTATCTATATAATGAAGAGACAATGGTCTTAGGACTTCTTCCTTGTTAGTCAGTTTGTTGAAACTGTACATTTTAGAAACCTTGTATAAGTGAAGTTTCCTTGAGATAGTTTCATGACTAATCACTCTGGCCGCGTTTACATTATTTCCAATAATCGGGAGTTGTAAAGAGCTTATAAATCTCAGTATCATCTACCATTTTACATCCAGTTGTCATTAACTTAGATGGTACATAGAGAACAAAAGATCCCACTCATATATTGATGAGCACTTATAACAAAGTGTAAATATGGCAGACCGGGTCATCAGATCTGCCCAGAAAGCTCTCCTCTGGGCTCAGGAACCGTGTGTCAAACAGCTGAGGATGTTGCTAGACTCTATTCCGGGTATACCATCTGCTTTCTATGGGATTCCTGCAAAAGTGCTGCAAGGGTGCTGTTAGCTATAATTGCAGTAAAGTTACTTGCAGAAACAGGAGTAGACTAAAATAAATTTATTTAGAAATAGTAACTAATTTCTCAGCTAAAACATAGCTGTTGCTTCAGGCTTCATAACAATAAATACTAAAACTCCTGTTTAAATAGACCCTCCCATCCAATCAACATACAGATTCCCATAGTGGTTATATGACCTTCCCAACCAATCAACATACAAAGTCCCATAATAGTCATGTGACCCTTAACACATATAAACAAAATGCATATAAAAGCTGATCAACCCCTATATATGTAAAAAAAATTCTACCTAAAGGATTCCATGTGAACCAGATACTGTTAATGATAATGTTGTTAAAAAATTGTTAGTATAAAGTTACCAATGTAAAAACAACCACTGTGGCCGTAATTGTCACACAGACAAAATAAAATGGCGTTTAGCAAATCCATTATTACAATCCATTTTTTAATTTCACATTAACATTTTTGGGATTGTAAAGTACAGTATTCTCGTCATTAGGAACAAGATTTGTCTCAGCAGTCACTTTGCTGTGATAGGAGTTAAGTATTTGCCATTCAGTCTTGTTTTCTCCAACATAGGTGTGTCCGGTCCACGGCGTCATCCTTACTTGTGGGATATTCTCTTCCCCAACAGGAAATGGCAAAGAGCCCAGCAAAGCTGGTCACATGATCCCTCCTAGGCTCCGCCTTCCCCAGTCATTCTCTTTGCCGTTGTACAGGCAACATCTCCACGGAGATGGCTTAGAGTTTTTTGGTGTTTAAATGTAGTTTTTATTCTTCAATCAAGAGTTTGTTATTTTAAAATAGTGCTGGTATGTACTATTTACTCTGAAACAGGAAAGAGATGAAGATTTCTGTTTGTAAGAGGAAAATGATTTTAGCAACCGTTACTAAAATCGATGGCTGTTTCCACACAGGACTGTTGAGAGGAATTAACTTCAGTTGGGGGAAACAGTGAGCAGACTTTTGCTGCTTGAGGTATGACACATTTCTAACAAGACTCGGTAATGCTGGAAGCTGTCATTTTCCCTATGGGAACCGGTAAGCCATTTTCTTAGTTTAAGTAAAAGAATAAAGGGCTTCATTAGGGCTTAAAAAACTGGTAGACATTTTTCTGGGCTAAAACGATTGCTTTACTAAGTATATTTGGCAGATTATTACTTTTAATAGTTGTTAAATCTTGGGGATTGTTTTAATAAAAACGGCAGGCACTGTATTGGACACCTTTTTCACTGGGGGCCTTTTCTAGTCATAGACAGAGCCTCATTTTTGCGCCTCTAATGCGCAGTTGTTTTTGGAAAGCATGGCATGCAGATGCATGTGTGAGGAGCTAAGAACCACTGAAAAAGCTTATAGAAGGCATCATTTGGTATCGTATTCCCCTCTGGGCTTAGATACCTGGGACTGTATAGGGGTTAAATGTAAAAACGGCTCCGGTTCCGTTATTTTAAGGGTTAAAGCTTTCAAATTTGGTGTGCAATACCTTTAAGGTTTTAAGTTACTGTGGTGAAATTTTGGTGAAATTTGAACAATTCCTTCATACTTTTTCACATATTCAGTAATAAAGTGTGTTCAGTTTGAAATTTAAAGGGACAGTAACGGTTTTATTGTAAAACGTTTTTTGTGCTTTGTTGACAAGTTTAAGCCTGTTTAACATGTCTGAACCATCAGATAACGATGTTCTATATGTATGAAAGCCAATGTGTCTCCCCATTTAAATATATGTGATATATTTGTGTCATAATGTCCAAACAAAGTAGGGATAATAATGCCATAGATATGATATTGCCCAAGATGATTCCTCTAATGAGGGGAGTAAGCATGGTACTGCATCATCCCCTTCTGTGTCTACACCAGTTTTGCCCACACAAGAGGCCCCTAGTACATCTAGTGCGCCAATACTTATTACCATACAACAATTAATGGCTGTAATGGATAATTCTATTGCATGCATTTTTTTCCAAAATGCCTACTTATCAGAGAAAGCGTGATTGCTCTGTTTTAAACACTGAAGAGCAAGAGGACGCTGATGATATCTGTTCTGACATACCCTCACACCTATCTGAAGGGGCCAGGAGGGAGGTTTTGTCTGAGGGAGAAATTTCAGATTCAGGGAAAATTTCTCAACAAGCAGAACCTGATATTGTAACTTTTAAATTTAAATTTCAACATCTCCACGCACTACTTAAGGAGGTATTATCTACTCTGGATGATTGTGACAATTTGGTCATTCCAGAGAAATTAGGTAAGATGGACAAGTTCCTAGAGGTTCCGGTGCCCCCCGATGTTTTTCCTATACCCAAGCGAGTGGCGGACATAGTAAATAAGGAGTGGGAAAGGCCCGGCATACCTTTTGTCCTCCCCCTATATTTAAGAAATTAGTTCCTATAGTCGACCCCAGAAAGGACTTATAGCATACAGTCCCCAAGGTCGAGGGGGCGGTTTCTACTGTAAACAAACGCACTTCTATTCCTATAGAAGATAGTTGTGCTTTCAAGATCCTATGGATTAAAGGTTAGAGGGTTTGCTTAAAAAGATGTTTGTTCAGCAAGGTTACCTTCTACAACCAATTTCATGCATTGTTTCTGTCACTACAGCTGCGTGTTTCTGGTTCGAAGAACTAGAAAAGTCGCTCAATAAAGAATCTTCGTACGAGGAGGTTTTGGACAGAGTTCAAGCTCTTAAATTGGCTAACTCTTTTTTATTTTAGATGCCGCTTTGCAATTAGCTAGATTAGCGGCGAATAATTCAGGGTTTGCTATCGTGGCGCGCAGAGCGCTTTTGCTTAACATCCCTTTCAAGGGTAAAACACTGTTTGGCCCTGACTTGAAAGAGATTATTTCAGACATCACTGGGGGAAAGGGCCACGCCCTTCCTCTGGATAGGTCTTTTAAGGCTAAAAAGAAGCCAAATTTTCGTCCCTTTCGCAGAAACGGACCAGCCTCAAATTCTACACCCTCTAAGCAAGAGGGTAATACTTCTCAAACCAAGCCAGCCTGGAGGCCGATGCAAGGCTGGAACAAGGGTAAGCAGGCCAAGTCACCTGCCACTGCTACCAAAACAGCATGAAGTGTTGGCCCCCGATCTGGGAAGGATCTGGTGGGGGGCAGACTTTCTCTCTTTGCTCAGGCTGGGGCAAGAGATGTTCAGGATCCTTGGGCGCTAGAAATAGTTTCTCAAGGTTATCTCCTGGAATTCAGGGAACTACCCCCAAGGGGAAGGTTCCACGGGTCTCTATTATCTTCGAACAGGCATTCTTACACTGTGTAGAAGACCTGTTAAGCATGGGAGTGATTCATCCTGTTCCATTAGGAGAACAAGGGATGGGTTTTTACTCCAACCTGTTCATAATTCCCAAAAAAGAGGGAACATTCAGACCTATTTTAGATCTCAAGATTCTAAACAAGTTTCTAAGGGTTTCATCATTCAAAATGGAAACCATTCGAACGATCCTTCCTACCATCCAGGAAGGTCAATTCATGACCACGGTGGACTTAAAGGATGCGTACCTACGTATTCCTATCCACAAGGAACATTTTCGGTTCCTAAGGTTCGCCTTTCTGGACAAGCATTACCTGTGGCACTTCCATTCGGATTAGCCACTGCTCCAAGGATTTTCACAAGGGTACTAGGGTCCCTTCTAGCGGTGCTAAGACCAAGGGGCATTGCAGTAGTACCTTACTTGGACGACATCCTGATTCAAGTGTCGTCTCTGTCAAAAGCAAGGGCTCATACGGACATTGTCCTAGCCTTTCTCAGATCTCACAGGTGGAAAGTGAACATAGAAAAAAGTTCTCTGTCCCCGTCAACAAGAGTTCCCTTCTTGGGAACAATAATAGTTTCCTTAGAAATGAAGGTTTTTCTGACAGAGGCCAGAAAATCAAAACTTCTAAGCTCTTGTCAGGTACTTCATTCTGTTCTTCTTCCTTCCATAGCGCAGTCCATGGAAGTAATAGGGTTGATGGTTGCGGCAATGGACATAGTTCCTTTTGCACGAATTCATCTAAGACCATTGCACCTGGGCATGCTCAGACAGTGGAATGGGGATTATACAGACTTGTCTCCGACGATACAAGTAGATCAAATAACCAGAGATTCACTCCATTGGTGGCTGACCCTGGACAACCTGTCACAGGGAATGAGTTTCCGCAGACCAGAATAGGTCATTGTCACGACCGACGCCAGTCTGGTGGGCTGGGGCGTGGTCTGGGAACCCCTGAAAACTCAGGGTCTATGGTTTCGGGAAGACTCTCTTCTCCCGATAAACATAATGGAAATCTTTGCCCAAATAACTCAATTATGGGGCATTCCAGACTTGGTTCTGATGGCCTCTCGTCAGAACTTCATGGTCCCTTGTTACGGGTCCAAATCCAGGGATCCCAAGGCGACTCTATTGGATACAATAGTAGCACCTTGGATCTTCAACCTAGCTTATGTATTCCCACCGTTTCCTCTCATTCCCAGGCTAGTAGCCAGGATCAATCTGGAGAGGGCTTCGGTGACCTTGATAGTTCCTGTGTGGCCACGCAGGACTTGGTATGCAGACCTGGTGAATGGGTCATCGGCTCCACCATGGAAGCTACCTTTGAGACAGGACCTTCTTATTCAGGGTCCATTCGAACATCCGAATCTGGTTTTCCTCCAACTGACTGCTTGGAGTTTGAACGCTTGATTTTATCAAAGCGTGGGTTTTCAGATTCTGTAATAGATACTCTTATTCAGGCTAGAAAGCCTGTAACTAGAAAAATTTACCATAATATATGGAAAAAATATATCTGTTGGTGTGAATCTAAAGGATTCCCATGGAACAAGATAAAATTCCTAAGATTCTTTCCTTTCTACAAGAAGGTTTGGAGAAAGGATTTTCTGCGAGTTCTCTGAAGGGACAGATCTCTGCTTTATCTGTTTTACTTCACAAAAGGCTGGCAGCTGTGCCAGACGTTTAAGCGTTTGTTCAGGCTCTGGTTAGAATCAAGCCTGTTTACAGACCTTTGACTCTTCCCTGGAGTCTTAATCTAGTTCTTTCAGTTCTTCAAGGGGTTCCGTTTGAACCCTTACATTCCATAGATATTAGGTTATTATCTTGGAAAGTTTTGTTTTAGGTTGCAATTTCTTCCGCTAGAAGAGTTTCTGAGTTATCTGCTCTGCAGTGTTCTCCGCCCTATCTGGTCCATGCAGATAAGGTGGTTTTTACGTACTGAGCCTGGTTTTCTTCCGAAGGTTGTTTCCAACAAAAATTTTAACCAGGAGATAATTGTACCTTCTTTGTGTTACACAATTTGGACGTTGTCCGTGCTCTAAAATTCTATTTAGATGCTACAAAGGATTTCAGACAAACATCTTCCTTGTTTGTTGTTTATTCTGGTAAAAGGAGAGGTCAAAAAGCAACTTCTACCTCTCTATCTTTTTGGCTTAAAAGCATCATCAGATTGGCTTATGAGACTGCCGGACGGCAGCCTCCTGAAAGAATCACAGCTCATTCCACTAGGGCCGTGGCTTCCACATGGGCCTTTAAGAACGAGGCTTCTGTTGATCAGATATGTAAGGCAGCGACTTGGTCTTCACTGCACACTTTTACCAAATTTTACAAATTTGATACTTTTGCTTCTTCTGAGGCTATTTTTGGGAGAAAGGTTTTGCAAACCGTGGTGCCTTCCATCTAGGTGACCTGATTTGCTCCCTCCCATCATCCGTGTCCTAAAGCTTTGGTATTGGTTCCCACAAGTAAGGATGACGCCGTGGACCGGACACACCTATGTTGGAGAAAACAGAATTTATGTTTACCTGATAAATTACTTTCTCCAACGGTGTGTCCGGTCCACGGCCCGCCCTGGTTTTTTAATCAGGTCTGATGATTTATTTTCTTTAACTACAGTCACCACGGTATCATATGATTTCTCCTATGCAAATATTCCTCCTTTACGTCGGTCGAATGACTGGGGAAGGCGGAGCCTAGGAGGGATCATGTGACCAGCTTTGCTGGGCTCTTTGCCATTTCCTGTTGGGGAAGAGAATATCCCACAAGTAAGGATGACGCCGTGGACCGGACACACCGTTGGAGAAAGTAATTTATCAGGTAAACATAAATTCTGTTTTTTTTTTAAACGTGATCTTCATACAGTAATAGAAATGCAGCAAAGTGCAAAATCGTTCTGTACAGTGAAAGTTAGGTTTGAAAAGCCTGGTCCGTACAGTGGGTTTTTGAAAACGTGGTCAGTACAGTTAGTTCTATGGGGCCCCTGTTTCCGCGCAAGCCTTCTGCCGGAAACAGAAGTTATAAAGCGTGGTCTAAAGACTGCTGCTCCATAACTTGTCAGCCTGCTCTGAGGCAGCGGACAGAAATTAACCCGATCGAATACGATCAGGTTGATTGACACCCCCTGCTAGCGGCCGATTGGCCACGAATCTGCAGGGGGAAGCATTGCACAAGTAGTTCACCAGAAGTTGTGCAATGATAAATGCAGACAGTGTATGCTGTCGGCGTTTATTGATGTGCGGCGGACATGATATGCTACATTGTATCATGCCTGCTCGCACTATGATAAATTGGCCCCTATATCTTTAGACTATCTTTAAAACTTTGTCACTTAGTAGTTTTACGCTTTATAGTGTGAAAACTGTCAAAATCCTATTCAAGAAGTTGAAAAAAGTTGTGCCCACTTTCTTCTACGGGAAAAGTATTTCCTATACTTGATTTTGGACAAAAAGCCTTGACAGGATTTTTTTTTTAAACATTGATGTTAAAAATTAAAAATATATATATATTTCAAATATAAAAAGTTAAGAAATATAAAGTCATTGGGCAAATATGTCCATTATACCCATCATGCCTATATACAAATGGCATTCAGATTGTTTAACACTTCTCAGGATGGATTCGGATTGCAATAGTTTTATTTTACACACGCAAATTATGTTTACCCTAGACACTAAATTTGATTTCATGTATACTTTCAAACTATTTGCCTGCTCATTGTGGGCTAGATTATGAGTGAAGCGCAATTTATTGCTGTCACTTGTGCGTTAACACTGCTATAAAGTAAAACGTTTTCAACCCGCAGAGTGCAAAAAGCAGAACTTCGAATATTGCGACCGCATTAACATATTTCCCCATAGACTTCAATGAAGCATGAAAAATGGGGAAAAAACACACCCAACAAGTGGCGCAAACCCAATCGCGTTTTCTCATTTGCACTAACCTGACATGAAATATTAAAGTGAAGGTAAAGTTAATCAGTCTGCTACGAAAAAATCAATATAGCATTCAAAATTAATAGGATGTCCATTCATCATTTCTTATTTTTGGATTTTACCTTTGTTATCTTGTATAATGTGCTGCGATTTCGCTTTGAACAAAACAACCCGTTTTTTTTTTTTTTTTTCTAAACAACGATCACGTTGTTTAGACAGCCAATTGATTTTCTGGCCGTTAGGCGGCCGTCAATTGACGTCAGAAGGTGATGCTTAATGGTGCGCATGCGCGACTATTTTTACTTCCTCCTTGAAAGCGAGCGCGTCCTCGTGTTGCGCATGCGCATTAAGCCGTTCATTTGTTTGCCAAGTCTCCACCGCATCGGATTGCATACTGCTTTGGCGAGAGATAATTTTTGTGCGCATGTGCGGTTAAAAGAGGATCGATGTGCACGAGCGTATTTCAGACGTATAGAGCGGGTGGGACCGCTCTATATGTCAATGTATAGCAAACACGGAAATGCTGGATGGGAGGAGATTAGGATAGCAAGGACATAGCGACTACGTTGTACGTTAGAAAAGCAAAATACATATAAATTTGTATGTGAAAAACTTTACCTTCACTTTAATATGTCACATTCCAATGTTTTACAGTTCTATTTATTCTTAAATCAATATTTCTATCTATACGTGAGGGTTTGTTTTCTTTGCTAATATATATATATATATACCTATAAAAATTAATTAGAATGAGAAACTTAGTCTAGAGCCACATTGTAATATTATTTCGCAATCTTCAGATGAGTAAAACAAAACACAAGAGGGCACCAGCAATGCATGATGCAGCATCTTAAATTTTTGAGTTGCTTTAGCAGAATATATTCACAAAGGTGATGGTGCAAAACCTGTATTTCTAGTTATAAGTCCCTACTCTTTATGCAGAACAAGAATAGATAATACATTTAGACAACTAAAATAAAAAACAGTAGGGTACCCTATCAGTTAAAACATAATACATATAACAATAGTGAAAATGGAATTTCAATATATAATGTCCCAGAGTTGGCAATATAAGCCAATATGCACAAAAACATTGTCCCTCAACATGATGTGAACTTTCTAGGTAAAATTCCTAATGTGTGCCCCAACAGGAAAAATTATAAAAATAAAAAATAATGAAAAATGATAATAAGGATAAACAAGCATAAAAAATCAGATCCTATTAAAAAGTCCTTGGTAATGCAAAGTCTCTGTGAATCCAATGTGCGCTGAAAGCAAACAGAGCCAGCGTTCTTTTAACACAAGATAAAAGTACAGGAATAAGCTGTATATTTATTACTTACACCGTAAATGTGAAGCTGAGAAAGAACATTTATGGTGTAAGTAATAAATATACACCTTATTCCTGTACTTTTATTTTGTGTTCAAAAACAAGTTTCTCAGACATGCAGGTCCTTTTCATTAGGCATTTTATGGTTTACAGCGCCTCCTTAAGATACATATGATTATATATAGACGTATATATATATCTATCTATATATATATATATATATATATATATATATATATATATATACACTGTATATATAGGAATATCTATTTATAAATGCTTAAACATATTCCCCTATGTGCAGAACATTGGAACATGAAATATGTACAGTAAATACACACTATAATACTTTATTAAAAATGAATATTGCATAATATGCTTTTACATGTTTTCTACTTAACTGCAAAAGGCCCCAATGCACTTATATATATTTTTAATTATAGTACGGGTGGGGGAATGCAGAGTGTCATTAAGCAGGAAACTTAAATAATATTACAATATAATGAAATAGATTCTAGTGTATATATGTTAAGATTTACTGCCGCAGAGTTAAAGCCAAGAGCAAGTAACAACTAACAAAGTAATTGTAATAGAATATACAATTAAGTATAAGTAGCTTGAATCTGCGTTCTGAAATAATGACTCTGCTGAGTTTAAGAAAATTAAATAAACTATATAAGTAGTAGTTCAAATGTCATTCAAACTATTAACTTTATTGAAAAAATGTCAAAGAAAAAGAAAAAAAGGAAAATTCTCATGCATACAAATGGCTTGAGCTCAGAATTAAAAACACTTAAACCAGAGAAAATGGTAGAGCTCCCATCTAGTGTGTGTAATTTCAAGTTATAACAGCCAGCAAAAGATTTAAATCAATATCAAATAAGCCCTTACAATCCGAGGGCTAAATTTATCTTTACCATTTTAATTATCTTTACCATTTTAAACTAACTGTTAAAGGGACATGAAACCTATTTATTTTTTTTCTTTCATGATTTAGAAAGAGCATGTCATTTTAAACAACTTTCTAATTTACTTCTATTATCTAATTTGCTTCATTCTCTTGATATCACTTGCTGAAAACCATATCTAGATATGCTCAGTAGCTGCTGATTAGTTGCTGCACATAAAGGCCTTGTGTGATTGGCTCACACATGTACATAGCAAGTTCTTCAACAAAGGATATCTAAAGAATCGATTAAATTAGATAATAGAATTAAATTGGAAAGTTGTTTAAAATTGCATGCCCTATCTGAATTATGAAAGTTTAATTTTGACTAGACCTTTAAGCTAAAATACCCACATAAATTATGGAGAGTCTAGTTTTATAACATGGTAAGCAAGTTTTAAAAAAAAATGGAGATCCAAAGCTTCTCCTCAGGACCCCTGACGCGCGTTTCACAAAAATAAATTTGTGAAATGCACGTAAGGGGTCCTGTGGAGAAGCTTTGTCTTTGTTTTTTTTAAACTTGCTTACCATGTTATAAAACTAAACTCTCCATAATTTATGTGGGTATTTCAGCCTAGCAGTTAGCTTAAAATGGTAAAGATAATTTAAATTTAGCCCTCGGATTGTAAGGGCTTATTTGATATTGATATAATTCTTTTGCTGGCTGTTATAACTTCAAATTACACACACTAGATGGGAGTTCTACCATTTTCTCTGGTTTAAGTGTTTTTAATTCTGAGCTCAAGCCATTTGTATGCATGATAATTTTCCTGTTTTTCTTTTTCTTTGACATTTTTTCAATAAAGTTAATAGTGTGAATGCCATTAGAACTTATATAGCTTATTTAATTTTCTTAAAGGGACATAATACTCATATGCTAAATCACTTGAAACTGATGCAGTATAACTTTAAAAAGCTGACAGGAAAATATCACCTGAGCATCTCTATGTAAAAAAAGAAGATATTTTACATCACAATTTCCTCAACTCAGCAGAGTAAGTTCTATGTAAAAAGTTATACTTGAGCTGTTGCTTAGCTGCAGGAAAGAAAAAAAAAGAAAGAAATGAACAGCAGCCAATCAGCATCAGTGGTGCTGACGTCATGAACTCTTTTACTGTTATCTCATGAGATTTCACTTAACTCTCATGAGATTTCATAGTAAACTTCCTTAAACTGAATAGGGAAATAAGATGAGTTTTCACGTAAGCTCACTCCCTTAGCTGTCCCCGGACAGACATACTGATTTGCTGCTTAGAAGTCCTTTACAATGGGAGGTGGCTACTGAGGAACTTTTGAAGTAAAATATCTTTCTTTTTTACATAGAGATGTTCAGGTGATATTTTCTAGTCAGTTTTTTACAGCTATGCTGCATCACTGTGTTTCAACATTTGGGTATCATGGCCTTTTAAACTCAGCAGAGTCATTATTTCAGAACGCAGATTCAAGCTACTTATACTTATATGTATATTCTATTACAATTACTTTGTTAGTTGGCACTTATATATACAGTATGTCTATATATATGCATTTAAGTGTTTATATATGTGTATATATGTCTGTAAATACAAAAATACACATATAAATACATATGTACACACATATATACAAAAATACACATATAAATACATATGTACACACATATATACAAAAATACACATATAAATACATATGTACACACATATATACAAAAATACACATATAAATACATATGTACACACATATATACAAAAATACACATATAAATACATATGTACACACATATATACAAAAATACACATATAAATACATATGTACACACATATATACAAAAATATACATATAAATACATATGTACACACATATATCCGAAAAATACACATATAAATACATATGTACACACATATATACAAAAACATACAGTACATATCCATATTTAGACATGTATATGTATGTGTCTCTATGTTACAGCCATTTGACTGCCTTTTTTCCCTAACACATGAGACCTCATACCTTTGAACCTTTATAACTTTTGCGTGCAATATTTTTTTTGAATCATTTTTATTAGGTAGTGTTATTATGAGTGTAAGTGTACTTTGTAATGTATTTTTAATGTGTTTTGTGACATCTATTTTCCCTACCATTTTTATAGTAAGGCTGACTCATTTATTTGAAATGCTGTAGGCAATTAGAATATTGAGTAAGGTATACAGGTTTTTGCAAATAAATTATTTTATATAGGGTTATATGTTCAAGAAAAGTTAGCAGCCAGAGCTAAATTTAAGAGCCTTTACTATAAAGGCATCTGATTGGCTGTCCCACCTACATGCATGACAACAACAACAACAAAAAAGGCTCTGGAAGGGAGCTTATTTTAACAAAGCACTCTAGTGGGTCTGATTTACAGAATGGTTCATAAGGTAGGAAGGAGTCATGTGGGAAATTAAAACATGCAGGAAAATGTGCTATCACTTTAAATCGGTTTACATATGATGTTTGGGCCTTAAGATGTCCTCAAACATTGTTGTAAGTGGAACTTTACATAATTATTTCTTGTTTTTGACATTCTTGCAGAGGAAACAGTGGTGCTATCATGTTTAGTACCATGAATACACTACCCATTCCTGTGCACATTGCATAATGATAATTGTATGTATACTTATTATTTCTAACCGTATCCTGTTCTCCACAGGCTCTCCCGTATGTGGCTCTGCTTATTGTCATGCTGTTCTTTATCTATGCTGTTATTGGCATGCAAGTAAGTGTGTAGTATGAAAAATATCATTTTGCAGTAAAAACACGGTTTGTATAAAAAAGGAGCATCATTCTTAACATCGTTATCCAAATCAGCCTCACACAATCAACCCCTATGCAAAAAATACCTATCAAGTAGGGTTCAAATGCCCCCCCCCACACACACACACACACCAAAAAAAAACTCCAAAAGCCTCTTATAAATAATTCCATTAGCTTTTTGTTATTCTTTAGGTTTTTGCAAAATCTTTCTATAACGTGTAACTAAGATAAAGGGCAGCGGCTTCACTAAGGTATCTGAGTGTTGAAGAAACAAAAAGTTATATATATACAGGAATATCGCTACTTCCAACATAAATAACAAATTACATTTGTGCAATTAAAATGGGCTGGAAAAATGTGGAGCCTTCCAGCTTGGCTGATCCCTGTAAGTAATCTCAAGACACAAAGGCCTGGTCCTAGTTTCCATTGCTGTTGCAAACTGGGGGTAATAAGTATTTCCAGTAACATCTATGGAGATGTTTTATGATTCCTTACAGTGCTGAGGATCAGCCAGCTGGAAGGCTGCAAAGCTCTTAAGCCCTTTGAAATGCATAGATTTTCTGTTGTTATTTAGTTTACAGTAGCAATCTTCCTGTATTTGTTGTCGGTCCTTAATGGTAAAACATTGCACAAAGAGTTATCCTTTGTTCATGTTTTTTTCTGCATTGAACAGAAGTTGAAGCCTCTGTCGAAAGAAGCAGTCAACACCATATTAGACTTTTAGTTTAGATTGGGAGTCTACACACCCTATGTAGAATATTTGTTTATTTAAATAAAATCTGATTGTTTATTTGTGTTTTTCCTTAATTACCCTTGTATCATGTTGCTACTATTACCATCTTCTATCCTGCAGGTCTTTGGGAAGATAGCTATGAATGACACTACAGAAATAAACCGGAATAATAACTTTCAGACCTTCCCTCAAGCCGTCCTGCTGTTGTTCAGGTTGGTAAAGAGAAAGTTAATAAAATGCCACTCAAGAGCAATGGGCAGAGATGTGTAGTCTTGTTAAACTTTCTGATTACATCAATGTACCTTAAGAATTTCTAAAGAGATCTGATTCCTATGTTTAGGGGTTAATAGGTTTATTTAGGTGTCGGGAATTTTGGGGAGCGACGGAATAGGGGTTCAAAACAGCCAATAGGATGAGAGCTACTGAAATCCTTTTGGCTGATTTGAACAGCATAAAATACGCATTATGCACTTCGGTTTATGAGATTTAGGTGTAACGCGTTGTCGAGTTAGTGCACATAAAAAAATTAGCTATCTTAAGGCGCATTATGTAAATATTAAATATGAAATATTGTAAAAAATATTAATATTAATAATTATTAAAGATACTGAAAAATATACATATATATTCTATGGATTATTTACCATTTTTTAGTACATCTATAATAATTATTGACATTAATTATCAATATTTTTCAATATTTAATAAATACATAACACACCTTAAGAAAACTCATGTCGTGTTAGCACACATGAAGAATGAATGTACTCCTGTTGCGTAATATACACAAACCCGACAGGAGTATTCTTCAAATTCAAATCAGCCAATAGAATGAAAGCTTATGAAATCCTATTGGCTGATTTGAACAGCCAATAGGATTTCAGTAGCTCTCATCCTATTGGCTGTTTTGAACAACCAATAGGATTTCAGAAGCTCTCAGTCTATTGGCTGATTTGAATTTGAAGAATCAAATCAGCCAATAGGAATGCAAGATACTCCATTTTGAAATGGCTACCTTGCATTCAACTTCAGTGTACGGCAGTGATCGTTTGAAGAGGATGCTCCGTGCAGGATGGGATCGGCTTCCAGGATGGCTTCGCGCCGCCGGGATGAAGATAGAAGACGTCCCTGAGATGGATGAAGGTGTTGCCGCCTGGATAAAGACTTCTTGTCTGGACATGAGTAGATATTTTGGGGTCAGTTTTTTTTTTTGTTTTTTTGGGTGGATTTTTTTTTTTTAGATTAGGGCTTTGGGCTTTTGTAAAAGAGCTGAATGCCCTTTTAAGGGCAGTGAAAAAGAGCTGAATGCGCTCAATGCCCATACAAATGCCCCATTAGGGGCAATGGGTAGCTTAGGTTTTTTTAGAGTTAGGTTTTTTATTTTGGGGGGTTGGTTGGGTGGTGGGTTTTATTGTTGGGGGGACTTTATATTTTTTTACAGGTAAAAGAGCTGTTTAATTTAGGGCAAAGCCCTACAAAAGGCCCTTTTAAGGGCTATCAGTAGATTATTGTATGCTAGGGGGTGTTTTTATTTTGGGGGGCTTTTTTAGTTTTATAGGGCTATTAGATTAGGTGTAATTGTTTTTATTTTTGATAATTTTGTTTATTATTTTTTGTAAGCTTAGTGTTTTTTATTTTTCATTATTTAGTGTTTATTATTTTTTGTAATTTTCAATTTGTTTATTTTTTTCGTAGTGTTAATTTTTTTTTTAATTTGTAATTTAGATTTTTTAATTGGTAGTATTTTTTTATTTTATGGGAATAGTAATGTTAGCTTAATTTATAGTTTAATGTTAGGTTTATTTTCTCTTGCAAGGTGTATCCAGTCCACGGATTCATCCTTACTTGTGGGATATTCTCATTCCCTACAGGAAGTGGCAAAGAGAGCACACAGCAAAGCTGTTCATATAGCTCCCCCTCTGGCTCCGCCCCCCAGTCATTCTCTTTGCCGCTCTAACAAGTAGCATCTCCACGGGAGGGTAAAGTGAATGTGGTGTTAGATTTGTAGTTTTTATATCTTCAATCAAAAGTTTGTTATTTTTAAATAGTACCGGTTTGTGCTCTCTCTGGCAGAAATATGATGAAGAATTCTGCTGAGAGGAAAATGATTTTAGCATGCTGTAACTAAAATCAATTGCTGTTCCCACACAGGACTGAGGAGTACCAGAAAACATCAGTTGGGGGGAACAGTTTGCAGGCTTAACTGCTTTGAGGTATGTTTCAGTCATCTTTTTTCTAGTCAAGACAAGATAATGCTAGAAGACTGACAAGATTCCCCATGTGGGAAGGGTAAGCCATGTTCTGAAACTTAGTATAGAACTAGAGGCTTATTTAAGTGGGCTCAATAGACTGGTTATCACTTTAACAGGGCAATCGATTATTTTGTTTAGAAAAATACTCTTTATTGACACTTTTAAGCACTTTTGATGTGTTTATTGGGGTTTTATTCCACATGGCATTATTTTTAGACACCTAAATTGGGTTCTGAAGGCCCCACAGCTCCGGAGTGGAGTGGAAGGGGCCTAATTTCGCGCCTCAGTTGCGCAGTTTATTCTGACAAGATTTCCCTGCATGCTGCTTCACATGGGTCCAGAGACTGCTTGAGGACTTCAGGAAGCTTGATTTTCTCAAATTCAATCCTTAAGGGAAGGTAGGGCCACAGCAGGCTGCTGTGGCAAGGTGCTGTAGTTTATTAACCGGTTGTTTGCTTTAGGCGGCTCCGGTTTGGGCATTAAAGGGTTAATCAGGCTGCTGTGCAATCATATTGAAGCATTAGGCACATACTGTAAAAATTTCAAGAGATTTGGTTAATTTTTCACCGTTTTGTAAAATTGTGTGCGCTTTTATTATCTTAAAGGCACAGTACCATTTATTGCAAATTGTATTTTTTATTACATAAAGTGTTTTTCCAAGCCTGCTTGTGTATAATACCAATCTGTTAAACATGTCTGACACTAAGGAAAAGCCTTGCTCTATGTGTTCAGAAGCCATGGTGGAACCCCCACTCAAAATGTGTCCCAAGTGCACTAATGTGTCTATACACTTTAAAGATCATATTGTGTCACTTGAAAATATAGCCCTAGATGATTCTTTGACTGAAGGTAATGAGGATAGTCCTCTCCCCATGTGTCATCACCAGTTACGCCCGCTCAAGCGATACCTAGTACCTCTAGTGCATTAGCACCTATTACATTGCAACAACTGGCGGCAGTCATGGATAATTCCCTTGCGGCCTTTCTATCCAAACTTTCCCTAAAAAGCGCGATAGCTCTTTTTTGAGAACAGATGAGGAGCAGTCGGAAGCTTTGGGAGGCTTATCTGATGTACCCTCACAACACTCTGAAGTAGGGGCGAGGGATGTTATGTCTGAGGGAGAAATTTCTGATTCAGGAAAAGTTTCTCAGCGGGCAGAATCAGATTCACTAGCATTTAAATTTAAATTGGAACACCTCCGCGTACTGCTTAGGGAGGTCTTATCAACTCTGGATGATTGTGACCCTAGGGTGGTCCCAGAGAAATTGTGTAAAATGGACAAATATCTATAAGTCCCTGTATACACTGATGCGTTTCCGATCCCTAAGAGGGTGGCGGATATTGTTGCTAGGGAGTGGGAAAGACCAGGTGTACCTTTTGTTCCCCCACCTATCTTTAAGAAAATGTTCCCCATAACTGATCCCAGGCGGGACGCGTGGCAGACGGTCCCTCAGGTAGAGGGGGCAGTTTCAACACTAGCCAAGTGCACAACCATACCAATTGAAGACAGTTGTGCTTTTAAAGATCCTATGGATAAAAAATTAGAAGGTTTACTAAAGAAAATATTTGTTCAACAAGGTTTCCTTCTCCAACCTATTGCCTGCATTATTCCTGTAACTACTGCAGCGGCTTTCTGGTTTGAGGCGCTGGAGGAGTCGCTCCAGACGGAGACCTCATATGACGAAATTATGGATAGAATTAAGGCTCTAAAGCTGGCTAATTCTTTTATCACAGATGCCGCTTTGCAATTAGCTAAGTTAGCGGCGAAAAATTCTGGTTTTGCCATCATGGCGCGCAGAGCGCTTTGGCTTAAATCATGGTCGGCCGACGTGTCGTCTAAAACAAAATTACTGAATATTCCTTTCAAGGGAAAGACCCTTTTCGGGCCCGAGTTGAAAGAGATTATTTTGGATATCACTGGGGGAAAGGGCCATGCCCTCCCGCAAGATAGGCCTTTGAAGGCTAAAAACAAGGCTAATTTTCGTTCCTTTCGCAACTTCAGGAGCGGTCCTGCTTCAGCCTCTGCTACCGCAAAGCAAGAGGGTAACACTTCACAGCCCAAGGCAACCTGGAAGCCTTTGCAGGGCTGGAACAAGGGTAAACAGGCCAAGAAGCCTGCAGCTGCTACTAAGACAGCATGAAGGGGTAGCCCCCGATCCGGATCTGGTAGGGGGCAGACTCTCTCTCTTTGCTCAGGCTTGGGCAAGAGATGTTCCCGATCCCTGGGCATTAGAGATAGTTGCTCAGGGATATCTTCTAGAATTCAAGGACTCTCCTCCAAGGGGAAGGTTCCACATTTCTTGTCTGTCTACAGACCAGACAAAGAAAGAGGCGTTCTTACGCTGTGTAGAAGATCTACTCAAGATGGGAGTGATATATCCTTGTAGGGAATGAGAATATCCCACAAGTAAGGATGAATCCGTGGACTGGATACACTGCAAGAGAAAGTCATTTATCAGGTAAGCATAAATTCTGTTTTTATTTCACAGGTAAGTTTTTATGTATTTTAAGATAGTTATAATAAGATAGTTGTAATTTTAATTTAAAGTTAGGGGGCTGGCAGTTTAGGGTTTAATAGTTTTATTTAGTGTTTTGCGATGTGGGGGGCCGGATGTTTAGGGGTTAATAAGTTTATTTTGTGGTGGCGATGTGGGAGGCTGGAGGTTTAGGGGTTAATAGGTTTATTTAGTGGCGGCGATGTCGGAGGCTGGAGGTTTAGGGGTTAATAACTTTATTATAGTGTCGGGGAGCGGCAGATTAGGGGTTAATAGCTTTATTATAGTATCGGCGATGTCGGGGAGAGGCGGATTAGGGGTTAATAACTTTATTTAGGTGTGTGCGATGTCGGGGAGCGGCGGAATAGGGATTAATAATTTTATTTAGGTGCCAGCGATGTCGGGAGCGGCGGAATAGGGGTTAATAACTTTATTTAGGTGTTGGCAATGTCGGGGACGGCAGATTAGTGGTGTTTAGACATGATACAAAGTAGCGTATCATGTCCGCCACACATCGATAAATGCAGACAGCATACGTATTCTTGTGAACTGCTGGTGCAATGCCGCCCACTGCATATTCGCGGCCAATCAACCGCTAGCAGGGGGGTGTCAGTCAGAGGTGGCGGATGAGTTAAGGAGCAGTGGTCATAAGTTTCCCGGTGAGCCGGAAACTTTCGGGGTAGATTGCAGCATCTGCTGCTTGGTAAATCTACCCCATAGTGTACATGAAAGAAAATCACAACAATAACAAGGAAAAAAATAAAAACTAACACGCCCTGGCAGAGACCAACAGAGGGCATGAGTTGAATGGATTAAAACACTTGATAATAAGAATAAGAAAAAGAGGAGGTATAGGGATGGGTGGATGGGGTAACGCAAAGGTGACGCCGACAAGGCAAGTAGGGTGAGTACAGGTAGATATAGTAAGTAAAAAAGAGAAGAGCACAAAACAAACACTCTCTTCTCTTTTTTACTTAGTATTTAGTGTGGAATGTTTGTGGGGCCTTTTGGACTGAGGAGCTGAAGTTTCTCGCACGTTAGCTGGAGCAACCTATTCCTGGCTGCAGGAAGATTCGTATTGGATCATAAGGAGCCTTGAGCCCAATGATAGACTGGTTTATGTAAAGTATATACATGTACTAAGCAGATTAGAGTGGATCTCTTTTCTTTGGACATTTGTTCATTTGTTTATGTGTTTATACTTTTAATTGATTTTATTGTGCTTTCAATTTTTTAACACTGTTTGGATCCATACCTGTTGAGGGCAGTAGCGCTATGTGTTATTCCATTTTTGTGACAGGTAGATGTAGGGTGAGACTCCTCCTACAAATTCAGGCTAAACAATTCAACTGGGTAGAACTTGCTGATTGATGGATAAATGTAGCTACCCAGGTGTTGAACCAAAAATGAGCCGGATCCTAACCTTAAATTCCTGCTTTTTCAAATAAAGATAGCAAGAGAACGAAGAAAAATTGATAATAGGAGTAAAAGAGACAGTAACTTGAGTGCAGATATTCATATACTGTAGAAAGTTGATTAAAATTGTATGCTTTATCTGCATCATGAAAAAAGGGTTTAGTATCCCTTTAAACTAGGTTTTGCATTCATTTAGTTTTCTAATTTAATATTTTACACCCTCCCCAACTTAAGCTGCCTTACAATGCTTTTGTGTTTAAATTTAAACAGATTGGAGCGGGGAGGGGCATAATGTTCCGTGTAGAACTCTTGTGCATATTGATTTGAACTAGTTAAATTAAGGTTTTTAATAGACCGAGATTTGTTTTTGGATGAATCATACATAATATATATATTTTGTTTAATATAAAATTAGTTCAAGGGCAGTGTTCTCCCCAGGGCCTTTTTAGCTGGTGCACCACCTGGCTGCTTTTACTGAACACAGGCATGATTCTATTGACCACCTAGCTAAAATTTTAGTCAATATTAAGCAAAAATTACCCAATATTAAAAATGCTCAATTTTTATTGCACAAATTACCATTAAATACATTTATGTTAAATTATGCAATTAAAGGCACACTCAGGTTTTATTACATTTTCATGATTCAGATAGAACATGTAATTTTAAACAACTTTCCAATTTACTTCCATTAAAAAAATGTGGACAGTCTTTTATATTTACACTTTTTGAGTCACCAGCTCCTACTGAGCATGTGCAAGAACTATACGTATATGCATTTGTGATTGGCTGATTGCTAACACATGGTACAGGGGGAGTGGAAATATACATAACTTTGAAATGTGATAGAAAATAATCTACTACTCAATTGAAATTCATAGTAAATGCTATTGCATTGTCTTGTTATCTTGCATTTGTTGATTATGCAAATCCACTGTGTTTACTGGTCCTTTAATGATATAATATTAGAAAATATTACACTGCCCCCACCTGGCTACTTCATAATGCCATCTGGCTGGGAACATTTTCTGTGAAGAACACTGAAGAGGATTATTTTACCATAGAAATTATTTAACCCCCTTAATTCTTATGGGGAGCGCCTTCAGGCCAGCAGAGGAGTAGCCTGAAATCAGCATAAATGTAAATAAAGTTAAAGCTAGTGCTAATGCTTTAAGCCAGTAGCTGGAGATAATATTATTATAATATTATTATTTCCACCTCCTAAAGCCTGTGAAACATACAATATTAATTCCCTGTTAGTGGGGACATCCCTACTTTGTATGTATTTTGAGACATTTAGAATGCAAGAAAAATAAACACATAAACAACCTCTGAAGAGGTTTTACCTTCTTTAAGTTAATATGAGCTCCAGAAACACCTCAGTTAAGAGGTTTGCACACATTGCTGCATTGTTTATCCTGATCACAGGAGAAAAGACTTCTGGCAGTAAGTAAAAGGGTTTTTTAATTATTATTTTTTGAGAATTTATTTTTATGGATTTTTTTAGTTTTAAGGAGATTTTTAGTTTTTTAGCTAGGATTTTTTTAGGGGGATTATTATTTTTTGGATATCTTTTCTTTAGTATACTTTTTTGGGAGGGATACTTTTGTTTTTTAGTATTGGATTTTTTTAGGGAAATTTTGTTTTTAAGGGGTCTTTAGTTTTTATGATTAGTTTTTTTTAAGGGACCTTTATTTTTAGGGGCTTTAGTTTTGTAGTATGGGTTTTATAACACTTTTTTGTATATACTTTTTAATGTTATCTTAGGGGGTTCTTAGGTTAGGAGGTCTTGTGGTGTTAGCAGTGTAGGCTTTTAGTGTAGATGGGTATTTTTGAGATAGGGATTGTGCCAGTTTAGTACTGTAGGGGGTATTTTTGCATTGGGGTTGTGGTGCTTTTGGGGTTAATTGTCTGGTTTTTGGCGTTGGGGTAGTGAGAGTAAGGAGGTTAACACATTGGGGGGTTTGTGTAGTGATTTTACCAATTGGGTTAATGCTGGTATGACCTGTAACCATTTACAGTAATAATTTACACCAACTTTTCAAAAGCGATATTGCAAGTTGAGTATAGCGTACATTGAGCACACAATGCTCAACTTGTAATAGCAAGGTAAATGTGTCCAGCACACTAATTAGCACTTCCCATTATAAGTATAGAATGTGTTAATTTTAGCTTGTGCTCAAAAGAAGTGTTTGGTTAAATTTTGTACCCAGTGACTTGTAATACCATTCGTGGGCAACATAATAATTGAGTGCAATCAGCAATGTTCCACTTGTAATCTAGACCTATAGAAATTGTATGGCTAAATCAGTCAAATCTAAGATGAATTGTCCCAGCTCTAGCTTGTGAAAAGGACAAGACCTGGTTGAATGAGAGCAGTACAAGGTGTACAGCCAGTGGCAGTTTCTGCAAGAGGCACAGCCACTAGCTGTTTGTGAGTGAAGCAGATGAGTGACCGAAGTGGAGCCTCATATATTAGGGCTTTGCTTGCAAGAGGAAGAGAAGTTCAGAGCCAGCCAGTGGCAGAGGCTGTGATGAAAAGACAGAGAAGAATGAGAGGCAACGGGCTTGTGAGAAGGGCAAATCCACTGAATGCAGATTTGAGAGCAGTGGGTGAACAATCCTAGGGTAGAATCCTACCAGCAAAATGCTGAAAAGTACAGAAAGGTTTTAATTCATCATGCCATTCATTCTGTAAAGCGCCTGATTGGGAATGGTTTTATTTTTCAGCATAATAACGATCCCAAGCACACTACTAATGCGTGAAATCATATTTGGAGAGTAAAAAAGCTTGTAAAAAACTAACAGTCATATCTGAGTCCATATCTGAATATTATAGAGACAGTATGGGATCACCTGGATAGAGAAAGAAAAAAAAGACAACCTAAATCTAAAGAAGAATTCTCTCTGGGAAGTGCTGAAAGAACCCTGGTATAATATACCAGTAGATTACTTCAGAAAACCTCAGCATACGCTCTCGGCATTTATCATTGCACCAGCAGTTCTGGGTGTCAATCAACCCGATCATATTTGATAGGGTGGATTTCTGTCTGCCGCCTCAGAGCAGGCGGACAGGTTATGGGGCATCAAGCTCCATATGGAGCTTGATAAATATCCCCCTAAATACTGACTTTTGCCCGAAGAAGCCATTTTGCTCTGAAAATTGTGGAGGGGGGTTATATTTTGTGTATATATTTCCTGTATTTTCTGTTTGTATCTTAATAAAGAGATGGAAAAATAAATATGGATAGTTATATAAACTTTACTAAAACAACAAATCTAATGGTGGCCTAAGACTTTTGCACAATATTGTGTGTGTGTGTGTATATATATATATATATATATATATATATATATATATATATATATATATATATATATATATATATATATATATATATATATATACACAATATATATATATATACACACAGTATATATATATATATATATATATATATATATACATACAGTGTATGTATATATGTATATATATATATATATATATATATATAGTGATATATACAGATAGGTAAATAGATAGATATTTTACTAAACAAACATCATCATATATATCTATATATATATATATATATATATATTTAAGAATACATAGAACATATTCTTTTATGGGAAGAACATAGGAATGTGAAATATTACTATTTCATGTTGGGTTAGCGCACTTGAGAAAACATGAGTAAGGGTGTTAGTTTTTTTCTACTTTTCACTGAAGTTTACTGGTGAATATGTTAACGCACTTGCGATATTCAAGTTTGGATTTGTGCATGCGTCGGGTTATGACTTGTGCAAAAACGGTTTACTTTCAACTTGTAATATGTGCGCTTCCTGGCACGTGCAAAAAGCTTACTTCTAGCGAAGTTAACATGTGTGTGTGAGCGATACATAGCGCACCACTTGTTATCTAGCCCAATGCTGGATAATTTTGAGCATTTGGAAGGAATGTAGCAGGTTAACTGCAACTTGATCCTGAGAACTGTTTCTAAGAGGAAGCTGAGGTTTCTTTACAGTATATGAATATCTGCACTCAAGTTACTGTCTCTATAATTCTGTATTAGTAATGGCCACTAAGAACTAAAATGGACAAGACCCCAAAGGCAGAAGGTTATATTTCAAACTTGTGAGCTCTTTCTTTCAGCTCCAAGATAATACTACTATTGACCCTGCAGCTTCAGGGCTTTCCACAGAAGCTAGTGATATACCTGCAGCCTCATTTGTTATTAATACTGATTATGCTGAACAATTTAAGGCTTATATTGATAAATTACCAACAAAGGAAGATTCTGACTCTTTAAAAATGCTGATTACCACTGAACATGTGCAAGAATACGTCTGAAATTGGTCACAGAAAGGAGGATGTGAAAGAGACACAGGAAATTGTGAATGACATGCTAAACACCATCTCGACTTAATCCAATATACAGGATTCTAAAATAGAGGCTCTTAAAGATAGAGGACCTTAATAACCAAGGTCGAAGAAATAACTTAAGAATTAGGGGAAACCCTGAATCTGTTTTGGCTTCAGGTATTACTAAAATACACAAAGTCCATATTCTAAAAATTAAAAGCAATACAAATATAGATTTCACATCCACGGATCAAATTGCGGAAGCATTTTGTTTGTTTTATGAATCTTTATATAATCTGTCAAGTCCCGCTAACAGTGCAAGGTTACTCAGATATAAACAAAGAACAACTAATTAAAAATTATTTTGACAACATTCCCATTCCAAAAAATTCTGCAGAATAACATGAAAATGTAAATTGATCTTGAAGAAATGAACTTCTCTCTCGGTAAAGCCCCAGGCACAGATAGGTTCACTAACTAATTCTATAAAAAAATATAAAAAATAGCCTCACCCTACACTTATCAGAATTATTCAACTTTATAAACACTGATAATCCATTTCTAATACAAGTTTTAGAAGCACACATCATTGTCATGCCCAAACCTAGTAAACGTTAAATACCGACATAAAGATCTGTGCCAGAATCTTAGCAAACAAACTAAAAATAAACTCTTTTACCGGAATATATAGTGGGGATAAAATAGGGTTTATATATTCTAGAAAAGCTAATGATAAGACAGTTAGGGTGAACCAGTTAATTGAATATGCCACCTCTTATGATGTTGCCCTAGTTGTGATCACAACAGATGCAGAGAAAGCTTTCAAACACGTCTGTTGGAAATTCGTACAGACCATGCTTTCTTGTTTTGGGTTAGGTTTTGAATTTATAGCTAAAATTGTTTCCCACTCAGACAGCTAGGGTGAGGATGAATGGCTCAGTATCAGAGCCATTTTATATATCCAACAGGAACAGACAGGGCTGACCTTTATCCCCCTTGCTGTTTGCATGTTTAGTAGAGGCGTTAGCTATAAATATAATATCCCAAAACGAGATTACGGGGTTGCGTAAAGCAAATTTGGACCATAAAATAATGCTATATGCAGACAACATATTAATCTTTTTGTCTAAAACATTAGTCTCCATCCCTTTAGTGTTGAGAGAATTTGAAGATTTTAAATTTGTTTCAGACTTCCTGATTAATTATACAGAATCATTAATTCTGAATATTAATTTAACTGAAGAGGATATTCACAAAGTAAAACATATATGCCCTTTCCTTTAGCAAAATAAACATTTAAATTACCTGGTAGTTTACCTTGCTCCTACAAAAAAACTATTCCAATATATCACAACAGCACTCCTTGAAGGAGTGCTGCTATGATATATTGAATTTATTTAATGACAAGGTCTGAGTGCAAAGACCTACAGTGCGCACCAAGCTTAATAAGAGATGAGCGCTGCAGTTTTTTTTTTTATAATAACATTTTTTATTGAGGTAATTGAGGCAAACAATCGCCTAGATTTAGAGTTCTGCATTAGCCGTCAAAACCAGCGTTAAGGGGTCCTAACGCTGGTTTTGTCCAACCGCTGGTATTTAGAGTCTTGTAGGTAAGGGTCTAACGCTCACTTTCCAGCCGCGACTTTTCCATACCGCAGTTCCCCCTACTCCAATTGCGTATCCTATCTTTTCAATGGGATCTTTCTAACGCTGGTATTTAGAGTCTTGGCTGAAGTGAGCGTTAGAAATCTAACGACAAGACTCCAGCCGCAGAGAAAAGCCAGGAGTTAAGAGCTTTCTGGGCTAACGCCGGTTCATGAAGCTCTTAACTACTGTGCTCTAAAGTACACTAACACCCATAAACTACCTATGTACCCCTAAACCGAGGCCCCCCCACATCACTGCCACTCTATTAAATTTTTTAACCCCTAATCTGTCGACCGCACACCGCCGCCACCTACATTATCCCTATGTACCCCTAATCTGCTGCCCCTAACACCGCCGACACCTACATAATATTTATTAACCCCTAATATGCCCCCCCCCAACGTCGCTGCTACCTACCTACAATTATTAACCCCTAATCTGCCGACCGGACCTCACCGCTACTCTAATAAATGTATTAACCCCTAAAGCTAAGTCTAACCCTAACACTAACAACAACAAAATATTACAAGAATTTTAAACTAATTACACCTACTCTAAGCCCCCTAAAAAAATAACAAAGCCCCCCAAAATAAAAAATGCCCTACCCTATTCTAAAATAAATATTTTACAGCTCTTTTACCTTATCAGCCCTTAAAAGGGCCTTTTGCGGGGCATGCCCCAAAGAATTCTGCTCTTTTGCCTGTAAAAAAAAACATACAATACCCCCCCCAACATAACAACCCACCACCCACATACCCCTAATCTAACCCAAACCCCCCTTAAATAAACCTAACACTAAGCCCCTGAAGATCTTCCTACCTTGTCTTCACGACGCCGGGTATCACCGATTCGTCCAGAAGAGGGTCCGAAGTCTTCATCCAATCCGGGCAATGTCTTCATCCAAGCGGGGGCTGAAGAGGTCCATCATCCGGCTGAAGTCTTCATCCAAGCGGGGGCTGAAGAGGTCCATCATCCGGCTGAAGTCTTCTATCAAGCGGCATCTTCAATCTTCTTTCTTCCGGATCCATCTTCATCCCGCCGACGCGGAACATCCTTCTTCCCCGACGGACTAATGAGGAATGAAGGTTCCTTTAAGGGACGTCATCCAAGATGGCGTCCCTTCAATTCCGATTGGCTGATAGGATAGAACTACCGACGAATGAAGGCTCCTTTAAGGGACGTCATCCAAGATGGCGTCCCTTCAATTCCGATTGGCTGATAGGATTCTATCAGCCAATCGGAATTAAGGTAGGAAAAATCTGATTGGCTGATGGAATCAGCCAATCAGATTCAAGTTCAATCCGATTGGCTGATCCAATCAGCCAATCAGATTGAGCTTGCATTCTATTGGCTGTTCCGATCAGCCAATAGAATGCGAGCTCAATCTGATTGGCTGATTGGATCAGCCAATCGGATTGAACTTGAATCTGATTGGAGCCTTCATTCGTCGGTAGTTCGTCGGGAAAGAAGGATGTTCCGAGTCGGCGGGATGAAGATTCAAGACCCGGCTTCGAAGATGACCTCGCCCGGATAGAAGACTTCTTCAGCGCCTCTTGGAAGATGACCTCGCCCAGATGGAAGATTTCTTCAGCGCCGCTTGGAGGATCACTTCATCGGATGGAAGATTTCTTTAGCGCCCCTTGGAGGATCACTTCTGCCGGTCCGGATGTCCTCTTCAGTTCCATCGGTGGCTCGGCTGAGTGAAGACAACTAAAGGTAGGATGATCTTCAGGGGATTAGTGTTAGGTTATTTTTAAGGGGGGTTTGGGTTAGATTAGGGGTATGAGGGTGGTGGGTTTTAATGTTGGGGGGGTTGTATTTTTCTTTTACAGGCAAAAGAGCTGAACTTTTTGGGGCATGCCCCCACAAAAGGCCCTTTTAAGGGCTGGTAAGGTAAAAGAGCTTTGAACTTTTTTAATGTAGAATAGGGTAGGGCATTTTTTTTATTTTGGGGGGTTTGTTATTTTATTAGGGGGCTTAGATTAGGTGTAAGTAGCTTAAAATTGTTGTAATATGTTTTTAAATGTTTGTAACTTATTTTTTTTATTTTTTGTAACTTAGCTTTTTTTATTTTTTGTACTTTAGTTGGTTTATGTAATTGTATTTAATTGTAGTTATTTGTAGGTAGTTTATTTAATTTATTTAATGATAGTGTAGTGTTAGGTTTAATTGTAACTTAGGTTAGGATTTATTTTACAGGTAATTTTGTATTTCTTTTAGCTAGGTAGTTATTAAATAGTTAATAACTATTTAATAACTATTCTAACTAGCTAAAATAAATACAAAGTTACCTGTAAAATAAATATAAATCCTAAGATAGCTACAATACATAGTAACATAGTAGATAAGGTTGAAAAAAGACTGAAGTCCATCGAGTTCAACCTATACAAATCTAAGATACTTACAAAAAGCTCCAGTTAAGCTTAAATAACCCCATTAAAATGTGACCCATTTAATACTAGCAATCATATCCATGAATTTTGTTTATATACAGAAATTTATCCAGACTATTTTTAAATGTATCTATGGTATTGGCATTCACTACCTCCTTTGGTAATGAGTTCCACAATTTTATTGCTCTTACAGTGAAAAAATGTTTCTGTTGCAGGAGATTAAATCTCCTTTCCTCCAACCTTAAATTATGACCTCTTGTCAGAACCAATTTTCTTGGAATAAAAAGAGCTTCTGCCATCTCTGTATATGGGCCTTGAATATATTTATATAAAGTAATCATGTCACCTCTCAAGCGCCTTTTTTCTAAAGAGAACAGACCCAGTTTGGCTAGCCTCTCCTCATAGGTTAATTTCTCCAATCCCCTTATTAGCTTTGTGGCCCTTCTCTGAACTTTTTCTAGTTCTGCAATATCTTTTTTAGCAATCGGTCCCCAGAACTGCACTCCAAACTCAAGGTGAGGTCTTACCAGGGCTTTATATAATGACAGAATTATGCTTTCCTCCCTTGAATCAATACCACTTTTAATACATGCTAGTATCTTATTAGCCTTTGAAGCCGCTGCCCTGCATTGTGCACTCATCTTTAGCTTGTTATCTATTACTACTCCCAAATCCCTTTCCTCCTGTGTTTGGCTAAGTCTTGTCCTATTTAAAAAATACATAGCCTGCTTATTTTTACTTCCAAAATGTAGAACCTTACATTTTTCCGTATTAAATCTCATTTTCCATTCACTTGCCCATAGTTCTAATTTTAGCAAATCCCTTTGCAAAGAGAGTTCATCCTGCCCTGACCTAATGACCTTACTTAACTTAGTATCATCTGCAAAAATATCGCTATTTAATCCTTGCTCCAAGTCATTTATAAAAATATTAAAAAGAACAGGGCCCAGTACTGATCCCTGGGGGACGCCACTGATTACCTTTGTCCAATCTGAGTATGATCCATTTACTGCTACTCGTTGCTCCCTATCTTTTATCCAGTTATTTATCCATGAGCTAACATTTTCAGCTATTCCCAGTCCCTTAATTTTGTGCATTAATCTCTCATGTGGCACTGTATCAATGCCTTTGCAAAATCTAAGTATATCACATCAACTGATTCCCCTTTATCTATATTTTTACTTACTTCCTCGTAGAATCTAATTAGATTAGTTTGACATGATCTATTTCTCCTAAAGCCATGCTGATTAGAACTCATAATCTTGTTTACACGAATATGCTCATCAATATAATCCCTTATAATCCCTTCAAATATCTTCCCCACTATTGATGTCAGACTAACTGGTCTATAGCTTCCTGGATCATCCCTGCTTCCCTTTTTGAAGAGTGGCACCACATCAGCTTTACGCCAATCCTGGGGTACCATGCCTGAGGATAATGAGTCTTGAAAAATTAAGAGTAAAGGTTTGTCTATAACAGTGCTAAGTTCACTTAACACCCTTGGGTGTATTCCATCTGGGCCTGGAGTTTTATTTACCTTAATATTTTTTAGTTTTTTTCCTGATATCCTCTAAACAAAACCCAGTTAGTTGTATGGACTGGCATGTTCTATTCTGTTCCAAAGTATCATTCAATGGTTCCTCTCTTGTGTATACTGAAGAAAAAAACTGGTTTAGTACCTCAGCCTTCTCCCTGTCAATATTTATCATGCTACCCTCCACACATTTTAATGTACCTATATTATCCTTCTTAGATTTTTTGCTATTTATGTACTTAAAGAACCTTTTAGGGTTAGACTTAGAATCCTTGGCAATTAATTTTTCATTTTCAATTTTGGCTAATTTGATTGCTTTTTTGCATGCTTTGTTACATTCCTTATAAATATTGTATGCTGAGTCTGTACTATTTTCTTTTAATAATTTAAATGCCCTACGTTTTTTCCTAATTTCTTTTAACACATTTTTATTTAGCCATAACGGCTTAGTTATTTTATTTTTATTTTTATAACCATATGGTATGTATTGATATGTATATTTATTTAACAAATTTTTAAATATTATCCATTTATCCTCTGTATTTTTATTAGAAAATACATTGTCCCAATTTATATTATTTAATGATTTCCTTAAATCGTTGAATTTTGCTTTCTTGAAATTAAAAGTCTTAGTTAAGCCTTTAAAACACTGCATATGAAAAGAGATTTCAAATGTGACCATGTTATGATCACTGTTACCCAAATGTTCTTTAACTTCTATGTTTGATATTATATCTGTATTGTTTGATAGCACTAAATCCAATATAGCTTTACTACTAGTTGGCTCCTCTATTAATTGTGACAAGAAGTTATCCCTGAGAACATTTAAAAATCTATCCCCCTTAGCTGAATTACTAGTTTCATTGGCCCAGTTTATATCAGGGTAGTTAAAATCTCCCATAATTACAGCACTGTTATTAGCAGCCTTACCTATTTGGATAAGAAGTTGAGTTTCCACCGGGTCACTAATGTTGGGAGGCTTGTAGCATGTTCCTAGTAATATTTTTTTAGGATTTTTCCCCCCACTCTTTATTTCAACCCACAGGGTCTCTACATTGTCACTTGTATCATAAATATCTTCCCTTATTGTAGGTTTAAGGTCAGGTTTAATATACATGCAGATTCCTCCACCCCTTTTATTATTCCTGTCCCTCCTAAATAATGTATACCCCTCTAAGTTAACTGCCCAGTCATGTGAATCATCCCACCAAGTTTCAGTTATATTGATAACATCATAGTCCTCTTCTGCAACTAAGAGCGTCAGCTCCCCCATTTTACCTGTCATGCTTCTTGCATTTGTTGTCATACATTTAATTTTCATGTGCTTTCTGCTGCTACTTGGTGTACTTTCCTCTATACTTTCTAATGTGACATTTCTTAAGTCATCCCTTCCTTGAGATATTAAGGGAGTGACATATTCAGACACTGATCTCTCTGTTCTATTTTGTTCTAATTGACCCTCCCCCCCTTTGCCTAGTTTAAAAGTTTCTCTAAACGTGCTACCATCCTTTCCCCCAACACACCTGCACCCATGTCATTCAGGTGCAATCCATCCTTACTGTACAATTTGTACCCTAGTGAAAAATCAGCCCAGTGTTCTATAAAGTCAAACCCCTCATTTTTACACCATGTTTTTAGCCATGAATTAACAGACCTTAGCTCCTTCTGCCTTACTGAGTTAACACACGGCACTGGTAATATCTCAGAAAATATTACTTTGGAGGTCCTTGCTTTAAGCTTGCTACCTAACTCCCTGAAGTCATTTTTTAGGACTCTCCATCTCCCACTGATTTCTTCATTAGTACCAATATGCACCATGACTGCAGGATCAGACCCGCATCCCTCTAACAATCTATCAATACGCTCCACAATATGCCTAACACGAGCCCCTGGAAGACAGCAAACTGTTCTATGTAAAGGGTCTGGATGACAAATTACCCTATCAACCTTCCTTATAATAGAGTCTCCTACCACCAACATCTGCCTCTGGCCCTGACTTGTATGCCCCTCTTCCATGACTGAAGGACTGCCCACCATAGTATGCTCCTCTTCCACAGCTAAAGGACTGTTCACTATACTAGGCAACACGGCCCTCTCTGACACTGCCACCCCTGAACTGATATCCCCAACATCTTCACTTAATCTTGCAAATCTATTGGGGTGTACCAGCTCAGAACTGGCCTGTCTCTTCCGCTTACTTCGCCCTCTAACTGTGACCCAGCTACATCCTGGAGTCTCCTCATCTGAATCCTCCCCATTCCCACTGCTGGAACCATTAACAACCAGCTCAGTCCTATCCATTTCCCTTTCAAGTGTCTGAATTTATGTAATTATTAATTATATTGTAGCTATATTAGGGTTTATTTTACAGGTAAGTATTTAGTTTTAAATAGGAATAATTTATTAAAGTATAGTGTAGTGTTAGGTGTAATTGTAACTTAGGTTAGTTTTTATTTCACAGGTAAATTTCTCTTTATTTTAGCTAGGTAAGCTATTAAATAGTTAATAACTATTTAATAGCTATTGTACCTAGTTAAAATAAATTGAAAGGTACCTGTAAAATAAAAATAAATCCTAAGATAGCTAGAATATAATTATTATTTATATTGTAGCTATATTAGGGTTTATTTTAAAGGTAAGTATTTAGTTTTAAATAGGATTCATTTAGTTCATAATAGAAATATGATTTAGATTTATTTAATTAATATTTAAGTTAGGGGGTGTTAGGGTTAGTGTTAGACTTAGGTTTAGGGGTTAATAATTTTATTACAGTGGCGGCGGTGTAGTGGGGGGCAGGATAGGGGTTAATAAATTTATTATAGGTGGCGACGGTGTAGGGGGGGCAGGATAGGGGTTAATAAATTTATTATAGGTGGCGACGGTGTAGGGGGGGCAGGATGGGGGTTAATAAATTTAATATAGGTTGCGGCGGGTTCAGGGAGCGGCGGTTTAGGGGTTAAACTATTTTTTTATTTGCTGCGAGGTGCGGGATCAGCAGGATAGGGGTTAATAACTTTATTATAGAGGGCGACGGTATAGGGGGGGCAGGATAGGGGTTACTAGGTATAATGTAGGTGGCAGCGGTGTCCGGGAGCAGCGGTTTAGGGGTTAATACATTTATCCGAGTTGGGGCAGGGTCTAGGAGCGTCGGTTTAGGGGTTAGTAACTTTATTTAGTTGCGGGGGGCTCCGGGGGCGCCGGTATAGGGGGTAGAACAGTGTAGTTTAGTGTGAGTGCTTAGTGACAGGCTAGCAAGAAAGCTGTCAAACAGCCGAAGAGCAGCGAGATCGGATGAGTGATAACTCTCACAGTCCGCTGCTCATCGCCCCGCGGCTTTTTGACAGCTTTTTTTGATAACTTAGGCGTATTTTTTCAGGTCCGCGGCGGCGAAGGTAGGCGAGCTTAGGCGGGCGTAATGGGCCGGCGAAGGCAGGAAAGTTGACATGTTGATAACTACCCCCCTTAGGGGTTAATACATTTATTAGAGTAGCGGTGAGGTCCGGTCGGCAGATTAGGGGTTAATAATTGTAGGTAGGTAGCGGCGACATTGGGGGGGGCAGATTAGGGGGTAATAAATATAATATAGGGGTCGGCGGGGGTTAGGGGCAGCAGATTAGGGGTTCATAGGGATAACGTAGGTTGCGGCGGTGTACGGAGCGGCAGATTAGGGGTTAATAATAATATGCAGGGGTCAGCGATAGCGGGGGCGGCAGATTAGGGGTTAATAAGTGTAAGGTTAGGGGTGTTTAGACTCGGGGTACATGTTAGGGTGTTAGCTGCAGACTTAGGAAGTGTTTCCCCATAGGAAACAATGGGGCTGCGTTAGGAGCTGAACTCTGCTTTTTTGTAGGTGTTAGGTTTTTTTCAGCTCAAACTGTCCCATTGTTTCCTATGGGGGATCGTGCATCAGCACGTTTTTAAGCTGCCCGCGTCCGTAAGCACCGCTGGTATTGAGAGTTGCAGTGGCGGTAAATTATGCTCTACGCTCCCTTTTTGGAGCCTAACGCAGCCCTTCTGTGAACTCTAAATACCAGCGGTATTTAAAAGGTGCGGGGGGGAAAATACACGCGTAGCTAACGCACCCCTTTGGCCGCAGAACTCTAAATCTAGCCGAATATAAACAGTGTAAATTCAAAGGCAAAAATGAGTAATTTACAGTTTCAAATATACTTAGAAGACAAAAGAAAAATTACAAAGACATAAAACAATATTACACCAGTCAGGAATATTCCATGGATGTCTTCTATGGTGCACGAGAAACTAGTTTAATCTGTAACCGAGATTATGTCATTTGAACCTCCTTTATAATCTTCAAATCTGAAATCTCTAGAGTGCTGCAGTTTTTAATCTCTGGGAGACATAAAAGAATAGCAGCAGATTTATCTTCCTTGATATCTCAATAAATCTCCTGGTTAGCAGGATTAATGTATTTAAAATTAATATATTCTCGAGGATGCTATATTTATTACAGGCTGTGCCAATCCCCTTTCTTCCTAAATTTGTATTAATTGTACAGAATCAAATCCTTGAATATAAATGGTTTAAAAACATGCGAAAATAAATACATTTTTGATGACCCTCCTGGTTAAAGCAGGTGGTTTTAAAGAACACCTTAGATCCTTATGTTGGTTTAAAAAAATAAATTAAAAAAAAAAAAGCGATATACTTTTTTGGACAAGATTTTCAACTCTTAAAAGGTAGACATATCTGGTGTGGGACAATATTTTGATTGCATTTCCTGGATTATCTTCAAAGGTTTCCTCTTTAATCCCATTGACTGATAATATTTCATTCCTCCCTGGACTGGGAACTATAGGAAGTTTCATTTTAAAACCCACAGAAAATTTTTTGTTTTCTAAATAGGTAATGAGACAGAAAAAGTCTACAGACCTATAGGAAAAGGGTTTGGTTACTTTTCAGCATTGGTTTGTTTATTTATTTTAATAAACCTTATTTAATCCTTTGACCCAAAAAGATGTATATATTTTTGTCCATCGTACTGCATAACGTATATATCTACGTCCTAGTTCAGGAAGCTACAGCAGCCTCGGCTGTACAGTGACAGCCAAGAACTGCTATTTCTATGGTCCAGGCATCTGTCTGCATATGAAAACAGAGCACAGTCGGTGCTCCAGTTCCATATAAAGGCAGATGCCTGATCGTTACAGACAGTACCGTCTGTAACAATATTCTGCTGGTGCTGGCGGGAGGCAGGTGAGTGGGAGGTGGGTGGATGGACGGGCCCTGCTCTGGAGGGGGAAGAATTGGGGGGACCCTACCTACAGATTTTTTTTGTGAGGGAGGGATGGGGGGATCAGGCAGGACCCTGAGCTATGGAGCACGGTGTGGAAGGGAGAGCGAGCGATTGGGCATATGCTGCAAATACAAATATACTGGGAAGGAGACCCTACACTATGGAACATGTATTTTGAAGGGAGAGGGAATAAGGGGCCACACAATCTCACACAGGCGGGACGTGGGGAGGGTGAGGGGGATCACTACAATACAGAAAAGTAAAATAAATGTTATATATATATATATATATATATATATATATATATATATATATATATATATATATATATATATAAAATCATCCAAATACCAGCATAACCCACCACTTGACAACCGCCTGGGTGCAAACTTTAAATTAAGTATACCAAAACAAAAAAGGTGCACTCTCAGGTCTTTTTTTAGTGAAGTAAACAATTACTTTATTGGAACGTTTTCGGGGATCTAGTCCCCTTCGTCAGCATGCTGATGTATATAATTATATATTATTTTTTTTTAATTTGTTCACTATGTTTTGTTTTCCTTCTTAAAGTTGTTTATGAATATTTATTTTTATCATATATTTTTTACACCTATCATGTTTTGAGTATGTATTTCTTGTTTTTATTTTCTTTTTTTACTTAGTTTACGTCTTTTGCCTCTTGTTCAATATGTAAGGTAAATATATATGATATACTTCCCTGTATGTACACCCCCGGACTTATCTTATTTGCTCTCCCCATTTTGAGACCTCTCTATTAGGGAGCCGCCTTCACTTGATCACAAGCTGATTGGTTAAGGGTCTGTATATAGGGCATAGCATTACCTGTAATTTTCAGCCTCTGATTAAGCGCATGTGCGCATGCGTGAAACGCGTCAGATGATCCTTGTGTTAGTCACCTTGCACCTGGCAACTTTTGCTGAATAAACCTTTTCAAGCCTTGAGTCTCCCGTCTCCGACCTCTCCTTTTGGAACTCTGCCTTTTGTATCCAGCGGACAGGATACCGCTATTTGGTTCACTGGGGACTCTGCCCTATTGCCCGCTTCTCACCGTTGCTTATTGGTTCCTTCACTGACCTCATTACTGAGCGCTTACAATTAGCGCTGTCGCCCTGACGTCAGGGCGTTCTTGTTACCACGTGTTGACGACTGAATCAGCGAGTTGTGGCCATTTCCTGCCGACGGGATCAGGGGTATCTACCTAATGGGACACGCCGGTAGATGTTGGATACAACAACTGTTTGTACAGACCGTCTGGTTTCAAGGTTTCAGATCGGATCCACTTGCCCATTAGGATCCTTACTACACAGTTCAATCGGAGCACAGCTAAGTATCACCACATTTCTTGTACCACAACTGGGTTAACTTTTAACCTTCTGCAAAAATAGGAGACTCTAACGACCTGTTTCCAGATATCTTTTGTTCTTGTGGTTACTTGTCAACAGGATCCCTTGTTTTGTTGGACACCAACATATCATACTCACTTGAGTACATTTGTTCTATTTACTTTGGGAGACTGTAACACTTTGGGCGCATTAAAGTGCCCTTGGAACTTTCCTAGCATTTTCTTAGCTGGTTGTCAACATTTGTCATCTTGATCTACAGTTGCGTTTTTCATGTTCTGATATGCTTGTTTTATTTCCTGCTATCTGTAAATAGGGCAAGGCTTGTGTGTATATTTATATTCATATATTTTTTACTTTGTGCTTAGTGCAGTTTCCATAATGGCTACTATTTCAATACCCACAGGGGTTATAGATGAAAATAAAAGAAAATGCATTATGGAAACAGCACTAAAAGGTGATAAATCAACGAGTGATTTCATTAAGGAGGATGATATCACTAATGTTTTTTCTAATCTGGAACAACTTAGGTTCAAAGAAACCAATTTATGGTGGGATATTGAATTTTTGGAGCTCTACATTTCTGAAAATAGAGTTCCAAGGGGTTTACGTATGAAAAAATTTCCATCATTTGCACTTAATAATTTAAAGTTCATGGAAGAATGGAATGAGAGTTTAACTAACTGTTCCATAATACTTATGAAACAACTATTGAAGCATTAAAAAGAGGAGAGAGACACAATCCTAATAGATATTAATAAGATCACTGAGTCTCTGCAACCTTTTGTCACAACACAGAAATATGCAGACTATACTACACAACTTAATGAAACTATTGATAAATTAGATACCACCTTATCTAATCGTAAAGTACATAAGTATCATAGAGATGTAAAGGATTATGAATTGGATATTGTCTATTCTTGGCAGCAACAAAAACCTAACAAACGTAATTGGTCCACCAGTAGCATTAACAAATCCAAGAGTAAAAACAATAAAAAAGGTGATAAGAGGGGGGGGGGAGCCAACTCCAGAGCTGACCGGTCGCACAGCCTAAGAGCTCCTGCTATAATATGATAAAATGCTAATTTAGCACTGAGCCAGCACAAAAAAAAGTGGGCATTCTACCAGATCAGATACCCTAGAAGACATATACAACACATTTCATATTGAGCCGGGTATGAGTGAGGAGATCTAATAACCCAGGTGTGTTTGTGCACAGGACTACTACTTGGAGCGGCCATCTTGCGGCCTGCCTGGTGTTAGAAGGGAAGAACAAGATCAGCTGCAAACTACTAATATATCCCCTGGATTCGGCGACCACCTCGCTACTACACTATGGAGCCTCCGGAGGCCATTCTGGAGGAAATTTACAGCTTTTTAGATGGCTGCCGCGAGATGCTCGAATACTCCTCTAGGTCAGCGCCCCAGCAAGTCGTAGCCGCAATACACATGGAACACGCTGCCTACATTTTTCCTGCTCTGGGCGCGGCTGAGATAGAGCCTATGATAGTGGCGGAACTGCACATAATGGAGTGGGATGCCGCGGCTCACACCACAGCTGAACATTCACACTTTGTCAGTGCTGCCCCCAGGGCACCGAATATATCGGACCAGGGTTTTTCAGTACGACTCCTTGTGACCGCGGCACCCATGAAGAGGGCATGTCCTCAATTAGAAGCGGGACTGCCTCGCTGCGCTCCAGGGGTGGAAAGTAGAGGCAAGGTTTTGGTGGCGAGCCCCGAAATTAGCGCATCAGCAACTCCAACTTGTCAGCTTGGGGCTCTTACTATTCCCAACATGGCGGTAGAGAAACCGGAGATGGGGACTCCTCTATTACATCAGATTCCAGCGGAGGGTGAGGAGAAGGCATACAGCTTTATCTCTAATCTTTTGAATGTAACTCTCCCAAACTCTGAGCTGACATCTGCAAAATTTTGGCCTAACAAGTGGATTTCTTCTCTGGGGTCTAGAAGGCAAGTTATAACACAAACACAAATTGTTTTTAGCGAACTCAAATGTGGAATCGGCTAGCATGTAGATGAACATTAAGTGGTTTAAAAGCGAGATGCTTCCCTGCCATGTTGAACATTTGCTTTTTTTTTTTTTTTTTTGCAACCCCCGGTGACTCTGGAGCGATTGAGAGCGATGGCGCTTCCATTTGTTTACTGTTCTATGCCCAATATGCCTCACTGACTGTTAACAGATGGTTCATATTCTGGACGTTTTGTTACATCGATAAGGCTATTTACTACTACTGTTACATCCTTAGTTTATATTTGCACCTTCATTTATGCTAATGTGCTTAGGATCTGTATGCTTTAATTAGCCTGTTTTAGTATGTAGCTTACACGACACTAAGACACTGTTGTGGCCTAATTATTTATAGATGTCAGCAGTGACACCTCACGCTTCCTGATATGAATAGCTGGGAACCCCCATATCCTTCAATCTATTTAATCTGGGGCTCTACAGCTCCACATGCTGCAACTATGTGTTTACTCCTGGAGTTTTTTTTTGCCTTTACTGGGATTCCTTTTTTCAAATTCAATGTTTGGTGTTGTTCCAAGTGATGGACATACGTTTATATGCACAACTGTTTGTATTGTTTTCATAATTAATGTGTCCAGGAATATAAATGTTCCATTATGTTTACTGGATCCATCCCTTTATTGTTATGATGTTTTCCCATTGTTGACATCTCCGCCTATAGCAGATCTTTTACTCATTTAAATGTGGGTGACAGTTTAAATAAGGTGTGTGCCTGTTGCTGGGCATAGGGCCCGTGCCTAGGCAGCAGAAGCACACTAATGTTTTATTCAGCTGCTTTAGCGCTTGTTCTCCCTATAGGAATCATCCCCTTATAGCATCTGCATTTTATATTTTTCTGTGAATTTAATTATCTCTTCAGTCCCAGTGTGTAATTTTTTGGGGTGAGGAGACGCTTCCCTGTTCACTTATTTTTAAGGGCAAGATCCCCTTAGATAACTAGCTACTAATAATAATACCTAATAGGTTTGAGCCTGCCTACAGTAAGTTTTGTTCCCCTCCTCGTCCTAGATAGATACCAATCTCGGCGTGGAATAATGTTATCCCCTATTTTTTGTTTGTTGGCTCATTGATATATTGACTAGTATACATATCAAAATCACGCCCAACCACAATTTGAAGTACAACATCAATTCAATACTCCAAGTATGTTCCTGTTGCAGGCTGGCCCTGCATTAACATTCCCATCATTTGGGATCTATATACTTACAACACTCATAATGCAGCGTTACTATCATGAGTAGCTAATCTATATTTACTTCTCCCCTAGTTTTCCACATGCTCTTGAGACCTTAATTAGAGTCATGTTAAGTTTTACCCACCTAGTTTAAATAACCACCTATAGTAGTTAGCCCAATTACAACTTATTTCCTGTGCATCTGTTTGGCAAATTTAGAAGACAAGCTGACATCTCTTATCTGCTTCTCGTAGGTAACTCATCACCTCCACCCCCCCACTCCACTTAATATGCCTCCCTTAAGTGGGAGGACTGACTACGCGGTTTTTCTCATATATACCGCATCCTATATACCCTCCTTTCTAGCTAAATCTTGCAGGTTATCATTATACTCAGTTTTATTTTTTTCTTAATCTATGCAAGATTGTCCAAATATATATATGCACGTAATAAAATTATCCCTTTAGCACCTTACTTAATTTACACACTATTCATATTAGTATGAGATAAAATTATAAAAAACTGAGGTTTATCAACGAGACCCACAAGTGGTCTCTTTTGTTTGCACATGCCTTCTTTTATCTTAAATGCTTGTGATGGTCCAAGAGCGGCCTAGGATTTTATTTAAAAGGCATTTCAATATTTGGCATTCTATGTATCTCATGGTTGCATGATATGTAAATTGTTACACTTGCGTTTATTTTCTGTGTTTGTTTCCTCATTCTTGTAACACTAAATCTTACTGTATGTGACATGCAATGCAAGAACCTGTTTTTATGACTATTGTATGCCTTTGAATATTCCTCAATAAAAATTATTATAAAAAAAAAAAAAAAAAGGTGATAAGAGTAAGAATAGCACAGGTAGACATGTGACCTTTTCAAGTATTGACACTGATCACCAAGACTCCAATGGCTCTAACTTAGATGAAAATCAAATGTTAGAGACACCTGAGCCACATCAAGGGAGTCTAGAACCTAGTACTAGTAGAATAGAACTTAAGACACTAGTTAAGCAACCTATACAAACCAGTAGCCCTAAAAAAATTGAAGGCACTTTTCGGTACCCCAGCAGGGTCAGAAAAACTGTAAAGAAATAGCTGTTATCAACCTCTCTGATGTAAGTTTGTCTAAAGTAGAAATTGATTTACTAAATAAAGGTTTGACGTATGCACTAGCTCACAATTTTGATTTAGTTAACACACTTATTGATATTAATAAATTTGTTTGAAAGTTAGTTTTGAGGAAACATTTTTTACACCATAACGAAGACACACAAATTGGGGATGAACCCCTTCCCACCCATGGTCAATCAGTTGGGTTGAAATATACTGATTTAACACACCTCACTCACTTGATTTCATTAGAGCAAGAATCAACTAGACAGATGGATTCACTCTTAAACACTTGCACTTCATTCACTTTTAAAAATACCACATATTTTTATCCAGTACACTTGAGACATCAATTATTAGATTTATATCAGAGAGTAGTTGAAAAAGAACTTACTGAACTCTTTAGGACAGTTGAAAATAATTTTCCATCCATACCATACGATAACATTACCAAATCTCAAAGATTAGCACTAATCAAATTACAGAAGAATGACAATATTGTCATTACCCAGGCTGATAAGGGGGGGCGGTTGTTGTGTTAAATAAAAGTGATTATGTCACTGAGATTAATTCACAGTTGAGTGACAGCTCTTTATATACTAAACTTACCTTCAACCCCACTTACTCTTTCAAGAACAAACTTTCCCATCTTTTGGACTTTGCAGTAGAGAACCACTTTATGGATAAAGATTTAGCTTCTTACATTTTTGTTGCAGAGCCAAGTACCCCTTACTTTCGCATAGTACCCAAGATACACAAACAGTTAACTAACCCTCCTGGGCGGCCCATAGTGGCCAGCAATGGATCACTGTGCGAAAGGTTGGGGAGCTGGTTGGACCACATACTCCAGCCGACAATGTTATCTCTGCCTGGCTATATTAGGGATAGTGCCCACTTAATTACACAATTAAAGGACATCACCTGGAAGGACACATATACTTGGGTCACCATAGATGTGGCAGCCCTATATTCCAATATCCCCCACACATTGGGATTAGAATCCATTAATTTTATGCTACACAGACACTCTAACTATGGAGACCAATTCATTGCCTTCATTGTTCAAGTTACTGAATTCTTACTACAACATAATTTTTTTATGTTTCATGGGGAATACTATCTGCAGAGATGTGGTACGGCAATGGGGGCAAAATTTGCCCCGGCCTATGCCAACATTTACATGGGTTGGCTAGAACTGAACCGCATCTTTGCAGATAGTTTCCCTTTTGCCAATAATGTCATTCTATATGGGCGTTTTATTGACGATATTATTGTCATTTGGGACACACAGGATCATAACACGGTTGACTCTTTTGTCAACTTTATGAATGATAACCAATACAACTTGTCCTTTACTGCCCAGATTAGCTCCAATAGTATTAACTTCCTTGACTTACTAATTGAAGCTAGGCAGGACAAAATCCTTACCTCAACTTATCGTAAACCTCTGGCAAGCGTGCAGATTCATGCCACATCTCCCACCTAAAAAGAGGAATTCCCAAAGCACAATACCTACGTTTACGTAGGAATTGCACAAATGTCACTAAATTTAACCTTGAAGCTCAGGAATTGACTATTAGACTAGTGCAAAGAGGTTATCATAGAACCACCCTCAAAAAACTGAAGCTACAGGTTGCTCAAATGGATAGCCAGGAATTATTCACATCTAGGAAGAAGAATGTAACCCTATTTAATAAGGGTGGTTTAGATCCTCAAAATCAGAACACCCTGTTTATAACACAGTTTATCAGGCAATAACAGATCTGCAATATAGTCAAGAAAAACTTGACTATACTGAAGGGGGATGATGCTTTAGTAGAAGTATTAACAAAGGGAGTTAAATGCATAGCCAGGAAAGCTCCTACTTTAGGAGACTTAACTAGGAAAAATTTAGCTGCAAAACCTACACTAAATGTTGCCAAAACTAATTGGCTTAGCCTTAAAGTTGGTTGCTTTAAATGTGGCCATGTCCCTTGCAAGGCGTGTACCTGCATTATCGTTACTGATACCTTTACTTCTAGCGTCACGAAACAAACATTTCACATTAGGGATAGAATTGACTATACTTCCCAATTTGTCATCTATTTGGTTAATTGCCTCTACTGTTCCCAGCAATATGTTGGGATCACTACCCCTCCCTTGAAAGACAGAATCCGTCAGTATTTACGGTCTCTTGATGAAAAAGAACCCAGAACACCCGTAGCAAAACACTTTAGACAGCATGGTCTAGGGTCTAGATATTTTGCTTGTATAGGGATTGATAAAATAAAAATGCATCCTAGAGGGGGTGATAGAGAAAAGAATCTCCAAAGAAAATAGAATTTTTGGATTGTCGAACTACACACCAGGGCCCCTGAAGGTATTAATAAGAGAATGGATGTAGACCTATTCATTGAATAATATTACTCATATTGTATGGCTATTGGTCTTAATACATCAATTCTCTTATTAATATTTTTGTTCCAGATTAAATACAATGATGTATATAATTATATATATTTTTTTTATTTGTTCACTATGTTTTGTTTTCCTTCTTAAAGGGACAGTCTAGGCCAAAATAAACTTTCAAGATTCAGATAGAGCATGTACTTTTAAACAATTTTCCAATGTACTTGTATCACCAATTTTGCTTTGTTCTCTTGGTATTCTTAGTTGAAAGCTTAATCTAGGAGGTTCATATGCTAATTTCTTAGACCTCTTTCAAATTGCATTTTAATAGTTTTTCACCACTAGAGGGTGTTAGTTCACATATTTCATATAGATAACACTGTGCTCGTGCACGTGAAGTAATCTGGGAGCAGGCACTGATTGGCTAGACTGCAAGTCTGTCAAAAGAACTGAAAAAAGGGGCAGTTTGCAGAGGCTTAGATACAAGATAATCACAGAGGTTAAAAGTATATTATTATAACTGTGTTGGTTATGCAAAACTGGGAAATGGGTAATAAAGGGATTATCTATCTTTTAGAACAATAAAAATTCTGGTGTAGACTGTCCCTTTAAAGTTGTTTATGAAAATTTATTTTTATCATATATTTTTTACACCTATCATGTTTTGATAAGTGAGTATGTATTTCTTGTTTTTATTTTCTTTTTTACTTAGTTTACGAGTTTTTCCTCTTGTTAAATATGTAAGTTAAATATATATGATATACTGCCCTGTATGCACACCCCCGGACTTATCTTATTTGCTCTCCCCATTTTGAGACCTCTCTATTAGGGAGCCGCGTTCACTTGATCACAAGCTGATTGGTTAAGGGTCTGTATATAGGGCATAGCATTACCTGTAATTTTCAGCCTCTGATGAAGCGCATGTGCACATGCGCGAAACGCGTCAGGTGATCCTTGTGTTAGTCACCTTGCACCTGGCAACTTTTGCTGAATAAACCTTTTCAAGCCTTGAGTCTCCCGTCTCCGACCTCTCCTTTTGGAACTCTGCCTTTTGTATCCAGCGGACAGGATACCGCTATTTGGTTCACTGGGGACTCTGCCCTATTGCCCGCTTCTCACCATTGCTTATTGGTTCCTTCACTGACCTCATTACTGAGCGCTTACAATTAGCGCTGTCGCCCTGACGTCAGGGCGTTCTTGTTACCACGTGTTGATGGCTGAATCAGCGAGTTGTGGCCATTTACTGCCGACGGGACCGGGGTATCTACCTTATGGAACATGCCGGTGGATGTTGGATACGACAACTGTTTGTACAGACAGTCTGGTTTCGAGGTTTCAGATCGGATCCACTTGCCCATTAGGATCCTTACTACACAGTTCAAGCGGAGCACAGCTAAGTATCACCACATTTCTTGTACCACAACTGGGTTAACTTTTAACCTTCTGCAAAAATAAGGAGACTTGAACGACCTGTTTCCAGATATCTTTTGTTCTTGTGGTTACTTGTCAACAGGATCCCTTGTTTTGTTGGACACCAACATATCATACTCACTTGAGTACATTTGTTCTATTTACTTTGGGAGACTGTAACACGTTGGGCGCATTAAAGTGCCCTTGGAACTTTCCTAGCATTTTCTTAGCTGGTTGTCAACATTTGTCATCTTGTTCTACAGTTGTGTTTTTCATGTTCTGATATGTATATATATATATATACATACTGTATTTGTAAAAAATAAAAAATGTTTTAAAGAGATATGGTATATGACAAGGTGTTTGACTGGGAAGGGCTAAAAGGTGTGTGTATGTGTGTATATATATATATATATATATATATATATATATATATATATATATATATATCAAAGCTGTTTAGTTTTATGCTTTTAAGGGCTGTAAATGTCAGAAAGACAAAAATAGTCTTTTTGTCTTTCAATAAAATGTAATTAATATACCAATGTTTGTGTAAATATGTATGAATATATATATATATATATATATATATATATATATATATTCTTGTTATGTATATAATATATATACATATAAGAAGCTTCAGTTAAAATACAGAATTTCCTTAAACATACTTTAAATAAAACAAATCAACTCACAAGTACAACACATATCAATAGCATTTAATGACACAAGAGCAGGGCATACTGTCAAATATTTAAGTTTTTATTTTTTTTAAAGTTTACTCCTCATGACCATATACTTCATACACACTCTTCATTCCAAGCCAATTATTAGGCAGCCTCTTTCTCAGCACCGGCACTCTATGCTTCACTCTCACATCCTCGTTAACCAAGCCCTGTCTACTTTCACTGTACAAAATGCTGCTCATTATCATCAGTCTTCATCTATTTTTTTCACCTACTCTCTAAATTCACCATAAACATTGTACTATTCAAACATCACTCCGTTTTTTATCTACAGTATAATTGACTTCAGAACATTCTAAGGGGACGATTTATCATGGCCCGAATGGGGTCAAATACCCCTCTGGAAACAGGAGTTAAGAAGCAGTGGTCTTAAGACCGCTGCTCCTTAACTCGTCCGCCTGCTCTAAGGAGACTGACAGCCTCTGCTAGCGGCGTATGCTGTCGGCATTTATCGATGTCTGGCGGACATGATCGCTACAGCGGATCATGTCTACCAAACAAATGATAAATCGGCCCCAATGTCTCTTTATGATGTGGCAGAGATTGACCTTTGGGCAGATTATGACCTGTCTGTGTTCCACGGGCTGCATTTGTATAATCTGTTCAAGAGAATTAAAATAGAGGCTAGTGATTGGCTCACCAGGTGCATTCAGCTATCTCCCAGTAGTGCATTGCTGCTTCTGAGCCTACTCTTCATCAGTGGATACCAAGAATACAAAGTAAATTTTATATAAGTACATTGGAAAGTTATTTAGATTGCATTCTCTATCTAAATAATGAATGTTTCATTTTGACCTTACTGTCCGTTTAGTTGTATGCACATTAACTTCTTATGCTGCTAGTGTAAACTCATAATTAATCTAGGAAATAGCGTGCAACACCGCACTATCTGATCTATTTCCCCATTTATTTTTAATGATCAGACAAATTCCCGATATCTTTATCATTTTCTGTGCATAATTTCCTTCTTTCCTCATTTTCTGTCTCTTGGTAAAATTCTTCATCCAACTATTTTATTCTCTCACTTTCCCATCTCATGTTTTGCCTTTCCTTGTTATCCTTTGTTTTAAAACCATGTGCTCATTCCTTTCCACTTACTTTGGCTTTTAGATGTGCCACAGGTGAAGCCTGGCAGGAGATTATGCTTGCGTGCCTCCCTAACAAGAAGTGTGATCCAGAGTCTGAGAGCCATCACTCCACAGAGGGGGAGTTTTCTTGTGGCAGTAGTTTTGCTGTATTTTACTTCATCAGCTTCTACATGCTCTGTGCTTTCCTGGTATGTCTGCACTTCTAAAACATTGACACCTCTTTTTTGTATTATGCACACAATGTGTTTTATAAATATATATATATATATATATATATATATATATATATATATATATATATATATATATATATATACGGTATATATATATATATAAATATTTTTTTTGTATTTATACACACATGCACTATATGGCTAAAAGTATGTGGACACCACTACTAATTATTGAGTTCAGGGGTTTCAGCCACACCCTTTGCTACTAGGGGCATCAAATCCAATACTCTCCATAGATATAAACATTGACGGCACAATTAATTGTACCAACAAGCTCATCGACTTTAAACGTGACACTTTCATAGGATACCACCTTTGCCACAAGTCAGTTTGTGAAATTTTCTGGTTTACTAGAGCTACTCTGGTCAACTGTAAATGCTATTATTTTTTTTAAAAAATGTGAAAAGCCTTTCCAAAAGAGTGATGGTTGTTATAGCTGAAAGGGGGGGGGGGGGGCTAGCTCGGGGGGGGGGGGGCTTGCTAGCTCTATATTAATGCCTATGGTTTTAGAATAAGATGACCAACAAGCTCACATGATGTGATGTTACGGTGTCAGCATACTTTTGGCCATATAGTTTTAGGCAAGTGTGGAAAAAATGCTGTAGTAAGAATGCTTTCAAAAATAGAAATGTTAAAAGTTTATTTTTTATCAATTAAAAAATGCAAAGTTAGTGAACAGAAGAAAAATTTAACCACAGCTCTTCTGAGGAATTAGACTGCCTCAGTTGCTTCTGTCTCTTCATGTAATCTTAGACAGGGGGCAATAGTATCACCTCCAAGTCTCCTTGTTCTTTACACAGAAGATAGTTCTAAATGACTTTGGGATCATTGTCATGCTGAATAAATTTGGGGCCAGTCAGATGCCTAAATGATGGTATTGCATGATGGTTCTGCCTGCACTTCTCAGTAATTCTGAACAAAACATCGATTTGCAGAAATGCAGCCCCAAACTTGCAAGGAGCCTCCATCATACTGTTGCCTGCACTTACTCTTGTACCACTCCGCCAGCCCTTTGGCAAACAAACTGTCTTCTGCTACAGCCAAATATTTAAAATTTAAATCATCAGTCCAGCACCTGCTGAAATTATTTTTCACCCCCAGTTCCTGTGTTTTTTCATGCCTAGCTGAGTCGCTTAGCCTTATTTTCACATCAGAGGTATGTCTTTTTGGCTGCAGGTCTTTCATGAAGACCACTTCTGACCAGACTTCTCCGGACAGTAGATGGTTGTACCAGGGTCCCACTGGTTTGTGCCTATTCTAAAGCTGATGGCACTGCTGGGCATCTTCCGCTTGTGGATGAAAATAAATTGATGTGTTTTTCATCTGCTGCAATAAGTTTCCTTGGCAAACCATTGCATCTGCGTTCTTCAGCATTGTTCATTTCTTCGTGCTTCTTCAAAAGAGCTTTAACAGCACATCTGGAAACCCTTGTTTGCCTTGAAATTTCTGCCTGGAAGAGACCTTGCTGATGCAGTATAATTACGTTGTGTATTGTTGCTGTGCTCAGTCTTGCCATGGTATATGTTTTTTTACATATAACTGTCTTCAGCATCCTCAACTTGATAGCAGAGTTTGGCTGTTCCTCTCCGTTTTATTCCTCATACTCAGCGGTTTCTGTTTCAGTTAATGACTGTGTTTCAACCTGCATATTAAATTGAAGATCATTAGCACCTGTTTGGTATAATTGTTTAATCATGCACATGACTACCTACCAAATCCCTGACTTTGCACAAGTGTACCTAGAAGAATTTATGCTGCTTTGAAGGCAAAGGGTGGTCACACCAAATATTGATTTTATTTACATTTTTCTTCCGTTCACTCACTTTGCATTTTGTTTATATATATAATGGGCAGATATGACAGAATGTTCTTATTAAGGCAGAAACTTGTTTTATCCTTTATTGACACTTATGTTTAATGGGACAGTATACCCTAAAAAAAATCCCCTTTAATTTGTTCCCAATAGTCCATTTTACCTGCCAGAGTTTAGTAAATTGTTTCTATAATTTAGTATAGGCTAAAGAAAAGTTCTGTAAAAATAGCCAGCTGCAGAAATTACACTCCTAGTGGGAGGTGGGAGAGCTAATTAACAAAATGCTAATTTTCAATTATTTTCTCTTAGGACCTTATGATAAAAGATTCTCCTGCTTGAAGAGAAATTCTCCTGCTTGAAGAGAAATTGTAGTGCAGACTTCACAGGGGCTAAACTCACTGAATATTAAAACAAAAAGGGTGGGACTTGGAAGTCCGATAGAGATTAGAGATGCCTCCCATTAAGCTCTCTGCTCAAATGAAATGATCTAAAATGATCCTCCAGCACTGCGAGATCTCTCACAAGATTCTAGATAGGCAAAGTTTGCTATACTTCTCTAAGGGGTGTTCTCTGCATTTATGTATGTGAAACACAGCTTCAGAAAGTAGGGGGGGGGGAGGTGAGTTCCCTGGATTATCATGAAATGCTGTAAGCAGTTTATACAAGATGATCTCACTGAATTATCTTGACAGCTATATGCAGACGTAGTTTGCGCAAAATTCACAATACCGGTATTGAACTGACAGAAAAGTAATATATACTAAACTAGTGTCAAAACAAGGTAAATTGTAGTAAAAACATTTCAGTTTAATATGTATTTGCTGAAAAATGAGCCTATGGCCCCTATTTATGAAAGGCCTGTCGGACATGATCCGACATTGCGAATCATGTCCGACAGACTTCGCTGGATGCTGCTGGTGCAACACCGCCCCCTGCAGATTCACAACCAATCGGCTGCTACCAGGGGGTGTCAATTAACCAGATCGTATTCGATTGGGTTGAATTGCGGCGATGTCTGTCCGCCTTCTCAGAGCAGGCGGACAGGTTATGGAGCAGCTGTCTTTAGACCTCTGCTTCATAACTGGTGTTTCTGGCGAGCCTGAAGGCTCGCCAGAAACACAGGGCTTTAAGCTCCATATGGAGCTTGATAGACATGCCCCTATATATCAGTCCCAGGTGTTCTCCTGTTAACTTCTCTTTTCCCGGTTCTACCCTTTTTCTTATAAAATAAATGATTTTAGCCTCTGTTAACTCTGTACTGTAATTTCCCTGCAAACTAGAAAATCTATGATTATCAGGTCCATAGAAAGTAATGAAGCTGTCTGGGAAACTGGAACTCAGTTTTTCTGTTTTATTTTTAAATAGTAAATACAGTACAAATAAAGTGCAATATAATTTGTAAAAGATACACATAAATATACAAATAATCCTAATTTATTAAAGTTACTCAAAAACTGTCAAAGCATAATCAGAATTTGTGAAATCACCATCTAAATGCACTGCTGTATACAGACTCTATATGCATTAAAATACAAAATAAAACAAAAAAAATGCAAAGTTTAAGGGCTAGATTTGCACGTGTATTACAAGTTGAAAGTAAACACATTCTCTTATTATTATCATTTATTTGTATAGCGCCGCCAAATTCCATAGCACTGGGCAATCATATTACCGTGCATCGGGTTAGCACTACTAAAGACCTCATGTAAAGTGTTAAGGCTAAAATAAAAGTTGCACCAAACACAACATAAATACATTAAAATAAACTGCTTCACTCATATAAAGATGATAAACATTATTCACATAAATATTAATAAAAAAGTTTATATAAGGGTTCAAAGGTATATGGCCATGTAATTGACTGCAAAGGCCTACTATCTACCTATCTCTCTATTTTTATATATATATATATATATATATATATATATATATATATATATATATATATATATATATATATATATATATATATATATATATATACATACCCCAAGGCAGAACATACAGTGATCTGAAATGTCATTGCAGAAAATGCAGCATATCTGCTGAAAGGACAGGACACATACAGGAACTGTTAGCGCTTTAACTTTCTAGTGCTGCTCCACATTAGACTGTTCTCTTTAAATTGAGATGTGCTCTGGCTGCACTGTGTAAGTTTTCCTTAACACAGCACATCCAGAGCAAAGTGCTGTTTGAAGTGAGCAGTCAAATAGGCAGCAGCACATTGCTTGTTGACTGGCTCTCAGATTTTTTCTAACCCGCCCCCTAGCCTTTCCCAGTCTGTAAAGCTGTTTATTCTGAATGTAAGATGTTAGTTTGAGCATTGTATCTTTTTTTATTACTATATTTCTATCGGCTAGATTTAGAGTTCTGCGGCCAAAGGGGTGCGTTAGCTACGCATGCTTTTTTTCCCCCGCACCTTTTAAATACCGCTGGTATTTAGAGTTCACAGAAGGGCTGCGTTAGGCTCCAAAAAAAAGGAGCGTAGAGCATATTTACCACCACTGCAACTCTAAATACCAGCGTTGCTTACGGACGCGGCCAGCTTCAAAAATGTGCTCGTGCACGATTCCCCCATAGAAAACAATGGGGCTGTTTGAGCTGAAAAAAAACCTAACACCTGCAAAAAAGCAGCGTTCAGCTCCTAACGCAGCCCCATTGTTTCCTATGGGGAAACACTTCCTATGTCTGCACCTAACACTCTAACATGTACCCCGAGTCTAAACACCCCTAACCTTACGCTTATTAACCCCAAATCTGCCGCCCCGCTATCGCTGACCCCTGCATATTATTATTAACCCCTAATCTGCCGCTCCGTACACCGCCGCAACCTACGTTATCCCTATGTACCCCTAATCTGCTGCCCCTAACACCGCCGACCCCTATATTATATTTATTAACCCCTAATCTGCCACCCCCAACGTCGCCTCCACCTACCTACAATAATTAACCCCTAATCTGCCGACCGGATCTCACCCCTACTCTAATAAATGTATTAACCCCTAAAGCTAAGTCTAACCCTAACACCCCCCTAAGTTAAATATAATTTAAATCTAACGAAATAAATTAACTCTTATTAAATAAATTATTCCTATTTAAAGCTAAATACTTACCTGTAAAATAAACCCTAATATAGCTACAATATAAATTATAATTATATTGTAGCTATTTTAGGATTAATATTTATTTTACAGGCAACTTTGTAATTAATTTTAACCAGGTACAATAGCTATTAAATAGTTAATAACTATTTAATAGCTACCTAGTTAAAATAATTACAAAATTACCTGTAAAATAAATCCTAACCTAAGTTACAATTAAACCTAACACTACACTATCAATAAATAAATTAAATAAAATACCTACAATTATCTACAATTAAACCTAACACTACACTATCAATAAATTAATTAAATACAATACCTACAAATAAATACAATGAAATAAACTAACTAAAGTACAAAAAATAAAAAAGAACTAAGTTACAAAAAATAAAAAAAATATTTACAAACATTAGAAAAATATTACAACAATGTTAAACTAATTACACCTACTCTAAGCCCCCTAATAAAATAAGAAAGACCCCCAAAATAAAAAAATGCCCTACCCTATTCTAAAATTAAAATAGAAAAGCTCTTTTACCTTACCAGCCCTGAAAAGGGCCCTTTGTGGGGCATGCCCCAAAGAATTCAGCTCTTTTGCCTGTAAAAAAAAAACATACAATACCCCCCCAACATTACAACCCACCACCCACATACCCCTAATCTAACCCAAACCCCCCTTAAATAAACCTAACACTAAGCCCCTGAAGATCTTCCTACCACGCCGGGTTCACCGATCAATCCAGAAGAGCCTCCGATGTCTTGATCCAAGCCCAAGCGGGGGCTGAAGATGTCCATGATCCGGCTGAAGTCTTCATCCAAGCGGGAGCTGAAGAGGTCCATGATCCGGCTGAAGTCTTCTATCAAGCGTCATCTTCAATCTTCTTTCTTCCGGATCCATGTTCATCCCGCCGACGCGGAACATCCATCTTCACCGACGACTTCCCGACGAATGACGGTTCCTTTAAGGGATGTCATCCAAGATGGCGTCCCTCGAATTCCGATTGGCTGATAGGATTCTATCAGCCAATCGGAATTAAGGTAGGAAAATTCTGATTGGCTGATGGAATCAGCCAATCGGAATCAAGTTCAATCCGATTGGCTGATCCGATCAGCCAATCAGATTGAGCTCGCATTCTATTGGCTGTTCCGATCAGCCAATAGAATGCGAGCTCAATCTGATTGGCTGATCGGATCAGCCAATCGGATTGAACTTGATTCTGATTGGCTGATTCCATCAGCCAATCAGAATTTTCTTACCTTAATTCCGATTGGCTGATAGAATCCTATCAGCCAATTGGAATTCGAGGGACGCCATCTTGGATGACCTCCCTTAAAGGAACCGTCATTCGTCGGGAAGTCGTCGGTGAAGATGGATGTTCCGCGTCGGCAGGATGAACATGGATCCGGAAGAAAGAAGATTGAAGATGACGCTTGATAGAAGACTTCAGCCCGATCATGAACCTCTTCAGCTCCCGCTTGGATGAAGACTTCAGCCCGATCATGGACCTCTTCAGCTCCCGCCTGGATGAAGACTTTAGTCGGATCATGGACATCTTCAGCCCCCCGCTTGGGCTTGGATTAAGACATCGGAGGAGCTCTTCTGGATCGATCGGTGAAGACAAGGTAGGGAGATCTTCAGGGGCTTAGTGTTAGGTTTATTTAAGGGGGGTTTGGGTTAGATTAGGGGTATGTGGGTGGTGGTTTGTAATGTTAGGGGGGGTATTGTATGGGGTTTTTTTACAGGCAAAAGAGCTGAATTCTTTGATGGATGTTCCGCGTCGGCAGGATGAACATGGATCCGGAAGAAAGAAGATTGAAGATGACGCTTGATAGAAGACTTCAGCCCGATCATGGACCTCTTCAGCTCCCGCTTGGATGAAGACTTCAGCCCGATCATGGACCTCTTCAGCTCCCGCCTGGATGAAGACTTTAGTCGGATCATGGACATCTTCAGCCCCCCGCTTGGGCTTGGATTAAGACATCGGAGGAGCTCTTCTGGATCGATCGGTGAAGACAAGGTAGGGAGATCTTCAGGGGCTTAGTGTTAGGTTTATTTAAGGGGGGTTTGGGTTAGATTAGGGGTATGTGGGTGGTGGGTTGTAATGTTAGGGGGGGTATTGTATGGGGGTTTTTTACAGGCAAAAGAGCTGAATTCTTTGGGGCATGCCCCACAATGGGCCCTTTTCAGGGCTGGTAAGGTAAAAGAGCTTTTCTATTTTAATTTTAGAATAGGGTAGGGCATTTTTTTATTTTGGGGGTCTTTGTTATTTTATTAGGGGGCTTAGAGTAGGTGTAATTAGTTTAAAATTGTTGTAATATTTTTCTAATGTTTGTAAATATTTTTTTATTTTTTGTAACTTAGTTCTTTTTTATTTTTGTACTTTAGTTAGTTTATTTAATTGTATTTATTTTTAGGTATTGTATTTATTTAATTAATTTATTGATAGTGTAGTGTTAGGTTTAATTGTAGATAATTGTAGGTATTTTATTTTATTTAATTAATTTATTGATAGTGTAGTGTTAGGTTTAATTGTAACTTAGGTTAGGATTTATTTTACAGGTAATTTTGTAATTATTTTAACTAGGTAGCTATTAAATAGTTATTAACTATTTAATAGCTATTGTACCTGGTTAAAATAAATACAAAGTTGCCTGTAAAATAAATATTAATCCTAAAATAGCTACAATATAATTATAATTTATATTGTAGCTATATTAGGGTTTATTTTACAGGTAAGTATTTAGCCTTAAATAGGAATAATTTATTTAATAAGAGTTAATTTATTTCGTTAGATAAAAATTATATTTAACTTAGGGGGGTGTTAGGGTTAGGGTTAGAATTAGCTTTAGGGGTTAAAAAATTTATTAGAGTAGCGGTGAGCTCCGGTCGGCAGATTAGGGGTTAATGCTTGAAGTTAGGTGTCGGCGATGTTAGGGAGGGCAGATTAGGGGGTAATACTATTTATTATAGGGTTATTGAGGCGGGAGTGAGGCGGATTAGGGGTTAATACATTTATTATAGTAGCGGTGCAGTCCGGTCTGCAGATTAGGGGTTAATAAGTGTAGGTAGGTGGCGGCGACGTTGGGGGCGGCAGATTAGTGGTTAATAAATATAATATAGGGGTCGGCGATATTAGGGGCAGCAGATTAGGGGTACATAGGGATAACGTAGGTGGCGGCGGTGTACGGAGCGGCAGATTAGGGGTTAAAACATTTTAATAGAGTGGCGGCGATGTGGGGGGGGCCTCGGTTTAGGGGTACATAGGTAGTTTATGGGTGTTAGTGTACTTTAGAGCACAGTAGTTAAGAGCTTTATAAACCGGCGTTAGCCCAGAAAGCTCTTAACTACTGACTTTTTTCTGCGGCTGGAGTTTTGTCGTTAGATTTCTAACGCTCACTTCAGCCAAGACTCTAAATACCAGCGTTAGAAAGATCCCATTGAAAAGATAGGATGCGCAAATGGCGTAGGGTGGTCTGCGGTATGGAAAAGTCGCGGCTGCAAAAGTCGCGGCTGCAAAGTGAGCGTTAGACCCTTTCCTGACTGACTCCAAATACCAGCGGGCGGTAAAAAACAGCGTTAGGAGCCTCTAACGCTGGTTTTGACGGCTACCGCCAAACTCTAAATCTAGGCCTATGTTAGGCCAAGAGAAAAGGAAACAGATTTATTCAAGAGACCTGTTAAAAAAAAAATGTATGCAGCTATTTTGCAATGCAATTTTCAACTACTGAACTATATTATAAAACGTTAAAATTGCTTTATTCTTCAGTTAACCAACACATTACAATTGAACTGGTGCCTTAGTGTAACTGTCTAATTTAAAATTGAATTTTATTTAAAAATGACCTGCAGAAACATTTTCACTTAAAAAATCTCATTGCAGAAAGTGAAGAAAAGTTCTGCCTCTGGGTATATATATGTGTGTGTGTGTGTGTCTAAATAATAATTCCATAATAATATTTAATGTGTTTAACTGTAAATATTTCACATCACAATATTTTTCACATACATGAAACATATAACATACATATAAATATATATACCTATACCAGTATATCTAATCCTATAGTTATATAAGTATAAATATTTATTTTGCATTAACAGTATCAGATATACAGAAAAACTTCAGAATCCGCTGTTTCAGTTACTGTGGTTTAACTTATCCACGGTTAACCGTGCTCCATACAGTAAACATTCATAACTTAAATTACGTGATGAAATCTTGTGTGCTCCCGCAGATACGAGGTCCTACTTTATATAGAAATATATATTTAATAATAAAAATTGCATTTATTTCTATGTGAAGAACAAAGGAATGTAGAATATGCATAACCCCTTTTCAGGTTTTTACTCTTTAGGTCTAATGCAGTGTTGAGTTAGCGCAAGTAAAGAATTAGTTATTTTAAGACACGTTATTAAAATATTAAATAATAATAATTAATAATTATAGATGCTATAAATATACGTATATATTCTATGTATTTTTTTTAGAATATTTCAGTACATCTATTATAATTATTTACATTATTTATTAATATTTTTCAATATTTTATATTTAATAAATACATAACACACCTTAAAATAACTAATGTCAGGTTAACGCACATGAAGAATTTGTGTACTCCTGTCGGGTTTATGTGTACATGAGTTATGATAAGGTGTGTTATGTATTTATTAAATATAAAATATTGAAAAATATTAACAATTAAAGTAAATAATTATAGATGTACAAAAATATTCTAAAAAATACATAGAATATATAAGTATATTTTACATTATCTATTTTTATCAATATAAAAATAACACGCCTTAAGATAATTAATTCTCCATGTGCGGTAACCTGAGACAACGTTAGACCTAAAGTGTAAAAACCCGAAGCGCGTTACACATATTTTACATTTCAATGTTCTTCACATAAAAAATAAAAAAAATTATTATTAAATATATATTTCTGTATGTATATGATAGTTAATGTTAAATATATATTTCTCTTGCAAGATGTATCCAGTCCACGGATTAATCCTTACTTGTGGGGTATTCTCATTCCCTACAGGAAGTGGCAAAGAGAGCACACAGCAGAGCTGTCCATATAGCTCCCCCTCTGGCTCCGCTCCCCAGTTATTCTCTTTGCCGCTCTAACAAGTAGCATCTCCACGGGAGGGTAAAGTGAATGTGGTGTTAGATTTGTAGTTTTTATATCTTCAATCAAAAGTTTGTTATTTTTAAATAGTACCGGTTTGTGCTATTTACTCTCTGGCAGAAATATGATGAAGAATTCTGCTGAGAGGAAAAGGATTTTAGCATGTTGTAACTAAAATCCATGGCTGTTCCCACACAGGACTGAGGAGTACCAGAAAACTTCAGTTGGGGTGAACAGTTTGCAGGCTTAACTGCTTTCAGTCATCTTTTTTCTAGTCAAGACAAGATAATGCTAGAAGACTGACAAGATTCCCCATGTGGTGAAACTTTGTATAGAACTAGAGGCTTATTTAAGTGGGCTCAATAGATTGGTTATCACTTTAGCAGGGCAATCGATTATTTTATTTAGAAAAATACTCTTTATTGACACTTTTAAGCACCTTTGGTGTGTTTATTGGGGTTTTATTCCACATGGCATCATTTTTAGTCACCCAAATTGGGTTCTGAAGGCCCCACAGCTCCGGAGTGGAGTGGGAGGGGCCTAATTTCGCGCCTCAGTTGCGCAGTTTATTCTGACAGATTTCCTTGCATGCTGCTTCACATGGGTCCAGAGACTGCTTGAGGACTTCAGGAGGCTTGATTTTCTCAAATCCAATCCTTAAGGGAAGGTAGGGCCACAGCAGGCTGCTGTGGCAAGGTGCTGTAGTTTATTAACTGGTTGTTTTCTTTAGGCGACTCCGGTTTGGGCATTAAAGGGTTAATCAGGCTGAAACTTGCTGTGCAATTATATCGAAGCATTAGGCACATACTGTAAAAATTTCAAGAGATTTTGTTCATTTTTCACCATTTTGTAAAATTGTGTGCGCTTTTATTATCTTAAAGGCACAGTACCATTTATTGCAAATTGTATTTTTTATTGGATAAAGTGTTTTTCCAAGCCTGCTTGTGTATAATACTAATCTGTTAAACATGTCTGATACTAAGGAAAAGCCTTGCTCTATGTGTTCAGAAGCCATGGTGGAACCCCCACTCAAAATGTGTCCCAAGTGCACTAATGTGTCTATACACTTTAAAGATCATATTGTGTCACTTAAAAATATAGCCCTAGATGATTCTTTGACTGAAGGTAATGAGGATAGTCCGCCTTCCTCTCCCCATGTGTCATCACCAGTTACGCCCGCTCAAGCGATACCTAGTACCTCTAGTGCATTAGCACCTATTGCATTGCAACAACTGGCGGCAGTCATGGATAATTCCCTTGCGGCCTTTCTATCCAAACTGCCAGTTTTCCCTAAAAAGCGCGATAGCTCTGTTTTGAGAACAGATGAGGAGCAGTCGGAAGTTTTGGGAGGTTTATCTGATGTACCCTCACAACACTCTGAAGTAGGGGCGAGGAATGTTATGTCTGAGGGGGAAATTTCTGACTCAGGAAAAGTTTCTCAGCGGGCAGAATCAGATTCACTAGCATTTAAATTTAAATTGGAACACCTCCGCGTACTGCTTAGGGAGGTCTTATCAACTCTGGATGATTGTGACCCTATAGTTGTCCCAGAGAAATTTTGTAAAATGGACAAATATCTAGAAGTCCCTGTATACACTGATGCGTTTCCGATCCCTAAGAGGGTGGCGGATATTGTTGCTAGGGAGTGGGAAAGACCAGGTGTACCTTTTGTTCCCCCACCTATCTTTAAGAAAATGTTCCCCATAACTGATCCCAGGCGGGACGCGTGGCAGACGGTCCCTAAGGTAGAGGGGGCAGTTTCAACACTAGCCAAGCGCACAACCATACCAATTGAAGACAGTTGTGCTTTCAAAGATCCTATGGATAAAAAATTAGAAGGTTTACTAAAGAAAATATTTGTTCAACAAGGTTTCCTTCTCCAACCTATTGCCTGCATTATTCTTGTAACTACTGCAGCGACTTTCTGGTTTGAGGCGCTGGAGGAGTCTCTCCAGACGGAGACCTCATATGACGAAATTATGGATAGAATTAAGGCTCTAAAGCTGGCTAATTCTTTTATCACAGATGCCGCTTTGCAATTAGCTAAGTTAGCTGCGAAAAATTCTGGTTTTGCCATCATGGCGCGCAGAGCGCTTTGGCTTAAATCATGGTCGGCCGACGTGTCGTCTAAAACAAAATTACTGAATATTCCTTTCAAGGGAAAGACCCTTTTCGGGCCCGAGTTGAAAGAGATTATTTAGGATATCACTGGGGGAAAGGGCCATGCCCTCCCGCAAGATAGGCCTTTTAAGGCTAAAAACAAGGCTAATTTTCGTTCCTTTCGCAACTTCAGGAGCGGTCCTGCTTCAACCTCTGCAACCGCAAAGCAAGAGGGTAACACTTCACAGCCCAAGGCAACCTGGAAGCCTTTGCAGGGCTGGAACAAGGGTAAACAGGCCAAGAAGTCTGCAGCTGCTACTAAGACAGCATGAAGGGGTAGCCCCCGATCTGGGACCGGATCTGGTAGGGGGCAGACTCTCTCTCTTTGCTCAGGCTTGGGCAAGAGATGTTCCCGATCCCTGGGCATTAGAGATAGTTGCTCAGGGATATCTTCTAGAATTCAAGGACTCTCCTCCAAGGGGAAGGTTTCACATTTCTCGTCTGTCTACAGACCAGACAAAGAAAGAGGTGTTGTTACGCTGTGTAGAAGATCTACTCAAGATGGGAGTAATATATCCAGTTCCAATTACAGAACAAGGACTGGGTTTTTACTCAAACCTGTTTGTGGTTCCCAAAAAGGAAGGAACTTTCAGACCAATCCTGGATCTAAAAATTCTAAACAAATTCCTCAGAGTTCCATCTTTCAAGATGGAGACCATTCGCACAATCTTACCGATGATCCAGGAAGGTCAATATATGACTACCATGGATCTAAAGGATGCGTACCTTCATATTCCTATCCACAAAGATCACCATCAGTTCCTAAGGTTCGCTTTTCTGGACAAGCATTATCAGTTCGTGGCCCTTCCCTTCGGGTTGGCCACCGCTCCCAGAATTTTCACAAAGGTGCTAGGGTCCCTTCTAGCGGTACTAAGACCGCGGGGCATTGCAGTAGCACCCTATCTGGATGACATCTTAATACAGGCGTTGTCTTTTCCCAGAGCCAAGGCTCATACGGATATTGTTCTGGCCTTTCTAAGGTCTCACGGGTGGAAGGTGAACACTGAAAAAAGTTCTCTGTCCCCGCTCACAAGGGTTCCCTTCCTGGGAACATTAATAGACTCGGTAGAAATGAAAATATTTCTGACGGAGGTCAGAAGGTTAAAGCTTCTAAGTACTTGCCGAGCTCTTCATTCCATTCCTCGGCCATCTGTAGCTCAGTGCATGGAAGTAATCGGATTAATGGTAGCAGCAATGGACGTAGTCCCTTTTGCTCGAATTCATCTCAGGCCACTGCAATTGTGCATGCTCAAACAGTGGAATGGAGATTATGCAGATTTGTCTCCTCAAATCCAACTGGACCAGAAAACCAGAGATTCTCTTCTCTGGTGGTTGTCTCAGAATCACCTGTCTCAGGGAATGTGCTTCCGCAGACCGGAGTGGATCATTGTAACGACCGACGCCAGTCTGTTAGGCTGGGGCGCGGTCTGGGGCTCCCTGAAAGCTCAGGGCCTATGGTCTCGGGAAGAGTCTATTCTCCCAATAAACATTTTGGAACTGAGAGCGATATTCAACACGCTCCAGGCATGGCCTCAGTTAGCGGCGGCCAAGTTCATCAGATTTCAGTCGGACAACATCACGACTGTAGTATACATCAATCATCAGGGAGGAACAAAGAGTTCCTTAGCGATGAAGGAAGTAACCAAGATAATCAGGTGGGCGGAGGATCACTCTTGCCATCTATCTGCAATTCACATCCCAGGAGTAGACAAGTGGGAAGCGGATTTCCTAAGTCGTCAGACTTTTCACCCGGGGAGTGGGAACTCCACCCAGAGGTATTTGCTCAGCTGACTCAGCTATGGGGCATTCCAGAGTTGGATCTGATGGCGTCCCGTCAGAACACCAAACTTCCTCTTTACGGATCCAGGTCCAGGGAACCCAAGGTGGCATTGATAGATGCTCTAGTAGCGCCTTGGTCCTTCAATCTGGCCTATGTCTTTCCACCGTTTACCCTTCTCCCTCGGCTGGTAGCCAGAATCAAACAGGATCCAAGCTAGAAAACCTGTCACCAGGAAAATTTACCATAAGATATGGCGGAAATATCTTGTTGGTGTGAATCCAAGGGTTACTCGTGGAGTAAGATTAGGATTCCAAGGATATTGTCTTTTCTCCAAGAAGGATTGGAGAAAGGTTTATCAGCTAGTTCCTTAAAGGGGCAGATATCCGCTCTGTCTATCCTTTTACACAAGCGTCTGGCAGAAGTACCAGATGTTCAAGCGTTTGCACAGGCGTTAGTCAGAATCAAGCCTGTCTATAAACCTGTGGCTCCTCCATGGAGTCTAAATTTAGTTCTTTCAGTTCTTCAAGGGGTTCCGTTTGAACCTTTACATTCTATAGATATTAAGTTATTATCTTGGAAAATTTTGTTTTTGGTAGCTATATCTTCTGCTCGAAGAGTTTTCAGAATTGTCTGCTTTGCAGTGTAATTTATCTGGTGTTCCATGCAGATAAGGTAGTTTTGCGTACCAAACCTGGTTTTCTTCCTAAAGTTGTTTCTAATAAGAACATTAACCAGGAAATCATTGTTCCTTCCCTGTGTCCTAATCCAGCTTCTAAGAAGGAACGGCTTTTACACAATCTTGATGTGGTTCGTGCTTTGAAATTCTATTTACAATCAACTAAGGATTTCTGACAAACATCATCTTTGTTTGTTGTCTATTCTGGTAAGAGGAGAGGTCAGAAAGCGACGGCTACCTCTCTTTCCTTCTGGTTGAAAAGCATAATTCGATTGGCTTATGAGACTGCTGGGCAGCAGCCTCCTGAACGAATTACAGCTCATTCCACCAGAGCTGTGGCTTCCACTTGGGCCTTCAAGAATGAGGCTTCTGTTGAACAGATTTGTAAGGCAGCGACTTGGTCTTCACTGCATACTTTTGCCAAATTTTACAAATTCGATACTTTTGCTTCTTCGGAGGCTATTTTAGGGAGAAAGGTTTTGCAAGCAGTGGTGCCTTTCATTTAGGTTACCTGTCTTGTTCCCTCCCTTCATCCGTGTCCTAAAGCTTTGGTATTGGTATCCCACAAGTTAGGATGAATCCGTGGACTGGATACACCTTGCAAGAGAAAACAGAATTTATGCTTACCTGATAAATTACTTTCTCTTGCGGTGTATCCAGTCCACGGCCCGCCCTGGCAATTAAGTCAGGTTAAAATTTCTTGTTTAAACTATAGTCACCACTGCACCCTATGGTTTCTCCTTTTTCTCCTAACCCTCGGTCGAATGACTGGGGGGGCGGAGCCAGAGGGGGAGCTATATGGACAACTCTGCTGTGTGCTCTCTTTGCCACTTCCTGTAGGGAATGAGAATATCCCACAAGTAAGGATGAATCCGTGGACTGGATACACCGCAAGAGAAAGTAATTTATCAGGTAAGCATAAATTCTGTTTTATACCTATATATGTCTAGGAATAGCTATACAGGTATAGGTATATACAGATATATATATATATTTATTTTTAAATAAAATAAAAATGTCCTGTATGTGAAGAACATTGGAATGTGAAATATTAATAACTCCTGTCCGGTTAGCGCACAAGCCATAAATCTTAGGTTTTTTTTTTCTACGGTCTACATTGAAGTCTATGGGGAGACAAAGTTAGTACAATTACCATATCCGAGGTCCTGAAGTTAGCACGAGCCAAGTTTCGCTTGCACGCAAAAGTTTTGCTTTCAACTTGTAATATACATGCTAACCGCTAGTGGTGTTTGCTAGAGTGGGAGCGCTTAGTACTACTCCACTTGTAATCTAACCCTGAAAGTAATAAAACTTAATCTGAAATGTTAAGAAATATAAAATACTAAGCACAAAGTGTAAATGCAGCAGTACTCTCATGTCATGCGGTGCCATATTGCACTGGGCGTGTCTCTCTTTTATATAAAGAAATGCAGGGACTGCCCCTGGGAGAAGTATAGCAAAATCTGCCTTTTTAAAATCTTGTGAGGAATCTTGCATTGCTGGATGATCATTTTTATATCATCTAGTCTAAGCGGACAGCTTTAATATCATCAGGCCCTATGTACTAAAGTTTGATATACAGAAATAAATAATATAAAGAATAAAAAGAAGCAAATGTGTGTACAGAAATAAAATAAGGAGATATGATTTTCCTCCAAGCTTGACATGTTTTATTGGGTTGCGGTTTCAAACTACAAAACTAGCTATTTTGTATATAAAAAGAAACCTAAAATTTAGGATTTTTTTTACAGTGCACTGTCCCTTTAGAGCACTGGTTTTCAAACCTGTCCTTAGGCCTCCCCAACTTTCCAGGTTTTCTGGATTACCGCAGGTAAAATAACTATGTTTACTAATCAGCTGATTATTTCACCTGTGCTCTAGTTCAGATATCCTCAAAATGTGGACTGTTGGGGAGGCCTGAGGACAGGTTTGAAAACCAGTGCTTTAGAGGGGCACTAATTTTCAAATGGCTGCTTGTAATAGACACTACTATAGAGAAGAATATACACAGATACTGATCTAAATCCAGTATAAAACGTTTTAAAAACGTACAGCTAGACTACGAGTTTGGCGTTATGAGTGAAAAAGCAGCGTTATGCTTCATAACGATGCTTTTTCCCTAACACCGCTATTACAAGTCTTGTCAGAATAGGTGTACCGCACACCTTTTTGGCCGTCACACAACGTCAGTACCGCACTTTTTCAATGGGACTTTCATAGCGCCGGTATTACAAGTTTTGCTGTGAAGCCAAAAAGTGAGAGGTACAGCCTAAAATGACAAGATCCATACCGCCATCTAAAGTCAGTAGTTATGAGTTTTACGTTACGAAGCTGTACCATAAAACTCATAACTAAGGTGTTAAAAAGTACACTAACACCCATAAACTACCTATTAACCCCTAAACCGAGGCCCTCCCGCATCGCAAATACTATAATAAAAACATTAACCCCTAATCTGCCGCTCCATACATCGCTGTCACTTAAAAAATTTATTAACCCCTATTCCGCCACTATAATATACCTATTAACCCCTACACCGCTGCCCTCCCGCATCGCAAACACTATTTAAATATTATTAACCCCTAATCTGCCGTCCGCCAACACCGCCGCTATAATAAACCTATTAACCAATAAACCGCAAGCCCCCCACAACGAAATATAATAAAATAAAATATTAACCCCTAAACCTCTGGCCTCCCACATCACTACATAAAATATTAACCCCTAAACCCAACCCTAAGGTAACCCTAAGCCTAAGTCTAACCCTAACCCCCCCTAACTTAAATATAATTAAAATAAATCTAAATTAAACTTACAATTATTACCTAAATAATTCCTATTTAAAACTAAATACCTGTAAAATAAAACCTAAGCTAGCTACAATATAACTAATAGTTATACTATCTTAGGTTTTATTTTTATTTCACAGGTAAGTTTGTATTTATTTTAACTAGGTAAACTAGTTAGTAAATAGTTATTAACTATTTACTAGCTACCTAGTTAAAATAAATACAAATTTACCTGTAAAATAAAACCTAACCTGCCTTACACTAAAACCTAACATTACAATAAAATAAAATAAATTAAATTAATAAAATACAATTATCTAAATTACAAAAAAAAACACTTAATTAAACAAAATAAAAAACAAAATTATCAAAAATAAAAAAGAATTACTTGCCCTATCAAAATAAAAAAGAACATCCAAAATAAAATAAAAAATAGCCTACACTAAACTGCCAATGGCCCTTAAAAGGGCCTTTTGCGGGGCATTGCCCCAAAGAAATCAGCTCTTTTACCTGTAAAAAAAAATACAAACACCCCCCCAACAGTAAAACCCACCACCCACACAACCAAAAACCCCCACATAAAAACCTATCTAAATAAACCTAAGCTAACCATTGCCTTGAAAAGGGCATTTGGATGGGCATTGCCCTTAAAAGGGCATTTAGCTTTTTTACATTGCCCAAACCATAAGCTAAAAATAAAACCCACCCAATAAACCCTTAAAAAAACCTAACACTAACCCCCCGACGATCCACTTACAGTTTTCGAAGACCGGACATCCATCCCCATCCAGGTGGCAGAAGTCTTCATCCAAGCGGGCAGAAGTTATAGACATATACTGATGTCTACAGACTTCAGCTTGTGTAATCGGTCTTTCATATGCAGAGGATGGGCGAGGGTGAATTTTCTGCTTTTCTATCTTTCTCCCCATTTCAGTGGGTGTTCCAGCCTAACTTTATCAACAGTGCTAAATTGGAAGCTTCTAAGTACGTTTTTAAAATGTTTTATATCAGTATCTGTGTATATTCTTTTTAGAATAGTGTCTATTACATGCAGGTATATAAAAATTGGTGTATACTGTCCCTTTAAGACTTTAGAAACTTGGAGAGATACTCAGACCAATTCAATCAGTACTGACAATTAGGTGATAGTAGTATCTAGTTATGATATCTTATCATTGCTCTTTAGACAAGACACAAACCTATTTGCCAGGCTAAAATTAAGAAAATAAAATATTAACTAGGCAAACTTCTATACATCCAGAAAAGAATAGAGTCAGAAATGTGAGTTTCTGGCTCCAAGAGCGGATTGCATTTATTAGCACTTACTGTCCCCTACATTAGGTATCAGACCTTGAAAAGGAAGAAAATGTGGGTGGAACAGCGTGTATCTATGATTAAAACCTAACTTTTATTTCAACACTTAAAAAAAGAATTGTGACATACACTTTAAAAACACAAATTCGCGTAGAACTTGGGAATTGGGGTTAAATTGTACCCTTTATTTAATATTTTTGGGGAAGTAAAAAAATGAAAAAAGGTATCAATGTTCAGATACTATAATACTCAATTACGGTGATCTGAAGAACTAATATATGTGTGGATTCTCTTATATCTCTAACAACTACGTTACTGTATCAAATTATTAATGTGCATACATATGATGTTGCTCTGGGTATTATGTCTCTCTGATAAGATTCAATAACGTACACCTCCTCTATTAGGCTTATATATCAGATTGAGGTAATATTGTATCGTATTCAATCATATTAGTAAGAGAATAAACTTTTATGATTTAGGATTTAGGTGTTGTGTACACGTGCAAAGATGATTCTACTGTATATGCTGGGGTTCGAGTATTAAGAAAAAATGTATATATCTGGCTAAAATAAGCTGCAGGGATACCTGCCTTTAGATAATGCTTATATAGCAAATTTTCTCTTAGTCCTTAGAAGGATAATGGGAGCATTCCCCTTATTTCTGGGGCACTGTACTCTGTACACAAGCTATTGTATCTTTTCTCTTAATCTTGTTTAAGTAAATATATCTGCAGAATCGAATCATGCATATAAACACATACACACGCATGCAGTTTGTTGTTTACATCATTGGTACAGATATTTTGTATCGATAGTTGGGGATTATATAGGTTGATACTTGTGAACGATATCTTAGTGTGGCAATGTAACTTAGTTACTATTATGCTTCTTTTTCAACCTATCTTTTTTATTTTGTATGAATACTTGCTAAGTGCTGAGATTGCGAACTGTAAACGAAATAGTTATTGGTTCTATTTTTTGTAGAATCAAATCAATATAGGGCTGATTAGTCCTTCCCCTTAATATATATATATTGACTTTGACTTAACTGCAGTTTTGTGTGATTCAATATGTTATATATCTCTGTATATTTTTCTTGATTTTTGTTGGAAGTCAGTGCACTTGACCTTATGTATTGTTTCTTTGCTTACTGAAATTTGTGTATATGTATGGTACATTCAGTAATATATCCTATTTGCTAGTATAATATTTATTCACAATATTGTTTACAAATTCTTGCAGTTCACTTATATTCTTAAGTAATACTGCTGACTGTATAATACCGTAATGATTTTATATATCTAGACCCTAATAGCTTGCTTAGATAATCTCACTCATATTATAGAGCTCTTAATAGTTATACTGTTGAGTGGACTATATAAATATAGGTCTCAGTTTGTTAAATATAACATCTGAGCTAAGTTTGTAATTGTCTTTTGTTTTCCAGTGGTATTGCTTGGGAGCCGGTATATTTTTTGGTATAGCAGTCTTGTGATCTTTAAAATATTGACTAGCGTCTAATATACTATAGTGGAATCAGGTCAGGTAATACTGATACTTCTATAGCAACGGTTACTCGGTAAAGTTCAGAGCCACACTTTTTTTCATTCACACCGTATTGTTGTTTAGTTATCCTTGCATTCACATCGTATTATTATATTACTAAATGTAAAAGCATTCACTTCGGCCTTTCCCAACTTATTTTAAATTATTTCCCAATACTAATTCATGCATTCATTTTTATAGTCTACGTTCTACGTTCTTTTGCTGATTAAAAAAACACTAAATAGGTTGAAATAGAGATGTCAACCTCTCCCTAACATGTTTCGCCGTTTGCGATTCCGGCTTTTTTTTTTTTAAAAAGCCGGAATCACAAACGGCGAAACATGTTAGGGAGAGGTTGACATCTCTATTTCAACCTATTTAGTGTTTTTTTAATCAGCAAAAGAACGTAGAACGTAGACTATAAAAATGAATGCATGAATTAGTATTGGGAAATAATTTAAAATAAGTTGGGAAAGGCCGAAGTGAATGCTTTTACATTTAGTAATATAAAAATACAATGTGAATGCAAGGATAACTAAACAACAATACGGTGTGAATGAAAAAAAGTGTGGCTCTGAACTTTACCGAGTAACCGTTGCTATAGAAGTATCAGTATTACCTGACCTGATTCCACTATAGTATATTAGACGCTAGTCAATATTTTAAAGATCACAAGACTGCTATACCAAAAAATATACCGGCTCCCAAGCAATACCACTGGAAAACAAAAGACAATTACAAACTTAGCTCAGATGTTATATTTAACAAACTGAGACCTATATTTATATAGTCCACTCAACAGTATAACTATTAAGAGCTCTATAATATGAGTGAGATTATCTAAGCAAGCTATTAGGGTCTAGATATATAAAATCATTACGGTATTATACAGTCAGCAGTATTACTTAAGAATATAAGTGAACTGCAAGAATTTGTAAACAATATTGTGAATAAATATTATACTAGCAAATAGGATATATTACTGAATGTACCATACATATACACAAATTTCAGTAAGCAAAGAAACAATACATAAGGTCAAGTGCACTGACTTCCAACAAAAATCAAGAAAAATATACAGAGATATATAACATATTGAATCACACAAAACTGCAGTTAAGTCAAAGTCAATATATATATATTAAGGGGAAGGACTAATCAGCCCTATATTGATTTGATTCTACAAAAAATAGAACCAATAACTATTTCGTTTACAGTTCGCAATCTCAGCACTTAGCAAGTATTCATACAAAATAAAAAAGATAGGTTGAAAAAGAAGCATAATAGTAACTAAGTTACATTGCCACACTAAGATATCGTTCACAAGTATCAACCTATATAATCCCCAACTATCGATACAAAATATCTGTACCAATGATGTAAACAACAAACTGCATGCGTGTGTATGTGTTTATATGCATGATTCGATTCTGCAGATATATTTACTTAAACAAGATTAAGAGAAAAGATACAATAGCTTGTGTACAGAGTACAGTGCCCCAGAAATAAGGGGAATGCTCCCATTATCCTTCTAAGGACTAAGAGAAAATTTGCTATATAAGCATTATCTAAAGGCAGGTATCCCTGCAGCTTATTTTAGCCAGATATATACATTTTTTCTTAATACTCGAACCCCAGCATATACAGTAGAATCATCTTTGCACGTGTACACAACACCTAAATCCTAAATCCTAAAAGTTTATTCTCTTACTAATATGATTGAATACGATACAATATTACCTCAATCTGATATATAAGCCTAATAGAGGAGGTGTACGTTATTGAATCTTATCAGAGAGACATAATACCCAGAGCAACATCATATGTATGCACATTAATAATTTGATACAGTAACGTAGTTGTTAGAGATATAAGAGAATCCACACATATATTAGTTCTTCAGATCACCGTAATTGAGTATTATAGTATCTGAACATTGATACCTTTTTTCATTTTTTTACTTCCCCAAAAATATTAAATAAAGGGTACAATTTAACCCCAATTCCCAAGTTCTACGCGAATTTGTGTTTTTAAAGTGTATGTCACAATTCTTTTTTTAAGTGTTGAAATAAAAGTTAGGTTTTAATCATAGATACACGCTGTTCCACCCACATTTTCTTCCTTTTCAAGGTCTGATACCTAATGTAGGGGACAGTAAGTGCTAATAAATGCAATCCGCTCTTGGAGCCAGAAACTCACATTTCTGACTCTATTCTTTTCTGAATCATTGATTCTTGCATAAGCACTCCAGCAAGTACCCACTGTAAAATTGAATGTAGGTACAAACTAGCAGTCCCTATTTACGTGTGTAGTGCGGTTGCAATCTTTTGTTTTCTCCAAAACTTCTATACATACTAAATACTTAAATGTGTTTTCTTCTCTTTTACCATAGTTGTTTATGAGTGCCATATTGTTCTTCTCATGTTCTTTTCCACAGATCATCAATTTGTTTGTTGCCGTCATTATGGATAACTTTGACTACCTGACGCGGGACTGGTCCATATTGGGTCCTCATCATCTAGATGAATTTAAACGAATTTGGGCAGAATATGACCCGGAGGCAAAGTAAGCAAAAACATTTAAAAAGAAAATAAAGTATATGTTTCCCACAACAGAGTTGTACAAAATATGGAGTATGTACACCCCCCCCCCATACTGTATATATCATCTAACACAGAGTACCACAAAATACAGAGCCTGTCCCTCCCAGGTAGGAAGGCAGTTCCATTCTTTTGTCCCATGAACATGAAAAACAACATGGAAATCTTATATAGTGAAGATTTGATTATAATAATGTCCCTAAAATGTGTACAAGAAATGGTGTCTACCTTTCAAGCTGCTAGGTGGCACAATGTCATAACCCTGAAACTACCCAGAGGCTGAAGTAGAATTGAAAAATAAAATAACCTTGGGCAATGGGTAATATCTAGAGTTCTTCAATAATTCAGGTAACAAAATACAAAGTAGAAGATGAAAACCATTGACACCGGGAAAAGGCAAAGATCTCAGGAACAGGAACCAACAGAGTAGGAACAGTGGCAGGAACAGGTTCTTAGATCAGCTGAGAGAGTTCAGATGGGTAAAGCAGAAAACGTAAACCGGGAAAAGGCCAGAGATCAGTAGCCCAGTTCAAATGTGTCAGATAAGAGGAGCAAAGCAGACACTGTATCATAGTTCAAGGCACTGGTCAGTACACAGTACAGTCCTTGTAATTCAAGGAGAAGACAAGGTTCAAGCCAAAACAGAAGAAGCTAAAGCTCAGTGAGAAGTTAAAGGATCAACAGTACATGGGTAACAAGATGGAGACTGTATCAGGAATATAATTCTGCCAAACTTAGATATACTGCAAAAAACACAGAAACGAGACATCAAGACAGACATGCAAAAACCATGCCAAGCTTCAAAACAAAAACTAAGGATCCTGTGGAAGAAAAGATGCAAGAGAAACAAGGCACACAAAGCAGCCGGTACACATAGCTCTGTCATAACCACTGCAAGGTTACAAGACAGTTATCTAGCTCCCTTTGGAGGGTGCAACAAAACAGTTAATGTCTTAATCTGTATTTTGCTTCCTTTGCTATGTGACACAAGATACAGGATGTATTCCCTATATCGCAAAACATAGTTAGACCTTCCTATTGCAAGGTAATAGAAGACATGTTCCTTCCTTCTTTTAACCATGATACAAATTATGCGGTGTTTCACTTCCTATTCAAGAATGAATTCTATCCTTTTCTTTAAAAGGTAACACAAGATAGGGACTGTCTCTTCCAAAAAAGGATTATTCAATACTTGGAGCCTGTCAAACTCTTGGTAATATCACAGAAGATATAGGGTTTCTAAATACAGGATGCTGCAAGATATGACATATGCATTTCACACATCAGTCTAATAAAGAATATTCAGTTTACTACAGTGGGTGGTGCATAATTAGGGTGACCAGACATCCCAAATTTACTGGGACAGTCCCAGTTTTCAGTGAGCTCTCCCAGTGTCCTACAAATTATTTTTAGGACAGACTAGACCCTAGTTTTAGCCATAAGATGTTCATTTATTTTACTTTTTTATCATTATGTTAGAAAAATATCAGATTCTGCCCCCCCCCCCCCCCCCATAACCCACCAATAGGGTTGCCACCCAGCCGGTATTTTACCGACACGGCCGGTATTTTTAAGGTTCATGTCAATGTACAAAATAAAGAATAAATATTGAAAGAAAGCCCCTGTAAAAGTTAAACTTCTTCTGAGTGTGATAAATACTATTTATAAACAAATGAGCATTTAAAAGCAGTCCTATATGCTTTAGTTTTTGAGTTTTGCTGTTTAATTATTTATTCAAATTTATGTTAATGAGCAAGGCCGGTATTTTCTTCCAAGAAAGGTGGCAATCCTACCCACAAACCAATTACTAGAGTGGAGCTCTGCTGAAGCGCATCAACTTATACCCCTCCTATACGCCCATTAACCTGTTACCAGAGTGGAGCTTTGCTGATAGCACTGCCCCCTCTCTGATACAAGTAATGTTACTTGCACAAGAGGGAATGAACTAACCATGAGAGAGAGAATGGATTTACTTCAGGAGCGCTTTGCAACTGCTTTAGAGTTTTATCAACCTGTGGTGGGATTCAGTTGCCATACTAACACTTGGCAAGAAACAGTGGAATTCACTGGACAAACGTTAAAAAAAATCTGCGCATACCAATCCAATCAGCCTAACAATTATTACCATAAACCATTTTTTAAGAACAATGAATGGCAGCCTAACAGGCCTTAACTACTACTAGTTGAATGAGGAAATACCACCCTTCAATCTCAGATCAGTCCTTGTATTGTTCCTGTTATTTATTCATATGCTTTTACTTGGATGTTCCAGTACATTCATACTAATATGTGACCATTAATTTTTGACTTAAAGGGACATTAAACTGCTCAGTACAACTACAGTAGCCTGGTTAATACTCACAATGCTTGTTTTTCCTCCTGTACACAAAGCTCTCTTTAAAACTATTCTCTTATTTTAATCCATTATGGAAGCCAGTTGGTAAAGCTCTGCATCTTTATAGTGTGCGCCGCCATCTTGGTACACACAGAGAGGCCGAATTATCAAATGTCTGTCGGACCGGATCCGACAGTGCGGATCAGGTCTGACAGACATCGCTGAAAGCGGAGAGCAATACGCTCTCCGTATTCAGCATTGCACCAGCAGCTCACAAGAGCTGCTGGTGCAACGCCGCCCCCTGCAGACTCGTGGCCAATGGGCCACCAGCAGGGGGTTGTCAATCAACCCGACCGTACTCGATCGGGTTGAATTGTGGCGATTCCTGTCCTGTCTCAGAGCAGGCGGACAGGGTTAAGGAGCAGCGGTCTTTAGACCGCTGCTTCATAACTGCTGTTTCTGGTGAGTCTGAAGACTCGCCAGAAACACGGGCCCTCAAGCTCCATTTGGAGCTTGATAAATGGGCCTCATATTGTTACCTTCTGTGACAGAAGACGTGTGTTTCCACAGATCAGTGACATTGCTGGCTTTTTGACAGATGTACCTTGTACTTTGGATTAGCTTTAAAAGTTATATAACAAGTATTAAAAACCCTCAGGAATGCTATAGAGAAGTGCAGCCAAAAGTACAAAAATGTACAGTTGCCGCTCTGTTTTGTGCATGCTAAACTGAAGTACGGCTTGTCAAGAAAACAGCAATGTTACTGATTTGTAAAAGTGTACCCCTTCTGTCAGAGGGTACAAGAATACTTCAATTTCAAAATGGCAGCGCCAAGTATGAAGAAGCAGAGCTTAACTAACCAACACTTTTGAAGTGTTAAAATAAGAGAGAGCTGCAGGCACTGGAAGAAAAACTATGGTAAGTAGTAACCATGCCCAGCAGTTTAATAACCCTTTAACTCTACCCCTTTTACATATATATATTTATGTACATTTTTAAGAATAAGACATATTCATTTAATTTGCATACCCAGGCTATCCTAAAAATGACAGAGTGTTGGTGGCACAGTGGCAGAAAGAATAAGTACTGAAATGGCTCAGTTTTAAATGTCAAACTGTATAATGTCTTACTCTGGAAATGATTCTCTAGATATTATAAACACATATGTACACAGGCAAACAGAAATATTTATCCGTAGAAACACAAATTTGCTTCCTTTTTCTCCCAGAGGTCGTATCAAACATTTGGATGTAGTTACTTTGCTAAGGCGAATTCAGCCCCCTCTGGGGTTTGGAAAGCTGTGTCCTCATCGTGTGGCCTGTAAGGTAAATACACATATATTTTAATTATTAGAATTTGCATACTAAATACTTTGACAAGCAAATTAAAGTGTTCCCTCTGATAACATGTTTTCAATTGTTTTTACTTCTCTTTATTTGTCTATATGACAAAGGGTTCACGGTGTGAATCATCACACATATATCTTGAGAGGAAAAAAAAGTAGTTTCCACATTTAAAGAGTGCAAACTTATTTTTTATTTAATAAAATATGAGCAAAAACTTTTTTAAATAAAATCATTGGCTGATTGGAACAGCCAATAGAATACAAGTTCAATACGATTGGCTGATTGGATCAGCCAATCAGATTGAACTTCAATCTGATTGGCTGATTGCAAAAAGCCCTTTTAAGGGCTGATTACTTTTGTATTTTAGAATAGGGTAGGGATTTTTTTATTTTGGGGGGCTTTTTTTATTTTATTAGGGAGCTTAGATTAGGTGTAATTAGTTTAAACTGCTTGTAATTCTTTTTTATTTTTGTAATTTAGTGGGTTTTTTTGTATTATAGAATAGTTTATTTAATTGTATTTAATTGTAGGTAATTTATTTAATTCATTTAATGATAGTGTAGTGTTAGGTTTAATTGTAACTTAGGTTAGGATTTATTTTACATGTAAGTTTGTATTTATTTTAACTAGGTAGCTATTAAATAGTTATTAACTATTTAATAGCTTTTGTACCTAGTTAAAATAAATACAAAGTTGCCTGTAAAATAAATATAAATCCTAAAATAGCTACAATGTAATTATTAATTATATTGTAGCGATATTAGGGTTTATTTTATAGGTAAGTATTTAGTTTTAAACAGGAATAATTTAGTTAATTTTAGGAATATTATTTTGTTTAATATAAATTATATTTATGTTAGAGGGGTGTTAGGGTTAGGGTTAGAGTTATGTTTAGGGGTTAATACCTTTATTATAGTAGCAGCAACGGTGCAGGGCGGGAGATTAGGGGTTAATAATTGTAGGTAGGTGGTGGCGATGTTAGGGAGGGCAGATTAGGGGTTAATACTTTTTATTCTAGTGTTTGCGAGGCGGGAGTGCGGCGGTTTAGGGGGTTAATACATTTATTATAGTGGCGGCGAGGTCCGGTCGGCAGATTAGGGGTTAATAAGTGTAGGTAAGGTAGCGGCGACGTTGGGGGGGGCAGATTAGGGGTTAATAAATATAATATAGGGGTCAGCGGTTTTAGGGGCAGCAGATTAGGGGTTCATAAATGTAGGTTGCGGCGGTGTCCGGAGCGGAAGATTAGGGGTTAATAATAATATGCAGGGATCAGCGATGTGGGGGGTGGCAGATTAGGGGTTAATAAGTGTAAGGTTAGGGGTGTTTAGACTCTGGGTTCATGTTAGGGTGTTAGGTGCAGACTTAGAAAGTGTTTCCCCATAGGAAACAATGGGGCTGCGTTAGGAGCTGAACGCTGCTTTTTTGCAGGTTTTATTTTTTTTTCAGCCAGCTCAGCCCCATTGTTTCCTATGGGGATATCGTGCACGAGCACGTTTTCCCAGCTTACCGCTACCGTAAGCAACGCTGGTATTGAGAGTTGAAGTGGAGCTAAGTTAGGCTCAACGCTCCCTTTTTTGAGCCTAACGCAGCCCCTCAGACAACTCTAAATACCAGCGTTGTTGGAAGGGTGCTTTGGGAAAAAAGCAACGTTAGCTACGCAGGTCTTTACCGACAAAACTCTAAATCTAGCCGTGTGTATGCTACCCTCTGGCTTAATGGCAGTGGGCCACAGACACACTTATTCCCCTAGTGAGCATGATCAGAGAGCTGGCGATGAAATGTGCAAGCCTGGGAAGAGATGTGCACTCAGTATACCTCCATATTGGCAACAGGTTCAGTCAAATTTTCCCCTGGATAGTGAAAACCAGGAAATAATTCTGAAAGTAGAGAAGAAATATCAAAGCTTATGGTTGATTCATTGAACCACATCTAGTCCTCAATTAACTCCTCTAGTCACCATGGTGCATGACTGACACCATGATGGGGTAAAAGTAAATGTACATTAATGAGAAGATTTGCCAGAAAGTTTGAAATACGTTTTTGTATTGAGCTACATGAGTTTTTTATTTATAGGTTAGCTGCTCAGGACTTAAAGGGATATTAAAGTCAAAATTAAACTTTCTAGATTCAGATAGAGCATGTGACTTATAACATTTTGATAACAGAAGTAAATAGTAAAAGTGTTTAAAATGTCATGCTCTGTCCAATCCATTAAAGTTTAATTTTGACTTTACTGTTCCTTTAAGGGAACTGGATGGGGGCAAGTATCTAAATCCCTTGATCTCAACTCCTGTATGTCCTAGAGACCCACATCACCAACCATTTGAAAGGTAATTGCCTGCTCTTTCAAACTGTGTGTGTGTGTGTGTCTTGGGGTATAGAGTATAGGCGCAATTCCGAAAAAAATAAACTACACATGTTTAAGCACTTTGTAACATTATAACAGGCCATCAAAAGGCATAGGGGCCCACATGTCCCCTTGCTCTTTTATCTCTAGAATTTTATTGACATTTTATGAAGTAGGAACGGCACTTTTAAAGCCCAGAAGCCCCACTTACATATCAAAATAAAGCCCCTATATAATAGATAAATACATATAATAAACAAGCATTTATTTGACTAGAGGATCATGTGAGCCCCTACATGCAAATTGAAGCTATATAAATATACCTGATTTATTAAAGTTTAGGAAAAAAACACACACACTTATTTATTCAAATTGTAATACATTATTTTTTTTAATGAAAGGGTTTCTAAGCATTTATAATAGGCCATCAAAAAAGACTTAGAGACCCCTAACACCCCTTGTTTTAAAGCCCAGAATACCCTCTTTAAAATAAAGCCCCTATATAAGTTTATGTATATCTATGTATATAATAGTGATCTGCTGGGTTGAATACATGTCCATTAATTTGAATAGAGGCACATGGGAGCCCATATGTGCAGATTACAATGTAAATAACCAGACATCCCAACCTGCAAAAACTAATTTCAGGGAGGTGCCCCCCTGCCCCAATTCAGAATTCCTCAGTGCTCTGATTATGAAATAGTTGAAAATATTATCACAAAAAGTGTGTGGGGGGGTAAAATTAAAAAGACAAGATGAACCTTGCATGTATAAATATATATAAATATATAACCACTTTATAGCTATAAAGTATGGTAGTCTGCACAATATAAAGTATGGGAATCTGCAAAATATAAAGTATGGAAGTATGCACAATATAAAGTATGGGAGTCTGCACAATAGAAAGTATGGGAGTCTGCACAATATAGAGAGTATGGGAGTCTGCACAATATAAAGTGTGGGAGTCTGCACAATATAGAGTATGGGAGTCTGCACAATATATAGTTTAGGTGTCTGCACAATATAGAGTTTGGGAGTCTGCACAATATAAAGTATAGTAGTCTGCACAATATAAGGTATCTGAGTCTGCACAATATAAGGTATGGGAGTCTGCACAATATAAAGTATGGGAGTCTGCACAATATAAAGTGTAGGAGTTTGCACAATATAAAGTTTGGGAGTCTGCACAATATAGAGTATGGAAATCTGCACAATATAGAGTATGGGAGTCTGCACAATATAAAGTATGGAAGTCTGCATAATATAAAGAATAGGAGTCTGCACCATATAAAGTTTGGGAGTCTGCACAATATAATGTATGGGAGTCTGCACAATATAAAGTATGGGGGTCTGCACAATAAAACGTTTGAGATTCTGCACAATATAACGTTTGGGAGTCTGCACAATATAAAGTATGGTAGTCTTCACAATATAAAGTATGGGAATCTGCACAATATAAAGTAAAGTATGGAAGTCTGCACAATATAAAGTTTGGGAGTCTGCACAATATAAAGTATGGGAGTCTGCACAATATAAAGTATGGGGGTATGTGCAATATAGAGAGTATGGGAGTCTGCACAATATAAAGTATGGGAATCTGCACAATATAAAGTTTGGGAGTCTGCACAATATAGAGAGTATGGGAGTCTGCACAATATAAGGTTTAGGGGTCTGCACAATATAGAGTTTGGGAGTCTGCACAATATAGAGTTTAGGGGTCTGTACAATATAGAGTTTGGGAGTCTGCACAATATAAAGTATGGAATTCTGCACAGTATAAAGTATGGGAGTCTGCACAATATAAGGTATTGGAGTCTGCACAATATAAAGTATGGGAGTCTGTACAATATAAAGTATGGGAGTCTGCACAATATAACGTTTGGGAGTCTGCACAATATAGAGTATGTGAGTCTGCACAATATAAAGTATAGGAGTCTGCACAATATAAAGTTTGGGAGTCTGCACAATATAGAGTATGGGAGTCTGCACAATATAAGGTATGGGAGTCTGCACAATATAATGTATGGGAGTATGCACAATATAAAGTATGGGGGTCTGCACAATAAAAAGTATGGGCACAAATATGTAAATCTGTATTGTATTTTTACCATATTGCTCCCTTCTGTTTTCCCTTTTCATTTCTGTACCCTAAATGGACTCTCAATAATAATAAAAAAAAAAGTATGGGAATCTGCAAAATCTAAAGTAAAGTATGGGAGTCTGCACAATATAAAGTATGGGAGTCTGAACAATATAAAGTATGGGAATCTGCACAATATAGAGAGTATGGGAGTCTGCACATCTCATCTATATATATCAGGTCTACTATGTCTCGCACAGCACTAGAGTTCAGGAAGGGGGAGAAAAGTCCAGAGAGGAACACAGTAGCTATTTACATTGAGCTACAATGGAACAGTGACACCTACAGGTAGAAATTAAAAGTGCAGGCACAAATTTGATTTTTCTCTGGCACTGCTCTTTCCGGGATATTGTGTTTAATTTGCGGGTGTCAGGGAGCCGCTATTTCAATGCGTGAGACTCCCAGAACTTCCGGAAGAGTTGGGATGTCTAAATAAATATACCAAAAGGCCCTTATTTATATGAGGATAATCCCTTATTCCTTTTGACTATAGAGTTTAGAAGAAAAAAACAATTACACACACACTATTGTTTGCAACATTATTTATTACAATTTTAAAAAAAATATACATTTTTCACATATTTTGTTGTGCATTATGAAATATTCATAAATTGACATTATAGTTTGAATCTCTTGGGTCTGATTAATAAAACAGCAGTGGGGATTAAATGTGAGCAGCATCTAGAAACTCCAAAACTGCTCAGCTGAGGGGTGGAAATGCATCAGCAGTTAAGGGTTAATTAATTTCTGTCTTTTTGTATGCAAAACTAATTGCACCTTGGAATGTCACTAAAGTTTCAAATTTGAAGTGGGTCATCAGGAGTCAAAAATAGCTTGAAAAACACTAATGTACATTTTTATCTTTCAAAGGCTTTAATATTAGTTTATTTTGTCAGTTGAACCCAGGACTATTAGTGCACTTTTCATTAAAAATGCTAATAATGCTTGTGTTAAAGGGTTATGAAACCCCAACTTTTTCTTTCATTATTCAGATAGAGCATACGATTTTAAACAACTTTCTAATTTACTTCTTCTTTTGTTGAGAAGCAGGAATGTTTGCTTAGCAGCCGGCCCATTTCTGCAGCACTATATGGGAGCAGTTTTGCAAGAATGTGATCAATTTGCGAGAGCACTGATGGCAGCACTATTCCTGCCATGTAGTGTTTCGTGCCTAGCTAGGTATCTCTTCAACACAGAAAATTATGATAACGAAGTAAATTTGATAATAGAAGTAAATTGTTGGGGGGTTTTTAAATGGCAATGCTCTGTCTGAATAACAAAATAACATCTTTGTGTTTCATATCTCTTTAAACTGCAGGTAATTGTGACCATGACCAGTAATTTGAACAAATAATTGGAAACAAATAGTTTTACATTATATTTATCATCATTTTGGTTGCTAATCAGTGGTAAGCACTGTGCTGTGGAGAATATGAAAAAAGACATTTTAATGCTTTTGTTATTTATGCTTTTACATCCTTAGCTTATAATGTCTATGTATATTATAGCTACATGAAGTGGAATATAATTTAAAATTAGAAAAGTCGTTAACACTTTAATAATTTCCCCACTGTTTTTATGCTTAGCGTCTTGTTGCGATGAATATGCCATTAAATAGCGATGGGACGGTCATGTTTAATGCTACGCTGTTTGCTTTGGTTCGGACATCATTGTGCATCAAAACAGACGGTAATTTTCCAATTTCGCTATATTATATGTTTACTATGTTTATTTTCTGATAGGTTGCACAGACCAGGGGCAGGATGATTAAACCTTTTCGGGGCCAGTTATGAAAAAACACGTCTACAGACGCAGGGGCTGCCCTCTGTGAATTATGTATAAGATAAAGGTGACAAGATGTCTCCCTTAGAAAGTAATTGGAAACTTTGCTGGGGAAAGAGAATAGGGGGAGCACGTTAAAAATTAAATTGTGCAACCAATACAAATTAGATTACTCTGCTTTTGTTGTACCTTACAAGTGCCTCTATTTTCATATACATGCATTTCATATGCATATCTTACAGATCAAACATGAACCACTGGAAATGTAAAAAAGCAATAACACTTAGGAAGCGTAAAATATTTGCATGTCTATTTTGTTACAGTAAAGTAATCTTGATGGAGAAATCAAATTTTGTTGACTAGCCGTGGGTATTCTAGAAGCTTGGTTAAGGTTTTCACCTACACCTCCGTCCAGCATGTGCTGTTTATACAGACTCTATTGAAGTATCTAATCTCACAATTTCAAAATTGACAAGGTTGTCTAGTTTTTGATTTCTTTTAAATTCTCTTTAACTCTTCTAAAGTTTTTTTTTAACATATGTTAGAGTGGAGTGTTTTATGGCTTAAATTCCCCCCCCCCCCCCATGTTTAAATTACTTTGTTCTGTTATGTTTTTAAGGCATTGTTGTGATTCCAGCATACTTCAATATGGAAGACAATATATTTGCAGAGGCATAAACCGCTGCAACATAGATGCGGCTCCATTGATTATAATCCATAAAACTGGTCATCTTTACTTGACTCTTTTTCTTGTATATTGATCTCCACCTTTATTAAGGTTTTCTGTTAGTAAAGACTCACTGATGTCACTTAAATTTAAATGTTGTTAAAATGTTGTTTCATGAGTTTGCAATTCTGACATTGTCATAATGATATTTCCCGCTACAAGCAATGCAAATTTACAGCAACAGGGTAATTTGTTTACCTGCATTCTCAAGTGCTCACACAATGAATTTGCAGCATAAGAGCTTCACAAATCACTGGAAAACTATCAGCCATTTTATTGTTTAGTATTGTTTACAATATATAATTCATCATTATTGTTGACCCTGTAAACATTACAGAAAGGATTAATATAATGCAACAGTTATTTAGTTCACTACACAGATTTTTAATATGCATCTCTGTGTCTCTCATTCTTTATTTCTTTTTCCCTGCCTCTCTCAGATTCAACTGTATACAGTAAGCAGGGCATATATTTCCATATGTAAACTGTTGCAATCCGTTTCCATCCCCACCACTGATAACCCATTTGAATGCATCTTTTAGGTTATCAGGATGGGCATATCTGTACTCTGTCGCTATATGGTTGCTTTGCAATCTTCACAAGTAATGTTTTAAATAAGGTTCATTACTATTGTTTGTTAAAGGGACAGTCTAGTCAAAATTAAACTTTCATTAATCAGATAGGGCATGCAATTTTAAACAACTTTCCACAATTCACTTTCATCATCAAATTTGCTTTGTTCTCTTGCTATTCTTAGTTGAAAACTAAACCTAGGTAGGCTAATATGCTAATTTTGAAGGCCGTCCCTTATTTCAATGCATTTGACAGTTTTTCACAGCTACAGGGTGTTAGTTCATGTGTGCCATATAGATAACATTGTGCTTACACCCGTGGAGTTACTTATTAGAGGGCACTGATTGGCTAAAATGCAAGTCTGTCAGAAGAACTGAAATAAGGGGGCAGTCTGCTTAGATACAAGGTAATCACAGAGGTAATAAGTATATTACTATAACCGTGTTGGTTATGCAAAACTGGGGAATGGGTAATAAAGGGATTATCTATCTTTTTAAACAATAACAATGTTGGAGTAGACTGTCCCTTTAAATGTCCATTTCCATTTTGGGGGTGTTCTGAAAACAAAATGGTAACTACAAGTTTCTATGCAAAACACTATTATAATATCTTTTTTTACTGGATTTTAATTTTGATTAAACTGTAAATCATGACACTACTGTCTGTTTGCTTTGTGTCTTCCTAAGAAGGTCCAAACCTTCACAAAAGTGCCTTTCAAAATGCCTGCACCTACATTACTGAACTCACAGTCGCAAATGCTCGTTCAAGGTTACAAGTTCAGTAATGTAGGTGCAAGTACTTTAAAAGGCAGTCTGTTGAATACTTGTTTGTGTTAAGAAACTCAGCTCCCAATTCGTTCAGAGACTAAAAAGCTTGTAATTGAAGCCTATATACTGTTGTAAATGCGTGAGCTCAGCATGGTCATTTCCTATTCATAAGCATTGTGACCATGGCTAAAATAAGAACAGTCTGTATTTATTTTACTTAATGCCAGATGCCATGCTCATTCTTTTGTAACAACATTCAAAGAGGTATAAAGATCTTAAAAAACACGACTGACAAAAGTGTTTAAGAATTCACAAGATAAAAAATACCATGCTAAGTTGAGCACATGTAGTTCACACCCATTTTGTGTCCTTCACTTTACAGCTACTGAAAATAACCACATCTTTAAACTTCACACCACTTAAAGGGACAGTGTACTGTGAAATTGATTTCCCCACAGTGGGCCAGATTATGAGTGGAGCGCTTTTTAACGCTCCTGCTCAAGCTTTAACTGTGCTAGAAGTAAGCTTTTTGCCTTTATGTGTATTATGAGTTGAAAGTAAACAGTTTTTGCTTGTGCGCTTACCCAACAAGCGCAAAAAGCCAAACTTACGGCTAGATTACGAGTTTTGCGTTATGAGCGGCGCGGTGCTAACTTGCAAGTTATTGTCACCGCTCACTTCCCTACAGCGCTGGTATTACAGGTTTACATAAACCCTGCGTTAACAGGCAAAGCATGAGCGTAGAGCAAAATTGAGCTCCATACCGCACTTTAATACCAGCGCTGCTGAAAGCTGCGGTGAGCTGGTTTTACGTGCTCGTGCACGATTTCCCCATAAACATCAATGGGGAGAGCCGGCTGAAAAAAAGCCTAACACCTGCAATAAAGCAGCGTAAAGCTCTGTAACGCAGCCCCATTGATTCCTATGGAGAAACTAAATTTATGTTTACACCTAACACCCTAACATAAACCCTGAGTCTAAACACCCCTAATCTGCTGCCCCCGACATCGCCAACACCTACATTACACCTATTAACCCCTAATCTGCCGCCCTCGCCACCTAAATTACAGTTATTAACCCCTAATATGCCACCCCAAGGTCGCCGCCACCTACATTACACTTATTAACCCCTAATCTGCCGCCCCCAATGTCACCGCCACCTACATTATACTTATTAACCCCTAATCTGCCACCCCAATGTTGCCGCCGCTATACTAAAGTTATTAACCCCTAACCCTAAAACCTCCTAACTTTAATGTAATTAAAATAAATCTAAATAAATTTATTAATAACTAACTAATTCCTATTTAAAACAAAATACTTACCTGTAAAATAAACCCTAAGCTAGCTACAATATAACTAATAGTTACATTGTAGCTAGCTTAGGTTTTATTTTTATTTCACAGCTAAGTTTGTATTTATTTTAGCTAGGTAGAATAGTAACTAAATATTTATGAACTATTTACTAACTACCTAGCTAAAATAAATACAAATTTACCTGTAAAATAAAACCTAACCTAAGTTACACTAACACCTAACCTTACACTACAATTAAATAAATTAAATAAATTACATAAAATAAATACAATTACCTAAATTACAAAAAACCCCCACTAAATTACACAAAATAAAAAAAAGAAATTATCAGATATGTAAACTAATTACACCTAATCTAATAGCCCTATCAAAATAAAAATAAAAACCCTAGCCTAAACTAAACTACCAATAGCCCTAAAAAGGACCTTTTGCGGGGCGTTGCCCCAAAGAAATCAGCTCTTTTACCTTTAAAAAAAAAATACAAACAACCCCCCAACTGTAAAAACCCACCACCGACACAACCATCCCCCCAAATAAAAGCCTAACTAAAAAAAACTAAGCTCCCCATTGCCCTGAAAAGAGCATTTGGATGGGCATTGCCCCTAAAAGGGCATTTAGCTCTTTTTCAAGTGCCCAAACCCCTAATCTAAAAATAAAACCCACCCAATAAACCCTTACAAAAGCCTAACACTAACCCCCACCACTTACAGTTTTTGAAGACCCGACATCCGTCCTCAACCAAGTCAGCAGAAGTCCTCAACGAAGCGACAGAAGTCTTCATCCAACCGGGCAGAAGTCTTCATCCAGACGGCATCTTCTATCTTCATCCATCCGGCATGGAGCAGCTCCATCTTCAAGACATCCGGCGCGGAGCATCCTCTTCAATCAACGTCTTCTTGCAGAATCAATGTTCCTTTAAATGACGTCATCCAAGATGGCATCCCTTGAATTACGATTGGCTGATAGAATTCTATCAGCCAATCTTAATTAAAGGTGAAAAAATCCTATTGGCTGATGCAATCAGCCAATAGGATTGAGCTTGCATTCTATTGTGTGACCTCCTTGGCACTAAGCACATCTTGAACTCTTTTGGAGAGACTGTCCTGAAGTTTTCGGTAAGTAATCTTCTGATATATTATACCAGGCTTCTTTCAGCACTTCCCAGAGTTCTTCTTTAGATTTAGGTTGTCTTTTATTACTTTCTCTATCCAGGTGATCCTATACTGCCTCTATAATATTCAGGTCTGGACTTTCTGGACATCTATGACTGTCAGTGTTTTATAAGATGTTTTTCTCTCCAAATATAATTTCACTGCATTAGTAGTGTGCTTGGGAACATTATCATGCTGAAAAATAAAACCAATCCCAATCAGGCACTTTCCAAAAGGAATGGCATAATGAATTAAAAACTGTCTGTACTTTTCAGCATTTATGATCAATTCGAACAATATCACCAAAACTGGCAGAAATGCAGTCCCAAACCAGGACATGCCCTCCACCATTTTAATTGAAGGCCACAAGCACTCATTCTTCCATCTCTCTCCAACTTTTCTCAGATACTGTATTGTCGACGATTGGACCCAAAAATTTCAAACTTGGATTTGTCACTCCATAATACTCTTTTCCACTGATCTTCATTCCAATCCTTGTGAGCTTTAGCATATCTTAGCCTTTTTACCCTTTTCCCCTTCCGAAAAAGTGGTTTCTTAGCTGCTACCCTTCCACAAAGACCATTCCTGATCAAGCTTCAATGGACTGTAGAAGGGTCAACTTGGCATCTCGATGGAGCTGCCAGATGCTGACCCAGGTCTTTGCTGGTCTTTTTCCAGTCTCTCAAAGAAGAACTCAGATTTTGAAAGTTTTCTTGGCCTTCCAGTCCTTTTTTATCCTTGATCTCTCCAGATTCTTCAAATGTCTTTATAACAGCTTGAATAGCACATATTGAGTATCCAGTTTGTTTGCTGATTTCCCTTTGAAGTGGCCTTGCTGATGCAAAAACAAAAAATGTATGCTTACCTGATAAATTTCTTTCTTTCTGGACATGGAGAGTCCACAACGTCATTCCAATTACAAGTGGGGTATTTAACTCCTGGCCAGCAGGAGGAGGCAAAGAGCACCCCAGCAAAGCTGTTAAAGGGACAGTTTATTCAAAAAATTTCTCCCCTTTTATTTGTTCCAAATGTTTCACTTTACCTGCTGGAGTGTATTAAATTGTTTATAAGTATTTCCATTGACCTTATATTGGCATTTGAAATAGTTTATATAGCCAGTGGTATCCACACCTATACTTAAAGTTTTTGGTCTCGAGGCCAAGCTGTCTAAACACAGCCAGCAGAAGAAATTACTCTCCCAGTGGGTTATAGAAGAGATAAGGTAATAAAATGTTAATTTTCCATTGTTCTCTCCAAGTATTGGTGATTGGCTTATCGACGGATATAAGATAAAGAAGCAGGTATATTTACACAGTAATGCAATCTGATTATACGTACAAGCTCAACCCATTTTATTAGGTTGTGGCTTCAAAACACAAAATCAGCTAATTCATATACACAAATAAGCCTTAACAAATCAAATATCATAAATGTTATACTCTGTAGCTGGTAAAAAAGTAATTGGAAACACATTAAGGGAAAAACAATTTTATAGTATACTGTCCCTAACTGCCTTACCCATAACCCCCAGTCATACAGCCGAAGGAAATGGAAAAGGAAGAACAACGCAAGGGTGTAAAAGGTGCCTGAGGTTAACGCAAAAAAACTGCAGAATTATAATGTAAAAAGAGGGAGGGGTCATGGACTCTCCATGTCCGGAAAGAAAGAAATGTATCAGGTAAGCATACATTTTGTTTTCTTTCCTATGACATGGAGAGTCCACAACGTCATTCCAATTACTAGTGGGAACCAATACCCAAGCTAGAGGACACGGAATTAACAGGGGGAGAAGAAAGGCTGTAGGACCTAAACAGAAGGCACCACCGCTTGTAGAACCTTTTTCCAAAAAGAACCCTCGGCCGAGGCAAAAGTATCAAATTTGGAAAAAGTATGTAGAGAGGACTAAGTTGCCGCCTTGCAAATCTGATCCAAAGAAGCTTCATTTTTTTAAAGCCCAAGAAGAGGAGACAGCCCTAGTGGAATGAGCCGTAGTTCTCTCAGGAGTCTGCTGTCCAGCAGTCTCATAAGCTATACAAATCAAACTTCTCAACCAGAGAGAAAGAAGTAGAAGTGGCCTTCTGACCCTTACGCTTTCCAGAGAAAACAACAAACAGGGCAGAAGATTGCCGAAATTCTTTAGTAGCTTGTAAGTAGAATTTTAGAGCCCGCACAACATCCAAGTTATGCAAAAGACGTTCCTTTTGAGAAGAAAGATTAAGACAAAAAGAAGGAGCAACTATTTCCTGATTAATGTTTCGATCCGATACCAGGGAGAAACACCAATTTAGTACGAAGGGAATATCAGTATAAACGGAGCCTGCTGCAAAACTTTAAGAACTAAATTAAGGCTTCACGGGGAACAACAGGTTTAAACACAGGCCTGATTCTAACCAGGGCCTGTACAAAGGCTTGAACATCTGGTAAGTCTGTCAGGCGTTTTTGCAGAAGGATAGATAACACAGAAAACTGACCCTTTAGGGTACTGACCGATAACCTTTTGCAGGCCATCCTGAAGAAAAGACAAAATGCAGGGAATCCTCCACCGGCTCCAGGAGAACCCTTTAGATTCACACAAATAAAAATATTTATGCCATATCTTATGGTAAATATTGCGAGTAATCGTTTTTTGATCTGAATCATAGTTTCAATGACCGCTCCAGAAAAACCATGCCTAGATCAAACTAGGCATTCAATCTTCAAGCAGTTAGCTTCAGAGCATCTAAGTTTGGATAGAGGAAAAGACCCTGAAGTAGAAGGTCTTTCCTCTGAGGTAACCTCCAAGGAGGTAGAGATGACATCCTTAATAGATCTGCGAACCAGATCCTGCGAGGCCATGCAGGAGCTATTAGTATAACCGATACTCTCTCTTGTTTGATACGAGCAATGACTCGTGGTAGGAGAGCAAACAGAGGAAACAGATTGTCAGGCTGAGTGGCATTAGATTATATATATATATATATATATATATATACACACACAAACACATACCTATATATAATAAGGTAAAATAATTAATTTGTAGATGAAACTGGCTAATGTAAGTTAAATTCTAAAATCAGAATTTTCAGCCCCAAACCCTCTCTACATTAAATGCACAGACTACCTGCTGTGACTAGATACACATTACAGCCCAGGATGTCTCAATTTTCCATTTCAAAGGAATCCTGTTTTCCTATCTGAAGGAACAGTCGCTCAGTCTAGAGCCAACCTTTTGAAGCCCAAGTATATGCAAAGGAAGAGAGTAGATCTCACAAAATAAGTGAGGTCTAAAAGTCTAGGTAAAACAGCACCTATAATTCTACATAAAAAAATAAGTAAAAAGTCAGATACAAACGATCTATGCAAAAAGTGTATAATATATGTATTAGAAATACAATTGTTTAAACGTATAAACATTTGAAATCATGCACGTAAGGGGTCCCCTATATATTATAAAGTACAAGGAAATAGCAAACTTACGGCGAGATTATGAGTCTTGCGTTAGCCTTAAAAAGCAGGGTTGAGAGGTCCCAACGCTGCTTTTTAACGCCCACTGGTATTAGGAGTCTGGCAGGTACAGGTGTACCGCTCGCTTTTTTTCCGCGACTCGAGCATACCGCAAATCCCCTTACGTCAATTGCGTATCCTATCTTTTCAATGGGACTTGCCTAACGCCGGTATTACGAGTCTTAGAAGAAGTGAGCGGTAGACCCTCTCCTGTCAAGACTCCTACCGCATTTAAAAGTCAGTAGTTAAGAGTTTTATGGGCTAACGCCATAACATAAAGCTCTTAACTAAAGTGCTAAAAAGTACACTAACACCCATAAACTACATATTAACCCCTAAACTGAGCCCCCCCCCCCCCCCCATCGGAAACACTTAAATAAAGTTTTTAACCCCTAATCTGCCGACGGGACATCACCGCCACTTTAATAAATATATTAACCCCAAAAACCGCCGCACTCCCGCCTCGCAAACACTAGTTAAATTTTATTAACCCCTAATCTGCCGTCCCTAACACCGCCGACACCTACCTACATTTATTAACCCCTAATCTGCCGCCCCCAACGTCACCGCTACTATATTAAATTTATTAACCCCTAAACCTAAGTCAAACCCTAAATCTAACCTCCCCTAACTTAGATATAATTTAAATAAAATTACTATCATTAACTAAATTATTCCTATTTAATACTTACCTATAAAATAAACCCTAAGATGGCTAGAATGTAACTATTAGTTATATTGTAGCTAGCTTAGGGTTTGTATTTATTTTAACTAGGTACAATAGTTATTAAATAGTTATTAACTATTTAATAACTACCTAGTTAAAATAAGTAAAAATTTACCTGTAAAATAAACCCTAACCAGAGTTAGTTACACCTAACACTACACTATCATTAAATAAATTAACTAAATTACCTAAAATTAATTACAATTAAATTAAATAAACTAAAGTACGAAAAAAAACCCACTAAATTACAGAAAAAAATAAAATAATTACAAGAATTTTAAACTAATTACACCTAATCTAAACCCCCTAATAAAATAAAAAAGCCCCCCAAAATAATAAAAATCCCTACCCTATACTAAATTACAAATAGCCCTTAAAAGGGCTTTTTGCAGGGCATTGCCCCAAAGTAATCAGCTCTTTTACCTGTAAAATAAAATACAATACCCCCCCAACATTAAAACCCACCACCCACACTCCCAACCCTACTCTAAAACCCCACCCAATCCCCCCTTAATAAAACATAACCCTACCCCCTTGAAGATCACCCTACTGTGACACGTCTTCACCCAGCTGGGCACAAGTGGTCCTCCAGAGGGGCAGAAGTCTTCATCCGATCCGGGCAGAAGAGGACCTCCAGAGGGGCAGAAGTCTTCATCCAGGCGGCATCTTCTATCTTCATCCATCCGGAGCGGGTCCATCTTGAAGCCAGCTGACGCGGAGCATCCATCCAGACCGACGACTACATGACAAATGAATATTCCTTTAAATGACTTCATCCAAGATGGCCACCCTTGAATTCCGATTGGCTGATAGGATTCTATCAGCCAATCAGAATTAAGGTAGAAAAAATCCTATTGACTGATGCAATCAGCCAATAGGATTGAAGTTTAATCCTATTGGCTGATCCAATCAGCCAATAGGATTGAGCTTGCATTCTATTGGCTGTTCCAATCAGCCAGTAGAATGCAAGCTCAATCCTATTGGCTGATTGGATCAGCCAATAGGATTTTTCCTACCTTAATTCCGATTGGCTGATAGAATCCTATCAGCCAATCGGAATTCAAGGGACGCCATCTTGGATGACGTAATTTAAAGGAATTGTCATTCGTTGTGTTTTCGTCGGTCTGGATGCTCTGCGTCAGCTGGCTTCAAGATGGACTCGCTCCGGATGGATGAAGATAGAAGATGCCGCCTGGATGACGACTTCTACCCCTCTGGAGGTCCTCTTCTGCCCGGATTGGATGAAGACTTCTGCCCCTCTGGAGGACCACTTCTACCCGGATGGGTGAAGACGTCTCACGGTAGGGTGATCTTCAAGGGGGTAGTGTTAGGTTTTATTAAGGGGTTATTGGGTGGGTTTTAGATTAGGGTTGGGTGTGTGGGTGGTGGGTTTTAATGTTGGGGGGGTATTGTATTTTTTTTACAGGTAAAAGAGCTGATTACTTTGGGGCAATGCCCCGCAAAAAGCCCTTTTAAGGGCTATTTGTAATTTAGTATAGGGTAGGGATTTTTATTATTTTGGGGGGCTTTTTTATTTTATTAGGGGTTTAGATTAGGTGTAATTAGTTTAAAATTCTTGTAATTATTTTATTTTTTTCTGTAATTTAATGTTTGTTTTTTTCCATACTTTAGTTTATTTAATTTAATTGTAATTAATTGTAGGTAATTTAGTTAATTTATTTAATGATAGTGTAGTGTTAGGTGTACTTGTAACTTAGGTTAGGGTTTATTTTACAGGAAAATTTGTACTTATTTTAACTAGGAAGTTATTAAATAGTTAATAACTATTTAATAACTATTGTACCTAGTTAAAATAAATACAAACTTGCCTGTAAAATAAAAATAAACCCTAAGCTAGCTACAATGTAACTATTAGTTATATTGTAGCTAGCTTAGGGTTTATTTTATAGGTAAGTATTTAGTTTTAAATAGGAATAATTTATTTAATTGTAGTAATTTAATTTAGATTATTTTAAATTATATTTAAATTAGGTGGGGTTAGGGTTAGACTTAGATTTAGGGGTTAATAACTTTATTATAGTGGCAGCAGCTTTGGCGGTGGCAGATTTGGGGTTAATAAGTGTAGTTAGGTGGCGGCAACATGGGGGCGGCAGAGTAGGGGTTAATAAATATAATGTAGGTGTTGGCGATGTTGGGGGCATAAGATTAGGGTTTCATAGGGATAATGTAGGTGGCGGCGGTGTCCGGAGCGGCAGATTAGGGGTTAATACTATTATGCAGGTGGCGGCGATGTCGGGGACGGCAGATTAAGGGTTAATAAGTGTAAGATTAGGGGTCTTTAGACTCGGGGTTCATGTTAGGGTGTTAGGTGTAGACATAACTTTTGTTTTCCCATAGGAATCAATGGGGCTGTGTTAGAAGCTGAACGCTGCTTTTTTGCAGGTGTTTGGTTTTTTTCAGCCGATTCTGCCCCATTGATTCCTAAGGGGACGTTTTTCCAGCTCACCGCTACCGTAAGCAACGCTGGTATTGAGGTGAGATGTGGAGCTAAATTTTGCTCTACGCTCACCTTTTTGCGGCCAGTGTTAATTTTGACGGCAAATTTCAATTTAGTCTTAATTTTAGTCTTTTGACTAAAATGCCATTTTAGTTTTAGTCGTATTTTAGTCATCTGAATTGTTTTAGTTTTAGTCTAGTTTTAGTCGACTGAATTTTCAGTAGATTTTAGTCGACTAAATCCCAGTAGATTTTAGTCAACTAAAATCTAAGGGGTTTAGTTAAAGTGTAAAGTGTAATGCGTTATTTAAGCGTTTCTCTATCATTTGCAAACTGATTACATACTCCAGGAGTAAACATAACACCTGTTAATATTTATGGTATTAAGGTTTAAACATGCAATATAGACACAGATTTAGCCGTTGTGATATGTAACATCTTTATTAAACTTACAATTAAATAAAACCAAGTTTCATAAAAAAACAGAAGTGCAACTTTAAAATATAAAAAAAAAACTGTATTGGCTAAATTGAACATATTACCCAATATAAAACCTTTAACAGTTCTCTGTTAATAATTAAAACAAGTATCAAGTAACTCAACACAACAAAAAGTTTCTGCAGATAGCACAGGCACAGCTTAACTTAAACCCATACGTGTGGGTTATGCTTATTTCTATAGGAAGAATCAATTGATTGTTCACAGATTCGAAAAAGTTTCGGCAACGATGTTAGCACTGCTCTAGAACTTCCAAACTCATTATATACTCCTGGAGTAAAGGTTTATTAACCTGTTTTTATTTATGGTATTAAGGTTTGAACATGCAATACAGATTTAACAGATTTAACTGTTGTGGTATATAACATGTCTTTATTTATCTTAACATTTAATAAAATTAAGTTTCGTAAATTTTACAAAAGAGCAGTAATTAGATATGGATTGATTATAACAACTTGCATAAAATGTTTTTGTCAGCAAATTTTGATTTAGTTTTAGTCATAGTCTTTTGACTAAAATGTCATTTTGATTTAGTTTTAGTCATAGTCTTTTGACTAAAATGTCATTTTAGTTTTAGTCGTATTTTAGTCATCAGAATTTCTTTAGTTTTATAGTCATTTTAGTCTAGTTTTAGTCGACGAAATTAACACTGTTTGCGGCTAACGCCGGGTTTAAAAAAAACTGTAATACCAGCGTTGTCTTAAGTGAGCGGTCAAATAAAAATGTTTGTTAGCAACGCACCCCTTTTACCGCAAAACTCGTACTCTCGGTGTTAGATAGATAAAGTGGTGCACCACATATGCTCAGTATAACAGTTAATTCTACATCAAAAAATAAGTAAAAAGTCAGATACAAACGATCTATGCTCAGTATAACAGTTAATGCCAAAAAAAGATTTCCAAAGATTGCTGGGAAGAGAGAAGCACTGCAGAAAAGCATGAATGCATAGGTGTTAGCAAGCTCAGCAAAGCAGTCAATGTTAGTAAAGTTTTCCAGTTTAGGCTGAATTATAGCAACGTAATGCAGAAAGCGGCAGAGCGAAAGCATAAGCATGGAGCAAGGCAATTCCACAAGCAGATGTTAAATCTTCAGACAACCTAATAAATCCTTGTACAATCACAGTCAACTCTACTGTTTGGGGATCCCCTCTTCACCACGATTACCCTCTGTGGCTTGTACAGATTCCTCACCTTTGGAACACTGCATATGGATAAGTATACATCTGACCAGTACGCTGGAGATAACGCTGGCTGCGTTCCATTTCACACTATCTGAAAGTGCAGTACTTTTGGTTCTGTGAGTGAATATACCATGCATCACCTATTTTCCTTAAGTGAGGATATTTGACTTTGATTGTACAATGATTTATCAGGTTGTCTGAAGATCAAATCACTTTACAAATCTGTAGCATAAAACTCTATAACTAAATCCATAATTAAAGTGTTAAAAAGTACACTAACACCCATAAACCACTTATTAACCCCTAAACCGAGGCCCTCCCGCATCGCAAACACTACAATTATTAACCCCTAATCTGTCGCTCCCCAACATTGTCGCCACTATAATAAACCTATTAACCTTTAAACTGCCGCCATCCCGTATCGCAAACACTATTTAAAGATTATTAACCCCTAATCTGTCGTCCGCCTACACCACCGCAAGCCCCCACAACGAAATATACTAAAATAAATTATTAACCCCTGACCTCCCACATCACTAACTCTACATAAATATTTTAACCCCTAACGTAACCCTAAGTCTAACCCTAACATAACCCTAAGCCTAACACCCCCTAACTTAAATATAATTAAAATAAAGCTAAATAAAGCTTACAATTATTACCTAAATAATTCCAATTTAAAACTAAATACATACTTACCTGTAAAATAAAACCTAAGCTAGCTACAATATAACTAATAGTTATATTGTAGCTATCTTAGGTTTTATTTTTACAGGTAAATTTGTTTTTATTTTAACTAGGTAGACTAGTTAGTAAATAGTTATTAACTATTTAATAACCACCTAGCTAAAATAAATACAAAGTTACCTGTAAAATAAAACCTAACCTGCCTTACACTAAAAACTAACATCACAATACAATAAAATTAATTAAATTATTAAAATACAATTTTCTAAATTAAAAAAAATAATAAACACTAAATTACAAAAAATAAAAAACAAATTACTCCTAATCTAATAGCCCTATCAAAATTAAAAAGCCCCCCCAAAATAAAAAAAAAACCTACACAAAATAGCAATAAAAAGGCTGCGCTACTGACAAAAACTTTACCAGACTACGTGATTCAAGGAGTATGATAGAAGCATCAATAAATGGTTCCATAACGACGTCCCGAGGAGCAGTGCAGAAACAGACTTGAATCTAGAGGGAGTGCTGCCGATCCAGAATCCGAAGGTCTCTCATCCACGGACAAACACACCAAAACTGCAGCAAAGAAGAAGAAGACAGCGCACATCCGATTCTAGGTAGGGGTATTTTATTCACAAAGACACACACTAGTAATCAACTTACTAGATTAAAAATATAAAACAGCAGGATATAACAAAAATGAACAGCTTCACCACAGTAGAACGAAGGCAACAGCAGATAGAAGGCGTCCGTCTGAAAGTAGTATTCAAAAGTTCCCGGCAAAGTGAAAGACGATAACACCATAGAGATACGTCATCAAACAGCCTTGCGTCTGTGTCTACGGATGCCCAATACAGCCACAATACCTCAGCGCGTTTCGCCGGTGAGACCCCGGCTTTTTCAAGAGTAGTAGGCTGTAAACTTGTGTGTCTGAAGTTAGTAGCAACAGGATCCGCTGCATCTCAATGTCTGGATCGCAGACATTGAGACGCAGCGGATCCTGTTGCTACTAACTTCAGACACACAAGTTTACAGCCTACTACTCTTGAAAAAGCCGGGGTGTCACCGGCGAAGCGCATTGAGGTATTGTGGCTGTATTGGGCATCCGTAGACACAGACGCAAGGCGGTTTGATGACGTATCCCTATGGTGTTATCGTCTTTCACTTTGCCGGCAACTTTTGAATACTACTTTCAGACGGACGCCTTCTATCTGCTGTTGCCTTCAGTCTACTGTGGTGAAGCTGTTCATTTTTGTTATATCCTGCTGTTTTATATTTTTAATCTAGTAAGTTGATTACTAGTGTGTGTCTTTGTGAATAAAATACCCCTACCTTGAATTGGATGTGCGCTGTCTTTTTCTTCTTTGCTGCAAAAAAACCCCTAGCCTACACTAAACTGCCAGTGGCCCTTAAAAGGACCTTTTGTGGGGCATTGCCCCAAAGAAATCAGCCCTTTTACCTGTAAAAAAAAATACAAACACCCCCGAACAGTAAAACCCACTACCCAACCCCCCCAAATAAAAACCTATCTAAATAAACCTAAGCTAACCATTGCCCTGAAAAGAGCATTTGAATGGACATTGCCCTTAAAAGGGCATTTAGCTCTTTTACATTGCCCAAACCCTAAGCAAAAAAAAAAAAAGGGTTTTTTTAGTGTTTTGTTTTTTTTTAGCTTAGGGTGTGGGCAATGTAAAAGAGCTAAATGCCAGCTCTCCCCATTGATGTCTATGGGGAAATCATGCACGAGCACGTCAAAGCAGCGCTTGTATTTTGGTGCAGTATAGAGCTCAACTCCACCATATCGCCCGCACAAGCCTGCTTTTTCAAAACCTGTAATAACAGCGCTATAGGGAGGTGAAATAACGCCGCTTTTGTGGCGGTTGTTAATTTCCCTATATCGCTGAAAACTCATAATCTAGCTGTAAATTGGCCATTTCCTTGTACTTTATAATATATGGGGGACCCCTTACATGCATGATTTTAAATGTTTATACGTTTAAGCAATTGTATTTCTAATACATATATTATAAACTTTTTGCATAGATCGTTTGTATCTGACTTTTTACTTATTTTTTTATGTAGAATTATAGGTGCTGTTTTACCTAGACTTTTAGATCTCATTTATTTGGTGAGATCTACTCTCCTCTTTTATGTATGTATAGATATTCCATTCTAAATTGCACTATAAGATTTATGGTATAGAATATTGTGAAGTGAGCATTGCACCTTTTTCTTTTTTGATATGCAAAGAAAAACCAGATTTACAGGAAAGGCAACCACTTTGACTGTAAGAGTTAATTACCCTATACAGAGTTCAAATACACAAAGCTCAGACATACTTCTCAATGGAAAATAGCAGGAGAAGACAGAGAAACATCTTTAAACCTGTGAGTGCTGAAATCATATAAGAATTTACATTTTGGTTTTAAAAGGAGAAAATAGAACATCATATAAAATGAATTGTGTAATTTTTAAATGTTTCCTTGATATCAGACTGTATAAATTATATATATATATATATATATATATATATATATATATATATATATATATATACATATGGATCTGGGAAATGCTTTTCAAATGTGTAATAGATTAAATGAACAACTGTATAGCCTTATTTTAAAGATGTATGAAACAAATAAGATCTTCTTGATTTTTCCAGGAGTATAGTGAATCACTCAGAGGAGATAGATACTGACCAGATAAGTTTATTGAACTGGAAGATATGAATATATCAAATATAGACAGAGGAATACCAATGCAGGAAGACTCATGCAATAAGTTGTCCCATAAATTGTACCTAAATTGTGTTTTTGTGCATTCAGAGTGACACTGTAAAGAGATGTACAAATATGTGGGCTATATTTATATTGAAAAGAAATGTGACTTTTAAACGCATCTTTTAAAATATTAAAAGTAGTATACTCATGTTTAGTATAAAAAAAAATCAGGTTAAATAGTATTAAATAATTCCATACATTTTGAACATATAATTTATTATTAATGCTGGAAATTTTAGGTATATTTAATGAACATATTGAAGAATAGCTGTATTTTCTGTAGCACTTTGATAATGAAAATGTATTTCTAGTTGTCTGCTGCCCTCTGGTGGTTTATGCGAGAATTACAGTCAAACGGGTTGTAGTATCAAATATCCATATGCCTTCCCAGTAAGCCAATGAGATGTTCAGCTCCGAAGGGCCTATCATAGACAAGCATCCGTTTGGTGCGTATTCAAAAGGTTCACCAATGATTACAAAATAGAGGCGGGCTAATCACTTGATAAAAGCTCATGCAAGAGGAAAGAAAGGGGTCTTGCTGGAATTTTGACTGACTCACAACTGCTGCCTTTGGAGCACAGTCTTTATAAAGTGAAACTGGGCCTAACTTTCTTTTTCCATAATTGCAAATCCCTTTCTTATTTATGAGGTGAATGGATTTATCTGAAAAAGCTGAAAATTCTCATACTGGTTTATGTGGTAATGTATATGGCGAGTATTTAATATTTTAAAGCAAATACATTCATTGTTGCTACAGTTTAATTGCAGCTAGTGATTTAAAGAGGTACTTTGTATTTTAAATCTATGTTCCACAGCTGGGTGTAGTTTAAAAATAATCATATTGATGCTAAATAATTTTATTTGCTAGAAAGGATTTTACATTCCATATTTATAAGTCAGATTTACTATTGTGAAATTTGATATAAATTGGTTATTGTAGTTAAATCTCTCTAGTGTTTATTAAGTATTTGTAGCTATTGTGATATATTTTAAAATTAGTTTTATTGTGGCTAAATAAGATGTTATTTCAGCTCAGATTAATTGGCATATAAATTGGCTGTTGCCTTAACAATACACAATTTCTGGTGGTTTAATTTGGAATTATATAGAACCTTTTGTGGTATTGTAACAGAATAAGCGTGTATAATTGATTCATAATCTATTTTCTACATAAATATAATTTAAGGTGTCTATAAAGCTAACTAATCAAGAACTAAGGAATAAATATTGATTTAAAAAAAATATATTGTTACGTATATATACATTTTATTGGTTGGCAACTGCTAAGATAAGTTCTCCAACATTTTACTGGAGATTACTGCTGATAATATAAATGATATTGTAAGCCTAGTATATACTAACAAGATATGCCAGAGAAAACCTCCAAGGAACCGCTAGAGCATCTATCAGAATGGCCTGAGGATCTCTTGACCTTACTTTCCGTACTTTCGAACCCTGGAATCCCCCACTTGAGGGTTATCTGAGAGAACACTTCCAGATGGAGAGCCCACTTCCTGGGATGAAAGGTCTGTCTGCTCAGAAAATCTGCTTCCCAGTTGTCCACTCCTGGAATGTGGATGGCAGATAGAAGACAATCATGGGCTTCCGCCCAATGCAGAATGCGAGTCGCCTCCTTCATGGCTAAAGAACTCCGAGTCCCTCCCTGGTGGTTGATATAAGCCACTGAGGTGATGTTGTCCGATTGGAATTTGATAAACCATACCAACGATAGTTGAGGCCACGCGGATAGCGCATTGAAGATAGCTCTTAACTGTAAGATGTTTATGGGAAGAGAGGACTCTTCCCGAGACCACAGGGCCTGAGCCTTTAGAGGACCCCAAACAGCTCCCCAGACTGACAGACTGGCATCCATAGTCACAATTTCCCAGAAAGGTCTCAGAAAGCAAGTGCCCTGAGACAGATGTTCCTGTGACACCCACCACGAGAGAGAATCTCTTGTTAGAGGGTCCAGATTTATCCTCTGTGATAAATCTGAATGGTCTTCATTCCATTGACGGAGAATACACTGTTGCAGCGGTCGTAGATGGAACAGAGCAAAAGGAATGATGTCCATGGATGCCACCATCAGACCAATCACCTCCATGTATTGAGCCACAGATGGATGAAAGGAAGACTGGAGAGAAAGGCAGGAAGCAATAATTACATTTTTTCTGACCTCCATCAGGAAAATCTTCATGGACAGGGTATCTATTATAGTCCCTAGGAAACACACTTTGGTAGATGGAACTAAAGAACTTTTTCCCAAATTCACCTTCCATCCGTGGGAACGTCGAAAAGACAACAGCATCTCTGTATGAGATTGGGCTAGTTGAAAAGATAACACCTGAACCAAGATGTCGTCTAGATAAGGCGTCACAGCAATTTCCTGGGTTCTGATCACTGCCAATAGTGCCCCCAGAACCTTTGTGAATATTCTGGGAGCCGTGGCCAGACCAAATGGAAGTGCTTGTCCAGAAAGGCAAACCTTAGATACTGATGGTGTTCCCTGTGAATGGGAACATGAAGGTATGCGTCCTTCAGGTCTATGGTCGTCATAAACTGACCTTCCTGTACCAAAGGAAGAATGGAATGAATAGTCTCCATTTTGATGGACGGAACGCTGAGGAATTAGTTGAGACGCTTGAGGTCTAGAATGGGCCGAAAAGTTCCCTCCTTTTTGGGAACCACAAATAGATTTGAATAGAATCATAGACCCTGTTCTCTTAGAGGGACAGGAACAATAACTCCCAGGGAGTATAGGACCTTTACACATTTTAAGAAGGCCACCTTCTTTATTTGGTTTGAGGATAGTCTTAACAGGAGAAATCAGTCCTTTGGAGGGCAAGACTTGAATCCCATTCTGTAACCTTGGGATACTATGTCCACCACCCATGGTATGGGACATCACGTATACAGGCTTGACGAAAAAGAGAAAGCCTGCCCCCCACCTGATCCACACTGGAATCAGGGGCGGAACCTTCATGCTGATTTAGAGTCAGCAGAAGGCTTCTTGTTTTGTTTTCCTTTGTTCCAGGGCTGGTTGGATTTCCAAGTGGATCTTGATTGATCTGGTTTTGAAGAGGAAGAGAAGGACTTTTGTCCCTTAAAGTTACGAAAGGAATGAAAATTAGAAGTCTGACAACCCCTAGGTCTATTCTTCTTGTCCTGAGGTAGGAAAGATCCCTTTACACCCGTAATCTCTGAAATGATCTCCGCCAGACCAGTTCCAAACAGAGTCTTTCCCTTATAAGGTAAAGCCAAAAGCTTGGCCTTAGAAGAGACTTCAGCTGACCAAGATTTTAACCACAGAGCCCTGCGGGCTAGTACAGTGAAGCTAGACATTTTAGCTCCTAGACAAATTATCTGCATGTTTGCATCACAAATAAAGGTATTGGCCAATTTGAGAGCTTTGATCCTATCTTGGATCTCCTCTACTGTAGTTTCCTCTGTAATAAAGGAAAAACTTCCTCAGAAGATGGGGAATCCTAAACTCTATCCAATTTTGAAGACTTCGTGGGGTTGACAGCAACCGAAAGTTCAGAGTCGTTTAAGGTAGCTAGAACCTCCTTCAGTAGTAACTGGAGGTTTTTAAGCTTAAATCTAAAATTAACCTCTTGAGATTCTGAAGATTTTTCTGCTTAAGTGTTAGAGTCTGAGATCTCACCTTCAGAAGTTACTGAAGTATTCTCCTCATCAGATATCTGAGAAATATTGACTAACGCGCACCTAGAGTCAGAAACCTTACTATCAGGCAGATGTTTAGATTTTCTCTTAAGCTTACCCCAAGAAGGGAAAGCTGACAAAACCGCTGTTACTGCAGAAGAAATCTGAGAGGCAAAATCCCAAGGCAAATAAACACCCCCAGGTGGATGAAAGGACTCAGAAAGCACAGTATGAGAAACAACTAAAGCTTGGGAAGTTTGAGGAGAACAGTAGGCTCAGAAGGGAGTAATCTGTTTTTAAATTTTAAAGTCTTAGTTAAACAAGAGGAGCAAAACGGCATACACAGGACAATATGGGCCTTTAAACATAGTAAACATAGCAAACATTTATCCATAGAAATTCACTGATCCTGATCAGCGTGCATAGCTGAAAATAAACAGGTCCCACAAGTAATGTTCAAAAGAAAGCAAAATAAAATGAAGCAGACTATAAAATCTATAATATTTGAAAATTAAAATTTTAATAAAAAATAACATAGACTTCCAAAATCCCAGCCGCTACAGACGCGGAAGTGACTGCCAAGTCCGGGGGAGAAGAGCATACCAAGTGCTTGGGCTGCAGGGGTGCAAGCTGCCGGGTAAGCGGCCGGTGTGACTGCAAATGCCAACAGAAAAAAAGGAATAGGCAGCTGCTCAAAAAGAGTGAATAAATGTAAGGGCTGGCAAAACAAGGTAAAAACAAAAAACCTTTATTTGACCATTAAAAATACTTAGGCAGTACAGGGCACACAAACTCCCTGACTAGTTTCGTGCTCTGTTGAGAACTTAATCATAGGGTGAGTTTGCTTAGTGTTCATAGCCTATTTAAAGGCACAGAACACCTGAAAGAAATTATACATTAAAAACAAAAACAGTAATAAAACAATGACAGAATATATCTAATTACGAACACTATGTGTGAGGAAATGGAAAAAAGTAGAAAAAAATAGAAAAAAGTAAAGACAAACAGTTGAGCAAACCACAGTACACAAGAACCAAATTAATTCACATGAATCTAATCATATTTACAATGCAGACAATATTCTCATATCTTTTTTATATTCAAAACTTCATCTAGATTTGCTTAAACTGTATTAGAGATATGCTTCATACTGAGGCTGTTTGTAATGTCTGTGTTAGGGCAAAAGGCTGAATAGCAAAAAATGTTTAAACAATGTGTACGTGTAACAAAGGTGTAAACCAAACCTATACTAAGAAATGTTGTTAATATGTACATATGAATACCACATAAAGGACAAAAAATTCCAATAAGTGGTACCCACACAATACAAACAAACAAAAACAGAAACATAATTTGAAACTAAAACTAAAATCTAGAAAATGCCCATAAAGGGGATAGATACAAGAAAACCCCTTCTAGGGGATAGATAGAATTACTTATCAGATAGATAAACAAATAGATAAACATAAATGCCCATATAGGGGATAGACAGTTATAATAGCCCATAAAGGGGATAGACATTATGTTTAGCATCATAACGTGGAAATAAAGAAATCAATTTAACTAACCAAATTCATATTTCATTTCTCAACAAAATAGCTCATATCCCATTCTCTGTTTAAACCCAGGGGGGTTATAGTTCTTAATTTGTATATCCAATACAATTCTTGCTTTAGCAACAAACTACCCCTATCACCCCCCCCCAGGTGGAAACATAACGGTCTATAACCTGAACCTTCATATCAAAAATGCTTGTCATATGTACCAAATTAAAATGTCTAGCTATCGCTGATTCTTTAACATATTCTCTGGTGTCCCTGACATGTTCTCTGATTCTTGACCTAAGTTCCCTACTTGTTTGACCTGTGTATTGCAGGTTGCAATGTTTACACTCTAGGAGATAGACCACAAAAGTTGTTCTACAGTTAGCGTAGAATTTGTGTTTGAACTCTTCTCCTGTCTTGCTACTCCTGAAACCATCACCCACCTGTACAAAACCACAAGTTATGCATGAACCATGGCCACATTTATAAGTTCCTCTTCTCCTAATCCAATCGCTCCTATCCGGGTTATTGGAACGGATTAAACTTGGGGACAATTTAGATGCTAATGTAGGTGCTCTTCTCGGTACAAATTTTAATGAACCAATTATAGGTCTTAAAACATCATCATTCTCTAACAAATGAAGATTCTTCTTTAGTATTGAACAAACCTGATAGTATTCTTTAGAGTATTCGGTTGAGAATACTACAGTATCATGTTTTATGATGTTTTGTTTCCTCGTCCCTCTCATTAGTTCTTGCTGTGATTTTTGTCTCACCTCATTGAGAACCTCATTCAAGAGGTTTTCGGCATAACCCCTTGCTTTAAGGCGCTCAATGAGGGTCTTGGCTTGTGCATCAAAATGACTATCTGAGTTAGTATTTCTTCGAAGTCTCATAAGTTGACCCCTGGGAATTGACCGTACCAAATGTGGTGGATGACATGATTCAGCATGTAGGATGGTATTCCCAGCTGTCAACTTACGATAAGTGTCACTGATCACTATACCTGTTTCAAAGTCACCATATAGTGTAAGATCCAAGAAATTCACCACATTCTCGTACAAATCTCCCACAAATTTTAAATTGAACTCATTTTGACACAAGTAACCTAGGAAATCCTCATACACAAAAGGTTCCTTGACTATAAAAATCAAATCGTCAATGAAACGCATGTAGAAAACTATGTTTTCTTTAAATGGATTACTCTCAGTGTATAAATAAAGATCCTCCCATAATCCCACATACAGGGCGAATGAGGGGGCAAATTTGGCCCCCATGGCTGTTCCGCAAACCTGTATGTGGAATTCTCCATTGAACATAAAAAAATTATGTTTCAATAGAAACTCAATTACTTCACATAGTATAAGTCTTACATCCTCCGTAAATCTGGTGTGCTTGTCAAAAAAGTACCTAATTGCTCGTATCCCTATGTGATGGGGTATGCTTGAGTAAAGTGCAGTGGCGTCCACCACTACCCACTTATACTCCTTTTCCCACTTAAGATTCTTAAGCATCTGTAGGAGATGTGTTGAATCTCTCAAGTAACTCTTGAGATCCCTCACCAGGGGCTGCAAAATAGAATAAATCCACTCTGAGGTGGGTTCAAGCAATGACCCAATCCCCGAGACAATAGGTCGCCCCGGGGGTTGGGTCAGACTTTTGTGCGTTTTGGGTAAATAATGAGAAATCGGAATCCGTGGATTCTCAGGAATCAAAACTTCCAGCTGTTCCCTGGTGAGGAGTCCAACAGAAACAGTCTGTTCTAACAATCTAACCAACTTGGTTTTAAATACAAATGTAGGATTAGAATCCAATTTTCTGTAGGTGGAGTGGTCATTCAATTGTCTGCTACTTTCTTGCAAATAGTCACTCTTGTTAAGAATGACTACATTGCCACCTTTATCCGAATTCCGGATAACCAAATTTGTATTATTCTCAAGTAAGGCCAAGGCAGCTTTTTCTTTCCTAGTTAAATTGGTTCTTACCATCTTTTTTTGTTGTTTCACAGTGTCCTCTAAGGCCAAAATTTCCCTCTCTACCCTCTTCTGATAAAGATTCAAAGCTGGACCCCTAAACTGGACTGGATAAAAACTTGAAGATTGTTTTACAGGAACAGGAATATCACAATTTTCAGGGCCATATTCACCTTCCATGTCCCTAAGTCCCTCTAACATGATATTATCTACAAAATTCAATGCCTGGTTGGCCTCTGTGTACAAACAGTGTGCATTGTCACTCAAATCAACAGGTGAGGTAACCTGTAATGGTCAAATAAAGGTTTTTTGTTTTTACCTTGTTTTGCCAGCCCTTACATTTATTCACTCTTTTTGAGCAGCTGCCTATTCCTTTTTTTTTTTTTTTTTCTGTTAAAAAATAACATAGAAGGCTTCCTAGAAAAACACCTCCGATTATCTGAGGCTCCAACCGCCAAGAGATATATCCCACTAGTAAGAGGAAATCCTCTCTTGTCCTGAGTAGATGATACAAATAAATCTCACAAGATACGTGAAGACACTGGAGTTCCCTCTGTAATAAAAGGTTACTATTCTCACAACTGCACGGCTCCACTAAACCGGAAGTGTGGGCGTCATGTTAACGGGACCAAATAAACTGTGCAATACTTTTTACCAGTGTAAAAAGGGCACAAAGATAGACAGTTTAAAAAACGTCTCTCTCGCTATAAGCGTATAAGAAAATAAGCCTCAATGGTCCTTATGAGTCTTCATCTTGTCCTGCATTTAAGCTCTACCATATTAAGACCCAGGTTACCTAATAAAAGATATCCTTTACTGTTAACCCCATACATCCCTTAGCCAAATGGCAGGTCTCATACTGTGTGCCTATCATGCTGTGTGCGAAATATATTGTCTCCATATGAATCCTCTTAATAAAAAATAAGGATTATTATGTCCCAACAAAAAAAATGGATCTGAAATAGAGGCTTAACCTCTTAAGTGCTGCTGTACTTCTGTACCTAGAAGGCAAAGGAACTTACCTTAGATCCAATTTCATGATAGATGCTGATCCTTAGGTGTGGCAGGCACTTCACTCCCTGTCATAGACCTGTAGGAAAAGAAAGAACAGAGTAACTAACTCTGGCTTTCTACAAAGGGGAAGCAAAGTGTTAAAAGTAAAGCAAAAACTTCTTTGCCGCCTTTTACTGTTAAATGTCACCACTACTCTTACACAAGCGATTGCCATGGACACAGCTAGACCCCAATCCTTGCTTGCAGGCAAAGGTACCCATAAAAGGATTAAAATCTTCAGACACCAACTTCGCACAACCTCCATTGACATAGGCAAAGAGAATGACTGGGGGTTATGGGTAAGGCAGTTACACTTAACAGCTTTGCTGGGGTGCTCGTTGCCTCCTGCTGGCCAGGAGTTGAATATCCCACTAGTAATTGGAATGACGTTGTGGACTCTCCATGTCATAGGAAAGAAAGTATGATTTTATGTCTGTCAAATTCTGTGATCATTGGCATCTTGAATGGAATGATGTGATTGAAAGTTGGTCTTATTAGCAAGTTTCCAATGAATTAAACTCATACCACATGTGTATGTAATACTCAAGCACTTCTTGCACAAAACTGGTGTGAAAGACCTTTTTCATAGCAGTCACTTTGACATGAAATATTAGGAAAAATACAGGTGTTAACAATGACACTGCTATTACTCAAGCACGGGGCGTTCACACTAAACACTTTTTTTTCTGATTTTCTTTAATACTGCATAACCCTAAAGAAATAAAATATCCTTGCTAATATTTGTTTACATTGACTCACTAACTTTCACTCGCCACCGTTAAATTTCCACTCGCTAATGGCTAGTGGAAATTTTGAGTCCTGTATATAGGAAATATATGGAAATTTTGAGCCATGTATATAATACATATATATATCTTTATATAATATATATATATATATATATATATATATATATATATATATATATATATATATATATATATATATATATATATATATATATATATTGTGTATATACAGTTGTGCTCATAAGTTTACATACCCTGGCAGAATTTATGATTTCTTGGCCATTTTTCAGAGAATATGAATGATAACAAAAAAACTTTTCTTTCACTCATGGTTAGTGTTTGGCTGAAGCCATTTATTATCAATCAACTGTGTTTACTTTTTTTAAATCATAATGACAACCGTAACTACCCAAATGACCCTGATCAAAATTTTACATACCCTGGTGATTTTGGCCTGATAACATGTATACAAGTTTACACAAAGGGGTTTGAATGGCTATTAAAGGTAACCATCCTCATCTGTGATCTGTTTGTTTGTGATTAGTGTGTGTGTATAAAAGGTCAATGAGTTTCTGGACTCCTGACAGACCCTTGCATCTTTCATCCAGTGCTGCACTGACGTTTCTGGATTCTGAGTCATGGGGAAAGAAAAATAATTGTCAAAGGATCTGTGGGGAAAAAGGTAGTTAAACTGTATAAAACAGGAAAGGGATATAAAAAGATATCCAAGTAATTGAGAATGCAAATCAGCAGTGTTCAAACTCTAATTAAGAAGTGGAAAATGAGGCGTTCTGTTTGACAACATACTGCATTCATCTTGCCATCAATTCTGACCAAATTTCCTGTGCCTTTGTAGCTCACACATCCCCAAAACATCAACAATCCACCTCCGTGTTTCACAGTAGGAATGGTGTACCTTTCATCATAGGCCTTGTTGACTCTTCTCCAAATGTAGCGTTTATGGTTGTGGCCAAAAAGCTCAGTTTTGGTCTCATCACTCCAAATGACTTTGTGCCAGAAGGTTTAAAGCTTGTCTCTGTACTGTTTGGCATATTGTAAGCGGGATACTTTGTGGCATTTGCGTAGTAATGGCTTTCTTCTGGCGACTCGACCATGCAGCCAATCTTTCTTCAAGTGCCTCCTTATTGTGCATCTTAAAACAGCCACACCACATGTCCTGTATTTCACCTGAAGTTATTTGTGGGTTTGTCTTTGCATCCCGAACAATTTTCCTGGCAGTTGTGGCTGAAATTTTAGTTGGTCTACCTGACCGTGGTTTGGTTTCAACAGAACCCCTAATTTTCCACTTCTTTATTAGAGTTTGAACACTGCTGATTTGCATTCTCAATTCCTTTGATATCTTTTTATATCCCTTTCCTGTTTTATACAGTTCAACTACCCTTTCCCACAGATCCTTTGACAATTATTTTGCTTTCCCCATGACTCAGAATCCAGAATTGTCAGTGCAGCACTGGATGAAAGAATCAAGGGTCTGTCAGGAGTCCAGAAACTCATTGACCTTTTATACACACAAACTAATTACAAGAAAACAGATCACAGGTGAGGATGGTTACCTTTAATAGCCATTCAAACCCCTTTGTGTCAACTTGTGTGCATGTTATGAGTCCAAAATCACCAGGGTATGTACACTTTTGATCAGGGTCATTTGGGTAGTTACGGTTGTCATTATGATTTAAAAAGAGTAAACACAGTTTATTGATAATAAATGGCTTCAGCCAAACACTAACCATGAGTGAAAGAAAAGTTTTTGTGTTATCATTCATATTCTCTGAAAAATGGCCAATAAATCATAAATTCTGCCAGGGTATGTAAACGTATGTGCACAACTGTATATATATATATATATATATATATATATATATATATATATATATATATATATATATATATATATATATATATGAAGAACATTGGAATGCAAAGCATTCATAACTACCTTCAGGTTTAGCGCAGTTGGTTTAGCGTGCGAAAACTGTTTTTTTTTTTTTTTTAACAGTGCTCCCTATAGAAGTCTATGGGGAGAAGAATTCAGCACTGTCCGGTATCCGAAGTCCTGAAGCTATCACGCATTGGACTTTCGCTCTCATGCTAACTTTTTACTTTCAACTTATAATACGTGCACTAACTCTTCCGTGTTAACATTTTACTTTGAGCACAGTTAGTGCTCAAGGAAAGAAATTTAGAGCACCATTTGTAATCTACCCCTATCTTTGTAGTACTTCCATTTTTTTTAATTATTTTTTTTGTCTGCTATCATTAATTTTTTTAAATCCTCTACCAATACAGGAAACCTGGAACAGGCCAATGAGGAACTAAGAGCTATCATCAAAAAGATCTGGAAGAGAACCAGCATGAAGCTGCTGGACCAGGTGGTCCCTCCAGCAGGTGGTGAGTGAGCTGGTGTGCACACAGGGTTCTCCAGAGGTTTCATAGACTAACATTATTATATTATAAACTAAAATGGCCGCCTACTCTTTAACATTCTATATTAAATCACATTTTTTTTTTAAATGTGCACACATTTTGTATGGTTGAACACATTAAACTGAGGTCTGTTCACATCCTAAGCAGTTCAGCAAACCAGTTTATTATTTTTTTGTTTTAATTATAGAAATATAAGACATATTGTGCATTGTTAAGATACTACAATTCTTAAAGATATACCAAAACTGACTGATCTTTTAGATTAAGTATTATTCTTAGAGAAAATCTGCTTAACATTATAGCAATGTTTACTCATTCAAAGTAGAATACAGCAGGCAAAGATCTATTACCAATGCATGAACTGCAGTAGTCTGTTAAATGCCAGATCATAAACATTTATTAATCTGATTTTTACCGATAAATTATGTTATAACATAATACATATATTATATATTTGATAAATGTGCTACTTTATGAGGATTTAATTTATATAGTGAATATTCTAATTCAGTTTATAGGGATTATACTTGTTACCCTAGCAACACAATTTGAATTTCTTTAAATAGTTGTTTTTTTATTTTTGTAAACATTATTTTGTATTACTTTTAGAAGTTAAAGGGACAGTGTACTGTAAAATTGTTTCCCCTTAATGTGTTTACAATTATTTGTTATACCAGTTGCAGAGTTTATTGTATGGAAAATTGCTCCTTTAGGTACATGTTTGTATATTACCTAGCTGCCTCTGCCCATTGAAACCACAACCCAATTAAATGGACTGAGCTTCAAGGGTTAGCTGACCATGTTTGCTTAGCTCTGTATATATACACAAAATCTTCCATATCTTTTCTCTATACACAGTAAGACCAGTACTTAAAGAGAATAATGGAAATATGCATTTGTTCGATCCCCCACTGAAAGTGTTACTCCTTCTGAACATTCTTGTTTATATAGCTTTTCTATAACCAGTATTTGATTTTTAAAATAAATAGCATAGGTTAGGATACAACAGCTATTTCAAATGACTAAATAAAGGTACATGGCTATTTGTAGACAATTTAATACATTTCAGCAGGTAAAATGGATAATTAGGAACACATTAAAGGGGAGAAAAAAACAACAACATTTATGCTTACCTGATAAATTATTATCTTTCGGAATGATGATGGTCCACAGTTCTCCATAACATATGGGATATATTTCCCGCCACTAGGAGGAGGTCAAGAACCCAGAGCTTTACAACCTTCCCACCTCAAGACAGAGATTTGAGAGTAAGAGCAACAGCTGTTGACTGTAAATAAGCTTGCACTAGCCAGATAAGGAGCAACTGAAATGTCCTGATTCTGATCACCGACAAGATTGTATCCCACAGACAGTAGTAAACTGGCAGAGTTTTGCAGATATACAAAACCTCAAGAACTGAAAATAATCCCTATGTATACGAAAGTGCAGATAAGAATCCTTGAGGTCTTTAGTAATCATAAACTGATACTTGATTAAAGGAAAAGACCGTGAGGGATGTTCCCATTATATAAGTAGGGTTCCAGACCAATATGTTTAGGGATATGATATCCAGGATATGACTATTAATCCCTTTGGATAATAAACAGATTGTGGTAAAATCTCTTGACCCTGAAATTACATGGGTACTAGGATTAATTATGCCCCTATCTTCCAAATCCTTTTGTAAATGTTTCCGCTTTTAAATATCATAGACAACATTTAGATAGGAGCGCTGGTCAATCAGAAGGACTCAGAGAATCAGTCCGGATTTTCAAACTATTTCAGGGTAGAACCTGAAATGTAGAAACTTATACATACGTTTATACAATTTTAAAAATTTGTACATGACATAAGCATCAGATGTAGTATACATGCACCTACTTAATTGCACATATTTAGACTGTTATGTGGCCTTCCTGACTAAAGGAGCAGGACATATAGAGCAACATGTACACATTAGATACTTATAAATCTATGTCCAGAGAAGGCAGAGACTGTGTATACTCACAGAGTAAATATACAAAGTGCATAGTTAAAAATATTCACGATCAATGTTCAGTACCTGCATGAAAGAACCTTTGTACATATATCCTTTGTGCATATATATTACACATAACATAGGTATAAAAGAGATACCAATAGATTGTATCTCTAAAGGATCATCACTGTATTAAAATACAGATAAATCCTGCAAACTGCAAAATGAAACATTCAGAGAACAATGAATGAAAGGTATATACCTAGAGCGGTATATACTATAGAATTGTGTACACTAAAAGCATAGGACATGTAATGTCTTGCATCATTAGAGACAGGCATTCTGCCTATGTAAAAATTATTATTTGATCAACAGATTAGTGTAAAGTATATAAAATGCAGACTAACATAAAAAACTGTTTACATCCCCTGGCAATGATGGGAGTACAATGTTTAATCCACTTAAGGGGGCTCAAAAGTGAGGGGCTGATTTATGAGGATACCTATATCTCAAAAATCAAAGATGTTACAGACGTGAAAATTGATATTTAAATTCTCCTTGAAAAATAAAGAAACACGTGTTTTACCATTTCCACAAAATCCACTTAAGGGGGGGGGTCAAAAGTCGGGGGTTGATTTATGAGGATACCTATATCTCAAAAACCGATGATGTTACAGACGTGGAAATTGATATTTTTCGATTCTTCTTTTACCATTTCCCCAAAATCCACTTAAAGTGTCAGTAAACCTCAAAAATAATGTTATATAATTCTGCACATAGTGCAGAATTATATAACATTATATTAGCGCAAACTTTATAAAACATAATATTCCCTTTCAATTTTTTAAAACAACAGCTGTTTTACAGACCCGCTCTCTGTGCTCTTCTGAGCGGGTCTGTTTTTTTCACACAGCGCATCGGGCCAGCTGTATAGTCACAGCCCGGCCGACCGCGCCATAAAACTAAGTGCAGCTTGCTCCTGTCTGACAGCAGGAGCGAGCTGCACTGTGTATAATGGCGCGGTTGGGCCGGGCTGTGACTATACAGCTGGCCCGATGCGCTGTGTGAAAAAAACAGACCCGCTCAGAAGAACACAGAGAGTGGGTCTGTAAAACAGCCGTTGTTTTAAAAAATTGAAAGGGAATATTATGTTTTATAAAGTTTGCGCTAATAAAATGTTATATAATTCTGCACTATGTGCAGAATTATATAACATTATTTTTGAGGTTTACTGTCCTTTAAGGGTGGTCAAAAGGGGGGTGATTTATGAGGATACCTATAGCTCAAAAACTAAAGATGTTACAGACATGAAAATTGGTATTTACATTCTCCTTTAAAAATATAGAAGCGCGTTTTAACATTTCCCAAAAATATAGTTAAGGGGGGTCAAAAGGTGGGGGTAATTTATGAGGATACCTATATCTAAAAAACAAAGATATTACAGGTATGAAAATTGGTATTTAGATTCTCCATTAAAATAAAGAAATACGTGTTTTACCATTTCCCAAAAATCCACTTGAGGGGGGTCAAAAGGGGGGGCTGATTTATGAGGATACCTATATCTCAAAAAACAGAGATGTTATAGACACGAAAATTTGTATTTAGATTACAAGAAACACAGAGAATTAACAAAAACTCAAGAAGTTCATGTCAGCGAGTGTGCAACCCGAACGGGCAAACACGTGAGGGCTCATGTCGTTGGGATTGGTCACGTTTTTCGCTATTTTTTACAAATCACAAAATCCATGCGAGCAAAGACGTGGGCAATAGCTAGTTGACTTATAAATAAGTATTAAGATAGTTATGATAAATGAAAAGACAAGCGGAGAGATATAGAAAAGAAGCATTATTAGCACACTTATTTCTGAGTAAGATTGAGGGCTATATGTAAATAAAATATACCTTTTATTAGTGAATATTTTTAAAAAATGATGGACTATGCCATCCGCACATAACACACACATTTAAAAACATAGAAATCTAATCAAGACTAACCTCTCCTATACCCAGCTATATTTATCTATAATGAGGAGCTTATGGTAACTATTAATGGCGGCTGCGGAAAAAAGCTGTATCCACAAATTAAAGTTTAAGTGTCAGGTTTGACACTGCCTCTTTAAGGCTACATAGGCTTACCTTAGGAGAATATTTGTTCTGAGTTTAGATTTCCAAACCCTACCCTGCCCTGGGCACATCCAGGGATTTACTGAAGCTCTTATAAATGGTAAAGACACCATATGTTATTATGTTTATTACAATATATAATTGCACTTATTATAATAAAATGAGTACACTGCAGATCAGATAAGAATGTGCTATGGTGTACAGCTATCCTTATAAAAAAAAACTTCAGCAGCACTACGGAATGTTTATTCTCACCCCTCAGCACGAGTTAGGGCAATTGGACATCAATCCACTATTATTCAAATTCGAAACGGCACCAGACAGGGTTGCCCCCTCTCACCACTCTTATTTGCACTGTGTATAGAACCCCTTGCCGCTTCAATTAGGAATAACCTGGAAATAGCGGGACTACAGATTGGGAGGTCCACACATAAAATTACCCTGTTTGCGGATGATACTTTGCTGACAATAACGAAGCCACTCCTGACGTTGCCCATCCTGTACAACACTATCCAAGAGTTTTCCTCTATCTCGGGATATAAAATTAATTTGGATAAGTGCGAGGCCCTCCCCATTAACCTTCCAAAACACACAATGAAAACTATTGAAACCAATTTTGAATTTAGATGGTCCTAAAATAGTATTAAATACTTAGGTATAAACCTGACGCCATACTCTTCCAACCTGTACAAGCAAAATTACCTCCCACTGTTCAAAACCATCTGATCAGCTCTTAACAGATGGCAGACATATAACTTCTCATGGTACTGGAGACTGACAGCTATTAAAATGAATATCCTGCCAAGGGTTTTGTACCTATTTAGAGTGTTACCAATAAAAGTTAATACACAGGACCTTGACACAATCCAATCGGCTCTCCACCACTTTCTTAGAAACAAGAAACAAGCTAGGATATTATCTCAGCTTCTCACCAGACATAGAAAATTGGGGGGGTTGGGTTGCCAAATTTGCAAGATTATTACAGGGCGTCTAGGCTGGCACAGATCTCCTTGTGTGGTAGGGGAGATAGCAACATTCTATGGCCAGCTCTGGAGTCTGAGTTGGGGAATCTTAATTCTCCTGAAGATATCATATGGGAATCGGGGGTAAGGAGGGAAGGGATGACACAACTCTCTTCAGCTACCAAATTGTCAATAAAGGAATGGAACTCAGTTAGAGGGCCCAACAACATCTTTCAGGTAAACTCACTGAAAATGCCTCTGAAATATCTATTAAGTCTAGACCACAGGCCATTAGTAGGAAAATGGGTGAACAAGGGACTTTATAGGGTGGCGGACCTAGTGAGTAATGGGACGCCCATATCCTATTCACAATTGAGTCAAAAAATAAAACCGATGCCACTTCAGTGGTTCTTATACTTACAAATCACATCAGCAATACGCACATATATCTCCAAATATACCTCTAAAGGTATTACAAATCTAGAGAGACTATGCAGTTCCCCTAAACATGCAATATCACTTATTTACCTTGACCTGCAGACAGCTAGAATTAAATCTAAGACCCCGGTATTACGCAAGTGGGAAGCAGACTTGGGGGTAGAGAAAGAACAGGAAGACTGGGATGAAATATTCTATAACTCGGGTAAATCCCTATTAAGTGCAGACCTGAGAGAAAACATTATAAAGACCTCATTTAGGTGGTACTTGACCCCGACTCAGACGGTGCATTTAGGTAGAGGCGGTTCTAGACTTTGCTACAGGGGGTGTGACGTGGTGGGAACCTACCTCCATATGTGGTGGGAGTGTCCCAGGGTTAACTCTATATGGAAGAACCTCTCTGGGCTCTTAAGCAGTCTTTTAGACGAAAGTATCCATCTAGACATAGCACATGTTCTTTTACACGAAAGCCTACCCAACTTCAACAAACACATTAATGCCTTTATTAGGATACTATGCACTATTACTAGGGTTAGTATAGCAAGGTACTGGAAGATGGGAGTGCCAGTGTGGTCGGAAATCATGTCCAAATATAAGCAGACATACTCTATGTATGAATTGGCAGCACATATATAAGGCACATCAGACACTTTTCAGAAAGTGTGGTACTACTAGATGATGGGAAGAGAAGGAGAAAACATAGTAAATATAGTTGATGTGCCCGGGGAAGACGAGGGGGGGTGAGGCAACGGAACCACCTTAGAGAAATATAGCTACCATTGATCCATTAATACATTGCAGTTCTACATAGCCCTGGTGCAGGGGATGAAACTAAGGTATTTGGAGTGGGGGGATTGAGATGAAGTGAAGATAATAATGTTGCTAACAATATGATAATACCTATTGTGTGTTTTTTATTGTGTTATTAATTTAATTTTAAAAGTTTATGATATGGTATTTCGATCTGGCTCATACAAAGAGTCAAAAGCCCAGTAAGATATGGACTCCTCCTGGGGGGACCTCGGAGGGAGTTAGTTATCACATGGACATGAGTGTTGTTTATGCCCTTTGGGGGACCTAAGGATGGAGTCTATCGGGAAATGGAGACCCAGAGACCAAAACTAATATGAAACAAATGGCCTGTTTTACAGGGAACCAACGAACACTTAATAAGACCCAGGGACTACATAGACTTTTCTTGCTTATTTAAAGGGGCTAAATATTGTATCTATCATTATATATTGACTGACTTGTTTTTGTATTGCACATTTAAATGTTGAATAAAAAAGATTTAATCATAAAAAAACTTCAGAGAAGATGTTTTCAGTTCTGAACGTTAGCTTATCAGCACAATAAATATTTTGCACATTTATCTCAGACGACTGAATCAAAACCCCAGATTTACGCTGACACTTACTTAGTTTGAGAACAGCCATTAAACAAACTGTCACTATTTTGTATATTTTATTTGTAGTTTCAGAAGTAAAAATGCAGCACCCCTCCAATGACTTACCAGGCATGTCATTATTAATTCGGCTGCAGCAGTATCCAGTAGAGAGCCCATACAGAGGATTGCAGTAGGAAATAACAGAGTCCCTCAGTGGGAGGCTAGGGACGAGTCCCTGAGACGCCTAAGGGTAGTTATGGCTGAAGTCCCATTAGGGAAATACTGTGCACGTAACAGGGCATCCCTATGTCCCTGTACCATTCAGCTGCTATGAAGAGTCTTTTATTTCTTCTTTGTAAATGATATTCCTCAGGGACTCTGGGTCTCAAATAGGTCTGTGCTCCCTATTTGTAATCCATAAGCAAGTAGCTGGAACAACCTCTAATGTCAACCATCTCCTATGAGGCCAAGAACAAAACTAAGAGAGAGATGAGAGGTGCAAGGGTTTTAAAGCGCTTGTATGGGTTTGTGACCTCCTCTCAGTGGTGGGAAATATATCCCATATTTTATGGAGGACTGTGGACCATCATCATTTTATGAAAGATGCTCGCAGTACACTCTGCCTTTATTAAGTATTATTAAAAGTTAGGTTGTATCCTAGAGAGCGTTAAAGGACCATTCAATGCAGTAGAATTGCATAATTAACAAGTGCAATATAAAAAGACAATGATTTAACACCTACTCTGAATTTTATATAAGCAGTAGCTTTTTTCTGACAAATTTATTTTTTCTCCCATTTTCTGGCCCCCTGTATCATGTGACAGACATAAGCCAATCACAGACTAGTATACGTATACCCTGTGAAACTTGTGCAGATGCTCAGTAGGATCTGGTTCCCCAGAAAGTAAGAATATAAAAAGAATGTGTAAAATTTGATAATGGAAGTAAATTAGAAAGTGTCTTAAAACTGCTGCTGTTTCTGAATTATAAAAGTTTAATTTGACTTGAGTGTCCCTTTAACGTCAGTAATCTAATACTGAGTAATTGTTAAGTGTGTGCTAAAGGCATTCTCTTCATTCTTTGTAAATGATTTTGGAAGCTAATCTGCATAGGTAGTCAGTAATATTAGAGACACTATATGCCCAAAAGTACAGTACTTCCACTTCACAGTAATAGTACATACAGTTGACTGGGGCAGATCTAGTAAGGCAGACATTTTCTAAACTGACTTGTGGCAACGTTGGCATTCTATGAAAGTGCCATCTTTAAAGTCACCACTATCTATTGTACTGGCATTGTTTGTCTACAGAAATTCCATGACCATGGCTATGTGCTGGATTTTATGCACCTGTTAGTAGTGGGTGTGGCTGAAACACCTGAACTCAGTAATTAGTAGGAGTGTCCACAGACTTCTGGCTATACAGTGTATATTTCCCTAATTGTAGGGGGAGTTTGGCTATTAAAGACCTATTGCAATTAAAAGGAAGTTAATTTGTTTTAATTTGTTTTAAAAATGCTTAGGCCTAGATTTAGAGTTTGGCGGTAGCCGTGAAAACCAGCGTTAAAGGCTCCTAACGCTGGTTTTAGGCTACCGCCGGTATTTGGAGTCAGTCAAAAAAGGGTCTAACGCTCACTTTTCAGCCGCGACTTTTCCATACCGCAAATCCCCTTACGTAAATTGCGTATCCTATCTTTTCAATGGGATCTTTCTAACGCCGGTATTTAGAGTCGTGTCTGAAGTGAGCGTTAGAAATCTAACGACAAAACTCCAGCCGCAGAAAAAAGTCAGTAGTTAAGAGCTTTCTCTGCTAACGCCGGTTCATAAAGCTCTTAACTACTGTGCTCTAAAGTACACTAACACCCATAAACTACCTATGTACCCCTAAACCGAGGTCCCCCCACATCGCCGACACTCGATTAAATTTTTTTAACCCCTAATCTGCCGACCGCCACCTACGTTATACTTATGTACCCCTAATCTGCTGCCCCTAACACCGCCGACCCCTATATTATATTTATTAACCCATTACCTGGCCCCCACAACGTCGCAGCCAGCAACATACCCTTATTAACCCCTAATCTGCCGTCCGCACGCCGCCGCCAGCTACATTATAGCTATGTACCCCTAATCTGCTGCCCCTAACACCGCCGACCCCTATATTATATTTATTAACCCCTAATCTGCCCTCCCTAACATCGTCGACACCTAACTTCAATTATTAACCCCTAATCTGCCGACTGGAGCTCACCGCTATTCTAATAAATGTACTAACCCCTAAAGCTAAGTCTAACACTAACAGCCCCCTAAATTAAATATAATTTTAATCTAACGAAATTAATTAACTCTTCATAAATAAATTATTCCTATTTAAAGCTACTTACCTGTAAAATAAATCCTAATATAGCTACAATATAAATTATATTTATATTATAGCTATTTTAGGATTAATATTTATTTTACAGGTACCTTTGTATTTATTTTAACCAGGTACAATAGCTATTAAATAGTTAAGAATAAATAAATTAATTAAATAAAATACCTATAATTATCTACAATTAAACCTAACACTACACTATCAATAAATAAATTAAATACAATTCCTACAAATAAATACAATGAAATAAACTAACTAAAGTACAAAAAATAAAAAAGAACTAAGTTACAAAAAATTAAAAAATATTTACAAACATTAGAAAAATATTACAACAATTTTAAACTAATTACACCTACTCTAAGCCCCCTAATAAAATAACAAAGCCCCCCAAAATAAAAAAATGCCCTACCCTATTCTAAATTACTAAAGTTCAAAGCTCTTTTACCTTACCTGAACAGGGCCCTTTGCGGGGCATGCCCCAAGAAATTCAGCTCTTTTGCCTGTTAAAAAAAACATACAATACACCCCCCAACATTACAACCCACCACCCACATACCCCTAATCTAACCCAAACCCCCCTTAAATAAACCTAACACTAAGCCCCTGAAGATCTCCCAATTTTGAGTCGTCTTCACCCAGCCGAGCCAAATTCTTCATCCAAGCGGAGCAAGAAGAGGTCCTCCATCCGGTAGAAGTCTTCATCCAAGCGGGGCAAGAAGAGGTCCTCCATCCGGTAGAAGTCTTCATCCAAGCGGGGCAGAAGAGGTCTTCCATCCGATTGAAGTCTTCATCCAAGCGGCATCTTCTATCGTCATCCATCCGGAGCGGAGCGGCAGCATCCTGAAGACCTCCGACGCGGAACATCCATCCTGGCCGACGACTGAACGACGAATGACGGTTCCTTTAAATGACGTCATCCAAGATGGCGTCCCTCGAATTCCGATTGGCTGATAGGATTCTATCAGCCAATCGGAATTAAGGTAGGAATATTCTGATTGGCTGATGGAATCAGCCAATCAGAATCAAGTTCAATCCGATTGGCTGATCCAATCAGCCAATCAGATTGAGCTCGCATTCTATTGGCTGTTACAATAATAATAATTATAAGTATTATTAAAGGGACACTCAAGTCAAAATTAAACTTTCATTAATCAGATAGAGCATGCAATTTTAAACAACTTTCCCATTTACTTCCATTAAAAAAGTGCACAGTCTTTTTATATTTAAACTTTTTGAGTCACCAGCTCCTACTGAGCATGTACAAGAATTCACAGAATAAGCCTATATGCATTTTGATTGGCTTATGGCTGTCACATGGTACAGGGGGAGTGGAAATAGACATAACTTTTAAAATTGTCAGAACAAAAATCTACTATTCATTTGAAGTTTAGACATAGGAGCGTGATGCCCCTGTTTTCGGCGGAAACAGAAGTTATGAAGGAGCGGACTAAAGACCGTTGCTCCATAACTTGTCCGCCTGCTCTGAGGCGGCGGACAGAAATCAACCCGATCAAATACGAACGGGTTAATTGACACCCCTGCTAGTGGCCGATTGGCCGCGAATCTGCAGGGGCGGCATTGCACCAGCAGTTCACAAAAACTGTTGGTGCAATCATAAATGCAGACAGCGTATGGTGTCAGCATTTATCGATGTGTGGCGGACATGATACGCTACTTTGTATCATGTCTGCTCGCACATTGATAAATATGCCCCTAAGTGCTATTGCATTATCTTGCATTTGTTGATTATGCAAGTCTACTGTGTTGACTGGTCCTTTAATAATCACCTAAATTACAAGTTTTGTGGTGGGGCTTTACCGCTGAAAAATTGGCCTTTGCATGCAGAATGGCAGGTCACCCGTATTACAAATCACGGCGGTACGGCTATGCCGCTATCGTTTTAGCCTGTATAGCAACTCTCCATTCCGCACTGAAAAAAAATGGCTTTTGAGTGTGGAATTTTCAGGTCACCCGTATTACAAGTTGTTTGGTCAGGCTATTACGCTAGCGTTATAGCCTATACCGCAACAATCCATTTCGCTATCAAAGACCAGTAGTTATGGATTTTGCAAAACAAATATGTTACAAAGTACACTACTACACATAAATTACCTATTAACCCCTAAACCACCACACCCGCATCGCAAATACTATAATAAACCTATTAACCCCTAATCCGCTGCCCACCCACATCGCAACTACCTAAATTAAAGGGACATTATACACTAGATATTTCTTTGCATAAACGTTTTGTAGATTATCTATTTATATAGCCCATACATATAGTTTCTCCAACATTGGTGTGTCCGGTCCACGGCGTCATCCATAACTTGTGGGAATATTCTCTTCCCCAACAGGAAATGGCAAAGAGCACAGCTGTCCATATAGTCCCTCCTAGGCTCCATCCACCCCAGTCATTCTCTTTGACGCTGAACAAGCAGCATCTCCACGGAGATGGTGAAGAGTATGTGGTGTTTAGTTGTAGTTTTTTATTCTACTATCAAGAGTTTGTTATTTTAAAATAGTGCTGGTATGTACTATTTACTCTGAAACAGAAAAGGATGAAGAGTTCTGTTTGTGAGAGGAGTATGATTTTAGCAGCAGTAAATAAAATTGGTTTCTGTTCCCACATAGGACTGTTGAGATGAGATAACTTCAGTTGGGGGGAACAAAAGTAGTAAATGAGTACAGCACCTGTTGGTTCCTTAAAAGCAGGTTTTAGTTCTGTGTGATGCCCGTGGAGAAAGGGTTACTGCCACCCTTACAGCAACATAGACAAATGGAATCCACAGCACCAATTAGGTAAAAGAAAATACCTTTATTTTCACATTACATGCGACGTTTCGGCCTTCACAGCCTTAATCATGCATACAAAAAACTTCAGCCTCTGTCCACAGTATATAGGCTGATCAATTAAAACATTAATTACAAACAGATTTGACAAAATGTTTCACACAGAGCAATTACTCCCTCTAGTGTTAGTCATATTTTACTACATCCTATAAAATTTAACTCTCAAGTTACCAAAAATACAATTACTAGAGGAGTTTCCACTGAATGTACAAGTGTCATTAAAAACAAGAAAATATATAGGAACAAGTCTTACTGCAATCTTATATTTCTATAGTAACACTACTAAAGTATATTACTGACACATTTTACCAATCTTACTGATAAACTTTACCTATGTGTTTAAGTGAACAAGTGACTTTACCTATGTGTTTAACTAAACCAAAACTAACTAAAAAAAATTTTTGAAGAAAATGTTTTTTGTTTTGAATTTTTACTTTGTTACATTTAGAGAAAGACAGAGAAATCTATTTCTCTATTTAACCCTTTAGGGTACATACAATCTAATTTATGGATCCAGTAAGTTTCTTTTTGTTTAAGGATCCTCTCCCTGTCACCCCCTCCTCTTAATGTGCCTACATGGTCAATAATCTGCCACCTAATTTGACTTATGTTGTGGCCTGCCTGGATAAAATGATTAGAAACAGGAGCTTCTTTATTACCACATCTCAAGTTGGACTTATGCTGATTAATTCTTTCCCTGCCTTTTCTAGTCGATTCTCCAATGTAAATAAGAGAACATGGGCATTTAATAAGATAGATTACGTAGGATGTCTCACATGTATAATAACCATTAATTTTATATTTATGCCCTGTTCTTGGATGGGAAAATTCTTTCCCTTTTATCATTGCATGGCAATTAGAGCACCCTAGACAGGGATAAGAACCATAAGATTTCTGACCCATATGGCTTTGTTTAAGACTTTTGGAGGGTCCCAAATCATTTTTAATCAGTGTGTCTCTCAAATTTCTAACCCTCTTAAAGGCCATAATGGGATTATTTTGGAATATCTCCATATCTCTATTACAATTTTTAATAATATTCCAATGCTTTCTTATGATTTTAGTAACTTCAGTACTGTATGAATTATATTGTGAAGTAAATACCATCCTCCTACTTTTATTTTTACCATTTTTATTATTATCTTTAGGGGCATTATTATCCCTGTACATTTTCTTCTCTCTCTGAAGCCTTGAGATCTCTTCCTTAATGAGGTTTTCAGGATAACCTCTGCTAACAAATCTGTTGCCCATTTCCATCATTCTGGTAGATAATATTTCTTCATCCTTCACTATTCTACAGACCCTAAGGAGTTGACTCCTAGGGAGTGAGTCTTTTAACCTAGTTGGATGGAAACTATCATAGGCAAGCATAGTATTCCTATCAGTGGATTTTCTAAAAAGATCTGTTTTAAGGGTCCCATTATCTTTATAAACCCTAGTGTCTAAGAATTCCACTGAAACCTCACTATGTATAAGGGTAAATTCTATCCCTGGGATAGCGGAGTTTAAGTCACATACAAAGGATTCTAGGGATCCAACGTCACCCCACCACACGCCAAACACGTCATCTATAAAACGCCACCAGGCTGCACCATATTCCAAGAACATCTTATTAGTATATACAAAATTCTCTTCAAAGCTGTTCATGAACAGGTTGGCGTATGCTGGGGCAACGTTGGATCCCATTGCAGTCCCCCTGACCTGTACATACCAGTTGTCTCGAAATAAAAAATAGTTCCAGTACAGGATAAGAGTTAATAAATCACAAATAAATTCTATTTGAGGAGAATTATATGTACCAGTACCACTTAAAAGTTTCCTAATAACTCCTATACCTGTCTCATGCTTAATGGCAGTATAAAGACTTTTTACATCAAGTGTGAAGAGTATATATTTCTTACTGGGTAGATGTAAACTGTATAATTTATCAAGGAAATCACTAGTATCTTTGATGTAGGCCGACATTTTAATTACTTCATGTTGTAAAATTTTATCAAGGAAAATGGCTATGTTAGTGAAGATAGAATCTACACTGGAGACTATGGGCCTCCCTGGGGGGCATTTAGCATTTTTATGCACTTTTGGCACAGTATAGAATATGGGTGTCCTAGGATGTTCTTTGTACAAATAATCAGATAATTTAGTATCAATAATATCATTCTTAACTGCCTTGGCAAGTATGTGTTTAATTTCCTTTTGTATTTTAAATACTGGATCCCCTGCAAGTGGATGATATGTAGTATTATCTTGTAATTGTGACAGTATTTCCTCTACATAATATTGTTTATCAAGAACAATGGTGGCACCACCCTTATCTGCTGCCCTCACTAAAATATCTTTCTGTTTTTCTTTTAAAGATTTAAAAGCCTGTTTTTCCTCTAAAGTCAGATTGTCATTTCTCTTATTTTTACCACCTTGTTTGGAGATTTTTTCTTTTAAGTTACACCAATCATTGTTTACCATTTTGATAAATGTTTCCACACTGTTGTTACTAAAATTGGGCACAAATGTAGATTTGTTTCTAAGACCCATCTCCTTAGCCCTAAAACATTTGCTGGTATCTAAAGCATTTTGTGCACTAGGTGTTACTACATCTCCTTTATTAAACATTATTTGCAACCTTAAAGATCTGTAAAATAATTGCAAATTTTTTTCAATTTCAAATACATTTACATTACCAATAGGGCAAAAGGACAGTCCTTTGTTGAGCAGTTTGTACTCATTGTCCGTGAGCTCAATGGAGGAAATGTTTAGAACCGTCTGTTCCTTTGGCTCCGTTGATTCCTCATGTTTCCTCTGCCTCTCCTGCTCCTTGTGCTCCGGGTGTCCATGGCGGTGCTTGTGTTTTCTACCGCCTCTATGCTGCCTTCGTCGCTGGATAAAAAAGCTGGTGAAGCCTTCCCTGCAGAGGATTCCTGTGAAGTCTCGCTGACATCATCTCTATGTCTCGCTGACATCATCTCTATACGCCTGGTTCTCGCGAGATCCTCCTCTGTTGCGAGTATTACCGTGTCTTTCTCTAAATGTAACAAAGTAAAAATTCAAAACAAAAAACATTTTCTTCAAAAAAATTTTTTAGTTAGTTTTGGTTTAGTTAAACACATAGGTAAAGTCACTTGTTCACTTAAACACATAGGTAAAGTTTATCAGTAAGATTGGTAAAATGTGTCAGTAATATACTTTAGTAGTGTTACTATAGAAATATAAGATTGCAGTAAGACTTGTTCCTATATATTTTCTTGTTTTTAATGACACTTGTACATTCAGTGGAAACTCCTCTAGTAATTGTATTTTTGGTAACTTGAGAGTTAAATTTTATAGGATGTAGTAAAATATGACTAACACTAGAGGGAGTAATTGCTCTGTGTGAAACATTTTGTCAAATCTGTTTGTAATTAATGTTTTAATTGATCAGCCTATATACTGTGGACAGAGGCTGAAGTTTTTTGTATGCATGATTAAGGCTGTGAAGGCCGAAACGTCGCATGTAATGTGAAAATAAAGGTATTTTCTTTTACCTAATTGGTGCTGTGGATTCCATTTGTCTATGTTGCTGTAAGGGTGGCAGTAACCCTTTCTCCACGGGCATCACACAGAACTAAAACCTGCTTTTAAGGAACCAACAGGTGCTGTACTCATTTACTACTTTTGTGGACTGTATTACTGCAGAGTACTGAGCATCTGAAATTCTGCCTAGAATGGCAGACAAAGTGAAAACAGATGGAACCAAAATCTTTATGTATAGTGAACAAGAAGCAATAAGGATTACCACTTTGGTGAGGGGCTCAAGGGAGTTCCTAAGTAATGCTGCAACGGATGAGCTCAGCAAAGAATATGAGAAAACAAGGAGGAGGATTACAGCCTGGGACTTACACGCTACAACGCTGGCTGAGTATCATAAAGTCAGACGTATCCCCAGAGGCCTGAGGATGAATACCAGGCCTACTCTATTGAGAAATAATGAAGAATATTGCAACAAGTTTGAGGCTATTTTAAACAAATGCTCATACGATCTGCTAATCCTGACAGTGGAATACTTGCTAAAAGAAATTGAAATACAAAGAGAGCAAGTACTGAAAACAACAAGTGAACTGAGCAAAATACTTACCGTTGATGAGCTGGATAAGATGATCAAAGAGGTAGATATGAAGATCAAAATCATGGAGACTGAGATTAAGGAAACCAAGCGATCCAAGTTCCTGAGGGATGAACAGGATTACCTCAGTGGGAGAGTGTATAGATGGAGAGGATCGTTTTCAGACAGAGGGAGCTTCATGAGAGGCCGACGTTTCCACGGTAATACTCGCAACAGAGGAGGATCTCGCGAGAACCAGGCGTATAGAGATGATGTCAGCGAGACTTCACAGGAATCCTCTGCAGGGAAGGCTTCACCAGCTTTTTTATCCAGCGACGAAGGCAGCATAGAGGCGGTAGAAAACACAAGCACCGCCATGGACACCCGGAGCACAAGGAGCAGGAGAGGCAGAGGAAACATGAGGAATCAACGGAGCCAAAGGAACAGACGGTTCTAAACATTTCCTCCATTGAGCTCACGGACAATGAGTACAAACTGCTCAACAAAGGACTGTCCTTTTGCCCTATTGGTAATGTAAATGTATTTGAAATTGAAAAAAATTTGCAATTATTTTACAGATCTTTAAGGTTGCAAATAATGTTTAATAAAGGAGATGTAGTAACACCTAGTGCACAAAATGCTTTAGATACCAGCAAATGTTTTAGGGCTAAGGAGATGGGTCTTAGAAACAAATCTACATTTGTGCCCAATTTTAGTAACAACAGTGTGGAAACATTTATCAAAATGGTAAACAATGATTGGTGTAACTTAAAAGAAAAAATCTCCAAACAAGGTGGTAAAAATAAGAGAAATGACAATCTGACTTTAGAGGAAAAACAGGCTTTTAAATCTTTAAAAGAAAAACAGAAAGATATTTTAGTGAGGGCAGCAGATAAGGGTGGTGCCACCATTGTTCTTGATAAACAATATTATGTAGAGGAAATACTGTCACAATTACAAGATAATACTACATATCATCCACTTGCAGGGGATCCAGTATTTAAAATACAAAAGGAAATTAAACACATACTTGCCAAGGCAGTTAAGAATGATATTATTGATACTAAATTATCTGATTATTTGTACAAAGAACATCCTAGGACACCCATATTCTATACTGTGCCAAAAGTGCATAAAAATGCTAAATGCCCCCCAGGGAGGCCCATAGTCTCCAGTGTAGATTCTATCTTCACTAACATAGCCATTTTCCTTGATAAAATTTTACAACATGAAGTAATTAAAATGTCGGCCTACATCAAAGATACTAGTGATTTCCTTGATAAATTATACAGTTTACATCTACCCAGTAAGAAATATATACTCTTCACACTTGATGTAAAAAGTCTTTATACTGCCATTAAGCATGAGACAGGTATAGGAGTTATTAGGAAACTTTTAAGTGGTACTGGTACATATAATTCTCCTCAAATAGAATTTATTTGTGATTTATTAACTCTTATCCTGTACTGGAACTATTTTTTATTTCGAGACAACTGGTATGTACAGGTCAGGGGGACTGCAATGGGATCCAACGTTGCCCCAGCATACGCCAACCTGTTCATGAACAGCTTTGAAGAGAATTTTGTATATACTAATAAGATGTTCTTGGAATATGGTGCAGCCTGGTGGCGTTTTATAGATGACGTGTTTGGCGTGTGGTGGGGTGACGTTGGATCCCTAGAATCCTTTGTATGTGACTTAAACTCCGCTATCCCAGGGATAGAATTTACCCTTATACATAGTGAGGTTTCAGTGGAATTCTTAGACACTAGGGTTTATAAAGATAATGGGACCCTTAAAACAGATCTTTTTAGAAAATCCACTGATAGGAATACTATGCTTGCCTATGATAGTTTCCATCCAACTAGGTTAAAAGACTCACTCCCTAGGAGTCAACTCCTTAGGGTCTGTAGAATAGTGAAGGATGAAGAAATATTATCTACCAGAATGATGGAAATGGGCAACAGATTTGTTAGCAGAGGTTATCCTGAAAACCTCATTAAGGAAGAGATCTCAAGGCTTCAGAGAGAGAAGAAAATGTACAGGGATAATAATGCCCCTAAAGATAATAATAAAAATGGTAAAAATAAAAGTAGGAGGATGGTATTTACTTCACAATATAATTCATACAGTACTGAAGTTACTAAAATCATAAGAAAGCATTGGAATATTATTAAAAATTGTAATAGAGATATGGAGATATTCCAAAATAATCCCATTATGGCCTTTAAGAGGGTTAGAAATTTGAGAGACACACTGATTAAAAATGATTTGGGACCCTCCAAAAGTCTTAAACAAAGCCATATGGGTCAGAAATCTTATGGTTCTTATCCCTGTCTAGGGTGCTCTAATTGCCATGCAATGATAAAAGGGAAAGAATTTTCCCATCCAAGAACAGGGCATAAATATAAAATTAATGGTTATTATACATGTGAGACATCCTACGTAATCTATCTTATTAAATGCCCATGTTCTCTTATTTACATTGGAGAATCGACTAGAAAAGGCAGGGAAAGAATTAATCAGCATAAGTCCAACTTGAGATGTGGTAATAAAGAAGCTCCTGTTTCTAATCATTTTATCCAGGCAGGCCACAACATAAGTCAAATTAGGTGGCAGATTATTGACCATGTAGGCACATTAAGAGGAGGGGGTGACAGGGAGAGGATCCTTAAACAAAAAGAAACTTACTGGATCCATAAATTAGATTGTATGTACCCTAAAGGGTTAAATAGAGAAATAGATTTCTCTGTCTTTCTCTAAATGTAACAAAGTAAAAATTCAAAACAAAAAACATTTTCTTCAAAAAAATTTTTTAGTTAGTTTTGGTTTAGTTAAACACATAGGTAAAGTCACTTGTTCACTTAAACACATAGGTAAAGTTTATCAGTAAGATTGGTAAAATGTGTCAGTAATATACTTTAGTAGTGTTACTATAGAAATATAAGATTGCAGTAAGACTTGTTCCTATATATTTTCTTGTTTTTAATGACACTTGTACATTCAGTGGAAACTCCTCTAGTAATTGTATTTTTGGTAACTTGAGAGTTAAATTTTATAGGATGTAGTAAAATATGACTAACACTAGAGGGAGTAATTGCTCTGTGTGAAACATTTTGTCAAATCTGTTTGTAATTAATGTTTTAATTGATCAGCCTATATACTGTGGACAGAGGCTGAAGTTTTTTGTATGCATGATTAAGGCTGTGAAGGCCGAAACGTCGCATGTAATGTGAAAATAAAGGTATTTTCTTTTACCTAATTGGTGCTGTGGATTCCATTTGTCTCAGTTGGGGGGAACAGTTGGCAGACTTTTCTGCTTAAGGTATGACTAGCCATATTTCTAACAAGACTGTGTAATGCTGGAAGGCTGTCATTTTCCCCTCATGGGGATCGGTAAGCCATTTTCTTAGTCTCAAACAGAATAAAGGGCTTAATATGGGCTATAAAACTGGTAGACACTTTTATGGGCTAGATCGATTGCTTTATTTGGGCATTTTATACAGTTTGATGTTGAATTTCACACTTTTATAACTTTGGGGAACGTTTTTTACGTCAGGCACTTGTTTAGACACCTTCCCAGTCAGGAAGGGCCTTCTCTGTAGTAGGCAGAGCCTCATTTTCGCGCCATTACTGCGCAGTTACTTTTGAGAGCAGGACATGCAGCTGCATGTGTGTGGGTCTGGAAGTAGTTGAAAAGGTTCCTAGAAGGCTTCATTTGGTATCGTATACCCCCCTGGGTTTGGTAAAGTCGCAGCAAAGGCTGTAGCTGGGACTGTAGAGGGGTTAAAACTGTAAACGGCTCCGGTTTCCTCATTTTAAGGGTTAAAGGGCTGAAATTTGGGGTGCAATGCTTTGAGACACTGTGGTGAAAATTTGGTTAAAATTGAACAATTCCTTCATAGTTTTTCACATATTCAGTAAAAAAGTGTGCCCTGTTTAAAATTTAAAGAGACAGTAACGGTTTTGTTTTAAAACGGTTTTTGTACTTTATTGACAAGTTTAAGCCTGTTTAACATGTCTGTGCCTTCAGATAAACTATGTTCTGTATGTATGGAAGCCAATGTGTCTCCCCCTTCAAAATTGTGTGATAATTGTGCCATAGCGTCCAAACAAAGTAAGGACAGTACTGCCACAAATAGTAAAGTTGCCCAAGATGATTCATCAGATGAAGGGAGTAGAGATAGTTCTACATCTTCTCCTTCTGTGTCTATACCAGTTATGCCCGCGCAGGCGACCCCTAGTACTTCTAGCGCGCCAATGCTTGTTACTATGCAACAATTGACGGCAGTAATGGATAACTCCATAGCAAATATTTTATCCAAAATGCCTGCATTTCAGAGAAAGCACGATTGCTCTGTTTTAAACACTGTAGAGCAGGAGGGCGCTGATGATAATTGCGCTGTCATACCCTCACACCAATCTGATGTGGCCATGAGGGAGGTTTTGTCAGATGGGGAAATTTCTGATTCAGGTAAAATTTCTCAACAGGCAGAACCTGATGTTGTGACATTTAAATTTAAATTAGAGCATCTCCGCGCACTGCTTAAGGAGGTGCTATCTACTCTGGATGATTGTAATAACCTGGTCATTCCAGAAAAATTGTGCAAGATGGACAAGTTCCTAGAGGTTCCGGTGCACCCCGACGCTTTTCCTATACCCAAGCGGGTGGCGGACATAGTGAATAAGGAGTGGGAGAAGCCCGGCATACCTTTTGTCCCCCCTCCTATATTTAAGAAATTATTTCCTATGGTCGACCCCAGAAAGGACTTATGGCAGACAGTCCCTAAGGTTGAGGGGGCAGTTTCTACACTAGCCAAGCGCACTACTATTCCTATCGAGGATAATTGTGCTTTCAAAGATCCTATGGATAAAAAATTGGAGGGTTTGCTTAAAAAGATTTTTGTACAGCAAGGTTACCTCCTGCAACCTATTTCGTGCATTATTCCTGTCACTACAGCAGCGTGGTTCTGGTTCGAGGAACTAGAAAAGTTGCTCAGTAGAGAGACTCCGTATGAGGAGGTTATGGACAGAATTCACGCACTTAAGTTAGCTAATTCTTTTATTTTAGATGCCGCTTTGCAGTTAGCTAGATTAGCGGCGAAAAATTCTGGGTTTGCAATTGTGGCGCGCAGAGTGCTCTGGCTAAAATCTTGGTCAGCGGATGTATCTTCCAAGACAAAATTGCTTAATATCCCTTTCAAGGGTAAAACCCTTTTTGGGCCAGAATTGAAAGAGATTATCTCAGACATCACTGGGGGTAAGGGCCACGCCCTCCCACAAGATAGACCTTTCAAGGCCAAGAATAAGTCTAATTTTCGTTCCTTTCGCAATTTCAGGAACGGACCGGCCTCCAACTCTGCAGCCTCTAGACAAGAGGGTAATGCTTCGCAAACCAAACCAGCTTGGAAACCGATGCAAGGCTGGAACAAGGGTCAGCAGGCCAAGAAGCCTGCTGCTGCTACCAAAACAGCATGAAGGAGTAGCCCCCGATCCGGGACCGGATCTAGTAGGGGGCAGACTCTCTCTCTTCGCTCAGGCTTGGGCAAAAGATGTTCAGGATCCCTGGGCACTAGAAAGAGTTTCTCAGGGTTATCTTCTGGAATTCAAGGAACTACCCCCAAGGGGAAGGTTCCACATGTCTCACTTATCTTCAAACCAAATAAAGAGACAGGCATTCTTACATTGTGTAGAAGACCTGTTAAAAATGGGAGTGATACACCCAGTTCCAACTGTGGAACAAGGAATGGGGTTTTACTCAAATCTGTTTGTAGTTCCCAAAAAAGAGGGAACTTTCAGACCAATTCTGGATTTAAAGATTCGAAACAAATTTCTCAGAGTGCCATCGATCAAAATGGAAACTATTCGAACGATTTTACCTACAATCCAGGAGGGTCAATTTATGACTACCGTGGATCTAAAGGATGCGTATCTACATATTCCTATCCACAACGATCATCATCAGTTCCTAAGGTTCGCCTTTCTGGACAAACATTACCAGTTTGTGGCTCTCCCATTCGGGCTAGCCACTGCTCCAAGGATTTTCACAAAGGTACTCGGGTCCCTTCTAGCGGTTCTAAGACCAAGGGGCATTGCAGTGGCACCTTACTTGGACGACATTCTGATACAAGCGTCGTCTCTTTCAAAGGCAAAGGCTCACACAGACATCGTTCTGGCCTTTCTCAGATCTCACGGGTGGAAGGTGAACATAGAAAAAGTTCCCTGTCTCCGTCGACAAGAGTTCCTTTCTTGGAGACAATAATAGATTCTTTAGAAATGAAGATTTTCCTGACAGATGTCAGAAAGTCAAAACTTCTAAACGCTTGTCAAGTTCTTCACTCTGTTCCACGTCCTTCCATAGCTCAGTGCATGGAAGTAGTAGGGTTGATGGTTGCAGCAATGGACATAGTTCCTTTTGCGCGAATTCATCTAAGACCATTACAACTGTGCATGCTGAAACAGTGGAATGGGGACTATACAGACTCGTCTCCAGTGATTCAAGTAGATCAGAAGACCAGAGACTCACTCTGTTGGAATTTTGTTTGGGAAATGTAAGACCAAGGTTTCTGGGGCTTTTGGAATGTTTAACTCCAAAACTCTCTGAATCTTTCCCCACACTGCCTCCCAACCCCCCCCCCCCCCAAATAAGGGACAGTCCCACCAGATATGCAGAATAGTGCCTGTCTCTCCACATCCCCTCCAGCATCTATCCGATGCACAAGGCAAAAAAAAACTACGCCGGCATGGTATAAGGTTCCATTGGCTCAACAATTTGTAATGTGATTCCTGTGTGCGTGCTGATACAGATAAGGACTTAGCAGCTCGAAATATCGGTAGTCAATCCTCCTTCTGAAGTTCAGTCCCCAACTCTCTATGCCACATTTTAGTGTATGATAGGAGGGCCCTGTTTTTGGGTAGGAGAAGGAGCGTGTATATGATAGAGATCAGATGTCTAAAGACAGAACGTTTTAAGCAAAGCAATTCAAAAGGTGTGGGGTCTCTCATCAGCTGTTGTTTGTATTTATTTGTAGTGATATAGTGGCCTATTTGCAGGTAAACGAACCATGGAATTGGAAAGTCGGGGAAGTCTGTCACAATCTCCTCACGTGTCTTTATTCTGCCACGTGTCGTAAAAAGACCTATATGGTTATTAATGAGTTTGACCTGAGCGGGGGCTAAATTAGTCTGTAATTGAAGTTCTCAGTTTCCATATACCGAAGATAGGGGGGAGTATGCAGTCGATGTATGTATGTCAGTCCGAAGCAGCTTATCCCATTCATTAAAGAGTTCCTTCAGAAGGGAGAAATGTGTAACATTAGTGGGTCTGTGCTTTTTGTTTGTCCAAAGGAGGGAGGCCATATCACTTGTTTGTAGAATAGCAATCCAATCTTTCTGGGGGGTTCCCTGGCACCACTCCACCACCCTCTGAAGCAAAACAGATCTTCTGTATAAGCTGAGAATAGGAAGGCTGAGGCCTCCCATGTCTCTAGGGAGGTACATAGTCTCCCTATTAACCCTAGGTTTAATCCCCTTCCACACATACTCTTCTATCAGATTTTGTAACAAATGGAGAAACGTGCAGGGGAGGGGAATGGGAATAGTTTGTAATAAATACAACAATCTCGGGAGGATATTCATTTTGATTACGTTAATTCTTCCCAGTCAGGAGATTGTTTTGTGTCTCCAGGATGAGAGATCAGCTGTAATCACTTTTTTAAGGGCTATATAGTTCGCCTTAAACATGTCCGTTACAGATGCTATTAGATTGATGCTAGGTATTTGAGAAATTTGGTATTTATAACAAACGGGCTGTGGTCTTTTAGCCATGCCGTTGTGGCGGGTGGTAAGGTAATACCTAGGATCTCGGATTTAGTGTCATTAAGATGAAAGTGAGATACCGCACCGTATTTGGTAAATTCCTGTGTAAGAGCTGGGATAGAACTTTCTATATCTGTTAGTGTAAACAGCAGATCGTCTGCATACATTGTTATTTTGTTTTCCTTAAAACCCCCCCCCCCCCCCAGTTGGATCCCTTTAATAAGGTGGTTGGCTCTTATGTTGCACGCTAGTGTCTTGAACGAGATTGCAAATAACAGGGGTGACAGAAAGAATGTGTCAGAAAGAACATTATTTACCTTAATATATGCGTTTAGAGAGGAGTATAGGCTGAAAATTGTCTTTCCCCAAATTTCATTTTTTCCAACCTGCTCCTAAGGAACTGCCAGCTCACCCTGTCGAATGCCTTTTCCGCGTCTGTTGACAACAGCGCGAGCAGCGTCTTTTTTTGTTTGGAATATTCAATTATATGCTATATTTTGAGGGTGTTGTCCCTCACCTCCCTCCCCGAGACAAACCCCACTTGGTCCGTAGAAATCAGTCCGGGTAAAAACGTATTAACCCTGTTTGCTAGTGTCTTTGCCAAAAATTTTACGTCAGTATTTAATAACGAAATTGGTCTATAACTTTGTGGCCTGTCTGTCGGTTTCCCTGGTTTTGGTATTACAGTTATGTACGCTGTCAGCATGGATTGAGGTAACTTTTCCAGGTCAGGTAGTGCATTGAACGAGTCTTGTATGTCCTGCATCACAATGGGCAAAAAAGTTTTATAATTTTTATCCCCCAACCCGTCCGGGCGAGGCCTTTTCCCATTTGGAAGGTCCTTCAGTGCTATTTGTATTTCCTCTTATGTTAGGGGAAATCTATTGCGTCTTGCTCTAACGTCTGCAGCTGTGTATTATTTAGGTACTCCTGTACCGTTTGCTGCTGTGGGGCCTTATCAGGAGATGAGTTTATCTTCGAAGATTTGAGATTGTAAAGTCCACTATAGTATGTGCGAAAAGTTGCCGCAACTTTAGGGCTGTCTTTATAGGTTTTACCTTTGCTTTCCTTTATAGTGTATACATGTGTCTTCAGTTGTGATCGTTTGAGTGCTCTGACCAACAGTTTCCCTGCTTTGTCTCCCCCCCCCCATAGTATTTTTGTTTTAACCACAGCGCTTTTTGTTGGTTTTCCTCTTGTAGTAGTTACTTAAAGTCTACTCTGGCCTGGGTAAGTTTTGCGTCAGTGTCAGCGTGTAGGGGATTTTTTTTTATATTGTTCTTCAAGTGTCATGATAGAGCCTAATATGTGATCATAGTTTTCCCTGTTCTGCCGTACTAATCTGTCTTTGTGTTTGATAAAATGCCCTCTGATGACACTTTTATGCGCCTCCCATATGATAGGCAAAGGCAGTTCCTTTGTCACATTTAGATCAAAATATTCTGTTATATTGGAGGACATGTCCTCTCTGACTAAAGGGTTGTCCAAGAGGGTGTCATCCAGTCTCCTTATGTATGGGGTAGTAGGTTTGTCAGGCCACATCATCTCAAAAGAGACGTGTGCATGGTCCGACCATGTGATGGGTGAGATATCACTGTTTGTCATGTATGCAATTTCCTGGGAGTCGGTCATAAAGTAGTCTATTCGGTAATATTTCTTGTGTGGTTTAGAGTAGTAGGTATATTCAGTGTCTGTAGGTTGCAGGGTGCGCCAGATGTCACGTAGCAAGTGATAACAAAATTATCTAAAATAATAAAAATTAAACCTTATCTAATACCCCTATAAAAACAAAAAAGCCACCCCAAAATAAAAACACCCCCTAATCTAACAATAAACTACCATTAGCCCTTTAAAAAGCCCTTTGTAGGGCATTGCCCTAAGTTAAACAGCTCTTTTACATTAAAACATTACAAACTACCTCCTAACAGTAAACCCCCCACCCAACCAATCCCCCAAAAGAAGAAAAAACTAACTCTAAAAAAAAACCTAAGCTACCCATTGCCCCTAAAGGGGCATTTGTATGGGCATTGCCCTTAAAAGGGCAATCAGCTCTTTAGTGCCCATTAAAAAAAAAAATCCCTATTCTTAAAAAAAAAACACCCAAAAAAAAAACTAACACTAACCCCAAAATAGGTACTCACCATTCCTGAAGTCCGGCGGTAAAGGTCTTCTTCCAGGCGGCTCCATCTTCATCCAGCAAAAACATCTTCTTTCTTCATCCGGAGCGAAGATGGCCGCGGAGCAGGAATGGCGGCCACGGAACAGGAATGGCGTCCTCGGAGCCATCCAGCATGGAGGATCCTCTTCATGCGATTTTCGCAGCACACTGAAAATTAAATGCAAGCTACCTGTTTTATATTTGGGGTACCTTACATTCCTATTCATTGAATTTTTTAAATCATCCAATAGGATGAGAGCTACTGAAATCCTATTGGCTGATTTGAACAGAAGAAAGAAGATGTCCCCGTGCTGGATGAAGATGGAGCCACCTGGAAGAAGACCTTCACCGCCAGACTTCAGGAATGGTGAGTACCTATTTCGGGGTTAATGTTAGGTTTTTTTGGGGTGTTTTTTTTTTAGATTAGGGATTTTTTTTTTTTTAATGGGCACTAAAGAGCTGATTGCCCTTTTAAGGACAATGCCTATACAAATGCCTCTTTGGGGGCAATGGGTGGCTTAGGTTTTTTTAGAGTTAGGTTTTTTATTATTTTGGGGGGTTGGGTTGGGTGGGGGGTTTTACTGTTAGGTGGTACTTTGTAATATTTTAATGTAAAAGACCTGTTTAACTTAGGGCAATGCCCTACAAGAGGCCCTTTTAAGGTCTATTGGTAGTTTATTGTTAGATTAGGGGGTGTTTTTATTTTGGTTTGGCTTTTGTGTTTTTAAAGGGGTGTTAGATTAGGTTTAATTTTTATTATTTTGGATAATTTAGTTTATTATTTTTTGGAATGTTAGATTTTTTTTAATTTTCTTAATTTAGGTGTTAGCGATGCAGGGGTGGCAGTTTATGGGTTAATAGCTTTATTTAGTGTTGGTGATGTCGGGGGCAGCAGTTTATGGGTCAATAACTTTATTTAAAGTCATCAATGACGGTGGCGGCGGATTAGGGATATTTAGGCTAGGGGTTTATGTTAGGGTGTTACGTTTTTACATAACTTTCTCTCCATTGATGTCTACGAGGAAAATGTGCACGAACACGTCAAATCAGGTCTTGGCTTTTTTGCGGTATGAAGCTTAACGCATTATATTGCACAAGCAAGAACGTTTTCTTTTTAAAGACACAATGAGTCCACGGATCATCATCCTTACTTGTGGGATATTCACCTCCTGGTCAGCAGGAGGAAGCAAAGAGCACCACAGCAGAGCTGTTAAATAGCTCCTCCCTTCCCTCCCACCCCAGTCATTCTCTTTGCCTACGTTAGTGATAAGAAGAGGTGCCAGAGAGTGCTGCTTTGTTCTAGGGTGTAGCCGTAGTCCATATCAGTCTCTTCAGTAGAGCTTTTGGTGGCTTTAGAGCAATAGGAACTGGTGGGACATAATTCTCACTGCGGCTCCTATACATTGATGCTGCCCTTCTCCTGACAGCCTAAGCATAATTAGCTCAGGCTTATGATTTTCCACAGGGCTATGGGAGGGAGAGGACCTCCTAAAGCTGCTGAGCTGCCCTGCTGTCGGGCAGAATACCAAGGTAAGTACTAACTTTGTTTTTTTTTCTAGGAAACAGAAAAAAATCTCAGAAGCAATGGGCACTTTAACCTGGTTTATATTACATACGGCTCAGATATTGAGATCCTTGTGTGGGGACATTTATCTCTCTTTTTGGTAGAGGGTACTGTAGGACAGCAATGAGTACAGGCACTGGGGCTGGGGAGCTCATTTTTTATTACTGGTTTGTTTTTCCTATCGGTTTATTTTACTATATCATGCCGATCGGGTTAAGTTTGTTTAGGACACCGACGAGGGGCGGGGCTAGTGCTTTGCGCGCTTTCTATGTCTTACTGCGCAATCAATGCAGACGTAACTGACATAGTCTGCATAAGCACACATTTCCCAAATAGAGGAAGACGCCGGCACATTGTGGCTAAAACCGCATGGTTCACTGCCTAGTTAAGCAGGCGGTTATAGCAATAGTCGGCTCTTACACACCCGGATCGTTCCAGCTCCAAAGGAGGTTGAATCTTGAGAGAGTTCAGTCCGGTTTGGCAGGTAGGCAACTCAAAGTTAGTTTTTAACATTTAAAGACACAGTAACGGCTTATTTTTTCTGTCATCAAATTTCTTGATATTGATCAATTTGATTGTAAATTTGTCCCTTTTTGAGCAAAAAAAAAAGAAAAAGTTTGTTTTTTTTGTAAAAAATTAAAGAGACAGTAAAGTCTTATAAAAAAAAAAATTTAAAAAAATTATTACATTGTTTTTTCTTATTGTGCTCAATATGGATTTAGGAGCCGTGGAAAATGTTACTTGCTCCATGTGTTTGGATGCAAATGTGGAACCACCAATCCATTTCTGTCCCTCATGTATTGAGAGGGCTTTAAGTTATAGAGATAACATTTTTCATGAGCAAAATTTTTCAAAGGCGGATGCTTCTCAGGAGTCTAATGACGAAAGTCAGAGTATGCCGCAGCTTTCTTCCCAAGCGTCCCAATCTTTAACACCCGCACAAGCAGTGCCCTTTACTTCTGCATTTCTGATGCGTTGTCTGCTTTTCCTTTGCTTCAAGGCAAGCGTAAGAGGAAAGACAACCATGTTGTCAGTGAGGTTTCTGATGCTATGGTGGCAATCTCGGATGTACCCTCTCAGGGAACTGAGATGGAGGGTATTGAGGTTCTATCAGAAGGTGAAATTTCAGATTCAGAAAGTTCATTACCTTTGACTGATTCAGAGGTTGTATCTTTCAGGTTTAAACTAGAACACCTCCGCCTGTTACTCAGGGAGGTTTTGGTTAAACGACTGTGATTCTACAGTAGTCGTCACTCCTGCGAAGTCGAGTAAATTGGATAGATATTTTGAAGTTACCTCTTACTCAGACGTTTTTACAGTGCCAAATCGAGCTTCAGAGATTGTTTCCAAGGAATGGGAGAGACCAGGTATTCCCTTCTCTCCGTCCCCCATTTTCAAAAAGATGTTCCCTATAGCCGACGCTGTCAGGGAAACTTGGCAGACGGTCCCTAAGGTGGAAGGGGCTATTTCCACCTTAGCCAAGCGAACTACTATTCCCATTGAGGATAGTTGTGCTTTTAAAGATCCCATGGACAAGAAGTTGGAGGGTCTACTTAAGAAAATTTATGTTCACCAGGGTCTGCTATTGCAGCTGGCTGAGTGCATTGCTACTGTCACTAGTGCAGCAGCTTATTGGTTTGATGCTCTGTCCAAGTCTCTCAAGACTGAGACTTCTTTAGAGGAGATTCAAGATAGGATTAAAGCTCTGAAGTTAGCCAATGCTTTTATTATGGATGCTTCTCTGCAAATTACTAAATTAGCAGCTAAGAGTTCAGGGTTCTCTATCCTAGCCCGCAGAGCCTTATGGTTGAAACCTTGGTCTGCGGACGTGTCATCCAAGTTTAAGCTTCTAGCAATTCCTTACAAGGGGAAGACCTTGTTTGGACCTGGCCTGAAGGAAATTATCTCTGATATCATGGGAGGTAAGGGTCATCTCCTTCCTCAGGATAAGAGAAGTTAACAAAAAAGGACGACAAAGTAATTTTCGTTCCTTTGGAAATTTCAAGGGAAATTCTTTCTCTTCCTCCTCTAAACAGGAGGGGAACTATTCGCAATCTAAGCCTACTTGGAGACCCAACCAGTCTTGGAACAAGGGTAAACAATCCAAAAAGCCTGCTGCTGACTCCAAAACAGCATGAAGGGCATGCCCCGATCCGGGACCGGATCTGGTAGGGGGCAGGCTTTCCTTCTTCATTCAGGCTTGGGTTCGGGACGTTCAGGATCCCTGGGCAATAGAAATAGTGTCTCAGGGATACAAGCTGGAGTTCAAAAAATGTCCTCCCAGAAGAAGGTTTCTTCTTTCAAGATTATCTGCAAACCAGATAAAAGAAGAGGCGTTCTTACACTGTGTAAGAGACCACTCCTCCTTGGGAGTGATTTTTCCCGTTCCAGTGCAGGAACAGGGGCTGGGTTTTTACTCAAACCTGTTTGTGGTTCCCAAAAAGGAGGGAACCTTCAGACCTATCTTAGACCTCACGAGTCTAAACAAGTTTCTCAGAGTTCTGTCATTCAAGATGGAAACTATTCATACAATTCTTCTATTGATCCAGGAGGGTCAATTTATGACGACAGTGGATTTAAAGGATGCATATCTACATGTTCCTATTCACAGAGATCATCACAGGTTCCTGAGGTTTGCCTTTCTGGACAAACACTTTCAGTTTGTGGCTCTTTCTTTCGGCCTGGCCACAGCACCCAGAATTTTCACAAAGGTTCTGGGGTCTCTGCTGGCGGTTCTAAGACTGCGGGGCATTGTGGTGGCACCTTATCTGAACGATATTCTAATCCAGGCGCCATCTTGTCAACAAGATCTCATACCGACATTGTGCTATCCTTACTAAGAACTCACAGGTGGAAGGTAAATCTGGAAAGGAGTTCTTTAATCCCGAAGACAAGGGTGACCTTCTTGGGAACTCTAATCGATTCTATATCCATGAGAATTTTTCTGACAGAGGTCAGGAAATCAAAGATTCTTTATACCTGTCAAGCCCTTCAGTCCACTCCTCGGCCGTCAGTGGCTCAGTGCATGGAGGTAATCGGACTGATGGTGGCGGCAATGGACATCATCCTGTTTGCTCGGTTCCACCTCAGGCCTCTGCAGTTAGACATGCTCAGGCAGTGGAATGGAGACTATGCAGACTTGTCTCCTCGAATAACCCTGGAACAGGAGACGAGGGACTCTCTTCAATGGTGGTTGTCTCCGGATCATCTATCCCAGGGAACCTGCTTTCGCAGACCGTCCTGGGTGATTGTGACAATGGACGCCAGCCTTCTAGGGTGGGGAGCTGTCTGGGGTTCCCTAAAGCCTCAGGGAGTATGGACTCAGACAGAGTCTGTTCTTCCTATAAACATCCTGGAACTAAGAGCGATCTTCAATGCTCTTCTGGCCTGGCCTCAGTTGGCTTTGGCCCAGTTCTTTGGATTCCAGTCGGACAACATAACGACAGTGGCTTACATCAATCATCAGGGAGGAACGAGGAGTTCCTTAGTGATGACCGAGGTAGCCAAGATAATCCGGTGATCAGAGGCCCATTTTTGCCATCTGTCAGCGATCCACATCCCAGGGGTGGACAACTGGGAGGTGGACTTTCTGAGCAGACAGACTTTTCATCCGGGAGCGTGGGAACTCCATCCGGAAGTGTTCTCCAACCTGATTCTCAAGTGGGGTCGGCTGGAGTTAGATCTCATGGCATCTCATCAGAAGATATACGGTCGAGGTCCAGGCATCCCCAGGTGGAACTGATAGATGCTCTGGCAGTTCCTTGGTCCTTCAGTCTAGCATACCTGTTTCCCCCGTTTGCGCTTCTGCCTCAGAGCATTGCTTGACTCAAGCAGGAGAGGGCATCGGTGATCCTCATTGCTCCTGCTTCGCCTCGCAGGATTTGGTGGACATGTCATCTCTGCTACCTTGGAGACTTCCGTTGAGGAAGGATCTTCTAATTCAAGGGCCCTTCCTTCACCCAAATCTAGTTTCTCTGAAGCTGACTGCTTGGAGATTGAACACTTAATCCTATCCAAGCAGGGTTTTTCTTATTCGGTCATAGATACCTTGATTCAGGCGCGTAAGCCTGTAACTAGAAAGATTTACCATAAGATATGGCGTAAATATCTCTATTGGTGTGAATGCAAGGACTACTCATGGAGTAGAGTTAGGATTCCCAGAATTTTGTCTTTCCTAAAAGAGGGTTTGGAGAAGGGTTTATCGACAAGTTCCCTAAAGGGTCAGATCTCTGCCTTATCTATTTTGTTACACAAACGTCTGGCAGATGTTCCAGATGTACAATCTTTTTGTCTGGTCTTGGTTAGGATCAGACCTGTGTTCAAACCCGTTACTCTTCCATGGAGTCTGAATTTAGTTCTTAAAGTTCTTCAAAGGTCTCCGTTTGAGCCTGTGCATTCCTTAGATATTAAGTTGTTATCTTTGAAAGTTTTATTTCTTGTTGCTATTTTTCAGCTCGAAGATTGTCTGAGCTCTCGGTGTTGCAATACAATTCGCCTTACCTTATTTTCCATTCTGATAAGGTAGTTTTACGCACTAAATTAGGGTTTCTTCCTAAGGTTGTTTCAGACAGGAACATTAATCAGGAGATTGTTGTTCCTTCCTTGTGTCCTAATCCTTCCTCTCAGAAGGAACGTCTTCTGCAATTTTCTGACGTAGTCCGTGCTTTAAAATTTTACTTACAAGCGACTAGAGACTTTCGTCAGTCTTCCTCTCTGTTTGTAATTTTCTCTGGAAAATGTAAGGGTCAGAAAGCTACGGCTACCTCTCTTTCTTTTTGGCTGAAGAATATCATCCGTTTTGCATATGAGACTGCTGGATAGCAGCCTCCTGAAAGGGTTACGGCTCATTCCACTAGGGCTGCTGCTTCCTCATGGGCATTCAAAAATGAATCTTCTGTAGAACAGATTTGCAAGGCTGCAACTTGGTCTTCTCTCCATAATTTTTCTACATTTTATAAATGTGATACTTTTGCCTCGGCTGAGGCTGCTTTTGGGAGAAAGGTTCTTCAAGCAGTGGTGCCTTCTGTTTAGGTTCCCTGTCTTGTCCCTCCCTTATCATCCGTGTACTCTAGCTTTGGTATTGTATCCCAAAAGTAAGGATGATGATCCGTGGACTCATCGTGTCTTTAAAAAGAAAAGAAATGTATGCTTACCTGAAAAATTTGTTTCTTTTTAGACACGATGAGTTAACGGCCCGCCCTGTTCTTTTAAGACAGGTTGTTATTTTTTGTAAACTTCAGACACCTCTGCACCTTGGCTTTTCCTTTCTCTTCCTAATTTTGGTCGAATGACTGGAGTGGGAGGGAAGGGAGGAACTATTTAATAGCTCTGCTGGGGTGCTCTTTGCCTTCTCCTGCTGACCAGGAGGTGAATATCCCACAAGTAAGGATGATGATCCGTGGACTAATCGTATCTAAAAAGAAACAAATTTATCAGGTAAGCATAAATTTTCTTTTTTTTATAACTTGTAATGGGAGCGCTATGGAAAGTGTGGTACCACTAAATGTTTAGCGTTATTTACGCACCGGGTTTAGAGCATAGCTTGTAATCTCTGTGAATAATAGTAATATTAATAATCTATCTTGATTAAGTCACAAGATATTCAAGTGGCAATAAAAAACTGAAATGTAAATATGAAACGTGGGCCGTAGATGTTTATGCTTCATTGTAATGTTTCAATTTATAATTTCTTTCTTTTTATCAGATGATGAGGTCACAGTTGGAAAATTTTATGCAACTTTTCTGATTCAGGAATATTTCAGAAAATTCAAGAAACGCAAAGAGCAAGGGCTTGTTGGAAAACCTTCCCAGCGCAATGCGCTCTCTCTGCAGGTAAATATGCCTGTACTTCTGAATTATGCATTGTCATCTTAAAGGGAAAAGATTACACCAAACCATATTTCTGCCAATTACTGTATATGTTTTCATGCAGCTTTCTCCATATTTTTGCTATATTATGTGCAGAGTATTCCGAATTTGAATTTTTTTCCTTACCCAAAAATGCTATAGATTCCAGTGTATCCAGAGAACAAATTAATTGCATAAGTTAACATATTTTCATATTTATTTAATGATAATTTGTAGTAAAAACAACTTTATATATTTTCATTACTTATTTTGCCCCCTTTTCATGCTATTTAACTTGGAAAATTGAGGATTTCATAATTCTCTAAGCTGTAAATTCATCCTGCAGATCTCTCAAAGCTATCCCTGCTAAGTATATTTCCCTAATGTGCTTTAGCAGATAACGGCAAATGTAGAATGCACTTTATAGTAACATAATGACCGTGGCTACCCGTGCTGTCTGCAGACTCAGAGATTGGTTTCTCTGAATAAGGCAAATGTGGCTATTGATAAATAATTGCAGCAAACAAAATGTAAATTTGTCTTAAAAATGTTTAGACTTACAAAATGTTTAGGCTGATATGCTATTCTATAGCAAGAAAAGAGTGTTACGGGTAGGGATGGGCGAATGTGCTGAAAGTGTCATTTGTTTGGTAGAACGAATAGTCCTGTGGACATTCATTTTGAAAAATCGATTGTTGATCAGAATGAAAATCCATTAAAATTCGGTAATCAAATGTTATTTCCGGTTTTTGATGTTTATTTAGTTTTCGAATGTTCATAATTAGATTGAATATCCACATCCAAAATTTGAGTATAACATTCAATTTACCAAATACTATATAATAGATACAAATATATCAATTTGAATGTTTCTATTTCGAATATTGAATAATTCGAATATTACATTTAAAGACAGCATTATAAATACTATTACAAATATACTGATTTGAATTGTTCAAATTCGAATATTGCGTAATTCAAATCAAATTATTAGAATAAATTGAATCGAATATTACATTTAAAGAGAACATTAGAAATACTATTACATTAAATCAATGTTAGAATGTTGTAATGCTAATGGATCAGTGGCGGCTGGTGAAGTTTTAGAATGGGGGTGCACAAGACCCTGCCCCTTTTAGAAAGCCACGCCCCTTTGAAAAACATGACCCTTTTTAAAAACCACGCCCCTTTTAACAAGCCACACCCATTTTTAAAAGCCACACCCCTTTGCGAAAGTCTGCAGCTGTTAGAAAATATACAACTCAACTTGAAGTAATAGTTTAATATTTTGGCAGTTGTTATCTAATATTATATATATAACTTGTAGGTAGGTATCTCTGCAGCTGTTATAAAATATACAACTCAACTTGAAGTAATAGTTTAATATTTTGGCAGTTTTTATGTAATATATAACTTGTAGGTAGCAGGTAGGTAGCTCTGCAGCTGTTATAAAATATACAACTCAACTTGAAGTAATAGTTTAATATTTTGGCGGTTGTTATCTAATATTATATATATATAACTTGTAGGTAGGTAGCTCTGCAGCTGTTATAAAATATACAACTCAACTTGAAGTAATAGTTTAATATTTTGGCGGTTGTTATCTAATATTATATATATAACTTGTAGGTAGGTAGCTCTGCAGCTGTTATAAAATATACAACTCAACTTGAAGTAATAGTTTAATATTTTGGCGGTTGCTATCTAATATTATATATATAACTTGTAGGTAGGTCGCTCTGCAGCTGTTAGAAAATATACAACTCAACTTGAAGTAATAGTTTAAATAGTTTGGCGGTTGTTATCTAATATATAACTTGTAGGTAGGTAGCTCTGCTGCTCTGCAGCTATTAGAAAATATCAACTAGAAGTTGAACTAAATTGTTAAAGAACTCCCTAAAAGTCCAGTATACTCCTAAACTTACTAATCTCAGACTCAGACTGTGTCTGTTGTTTAAATTACAAGTAGAAAAAACATAATTTATGCTTACCTGATAAATTCCTTTCTTCTGTAGTGTGATCAGTCCACGGGTCATCATTACTTCTGGGATATTAACTCCTCCCCAACAGGAAGTGCAAGAGGATTCACCCAGGAGAGCTGCATATAGCTCCTCCCCTCTACGTCACTCCCAGTCATTCGACCAAGGACCAACGAGAAAGGAAAAGCCAAGGGTGAAGTGGTGACTGGAGTATAAATTAAAAAATATTTACCTGCCTTAAAACAGGGCGGGCCGTGGACTGATCACACTACAGAAGAAAGGAATTTATCAGGTAAGCATAAATTATGTTTTCTTCTGTTAAGTGTGATCAGTCCACGGGTCATCATTACTTCTGGGATACCAATACCAAAGCAAAAGTACACGGATGACGGGAGGGATAGGCAGGCTCTCTATACAGAAGGAACCACTGCCTGAAGAACCTTTCTCCCAAAAATAGCCTCCGATGAAGCAAAAGTGTCAAATTTGTAAAATTTGGAAAAAGTATGAAGCGAAGACCAAGTTGCAGCCTTGCAAATCTGTTCAACAGAGGCCTCATTCTTAAAGGCCCAAGTAGAAGCCACAGCTCTAGTGGAATGAACTGTAATCCTTTCAGGAGGCTGCTGTCCAGCAGTCTCATAAGCTAAACGAATTATGCTACGAAGCCAAAAAGAAAGAGAGGTAGCAGAAGCTTTTTGACCTCTCCTCTGCCCAGAATAAACGACAAACAGAGAAGACGTTTGTCGAAATTCCTTAGTTGCCTGTAAGTAAAATTTTAGAGCACGGACTACATCCAGGTTGTGCAGTAGACGTTCCTTCTTCGAAGAAGGATTTGGGCATAAAGAAGGAACAACAATCTCTTGATTGATATTCCTGTTAGTAACTACCTTAGGTAAGAACCCAGGTTTAGTACGCAGAACTACCTTATCCGAATGAAAAATCAAATAAGGAGAATCACAATGTAAGGCTGATAACTCAGAGACTCTTCGAGCCGAGGAAATAGCCATTAAAAATAGAAATTTCCAAGATAACAACTTTATATCAATGGAATGAAGGGGTTCAAACGGAACGCCCTGTAAAACATTAAGAACAAGGTTTAAACTCCATGGTGGAGCAACCGTTTTAAACACAGGCTTAATCCTGGCCAAAGCCTGACAAAAAGCCTGGACGTCAGGAACTTCTGACAGACGTTTGTGTAATAGAATGGACAGAGCTGAGATCTGTCCCTTTAATGAACTAGCGGATAAACCCTTTTCTAAACCTTCTTGTAGAAAAGACAATATCCTAGGAATCCTAACCTTACTCCAAGAGTAACCTTTGGATTCACACCAATATAGGTATTTACGCCATATCTTATGGTAAATCTTTCTGGTAACAGGTTTCCTAGCCTGTATTAAGGTATCAATAACTGACTCAGAAAACCCACGTCTTGATAAAATCAAGCGTTCAATTTCCAAGCAGTCAGCTTCAGAGAAGTTAGACTTTGATGTTTGAAGGGACCCTGTATCAGAAGGTCCTGTTTCAGAGGTAGAGACCAAGGTGGACAGGATGACATGTCCACCAGATCTGCATACCAAGTCCTGCGTGGCCACGCAGGTGCTATTAGAATCACTGATGCTCTCTCTTGTTTGATTCTGGCAATCAATCGAGGAAGCATCGGGAAGGGTGGAAACACGTAAGCCATCCTGAAATCCCAAGGTGCTGTCAGGGCATCTATCAGGACTGCTTCTGGATCCCTGGATCTGGACCCATAACGAGGAAGCTTGGCGTTCTGTCGAGACGCCATGAGATCTATCTCTGGTTTGCCCCAACGTCGAAGTATTTGGGCAAAGACCTCCGGATGAAGTTCCCACTCCCCCGGATGAAAAGTCTGACGACTTAAGAAATCCGCCTCCCAGTTCTCCACTCCCGGGATGTGGATTGCTGACAGGTGGCAAGAGTGAGACTCTGCCCAGCGAATTATCTTTGATACTTCCATCATAGCTAGGGAGCTTCGTGTCCCTCCCTGATGGTTGATGTAAGCTACAGTCGTGATGTTGTCCGACTGAAACCTGATGAAACTCCGCGTTGTCAACTGGGGCCAAGCCAGGAGGGCATTGAGAACTGCTCTCAATTCCAGAATGTTTATTGGCAGGAGACTCTCCTCCTGACTCCATTGTCCCTGAGCCTTCAGAGAATTCCAGACGGCACCCCAACCTAGAAGGCTGGCGTCTGTTGTTACAATTGTCCAGTCTGGTCTGCTGAATGGCATCCCCCTGGACAGATGTGGCCGAGAAAGCCACCAAAGAAGAGAATTTCTGGTCTCTTGATCCAGATTCAGAGAAGGGGATAAGTCTGAGTAATCCCCATTCCACTGACTTAGTATGCACAGTTGCAGTGGTCTGAGGTGTAGGCGTGCAAAGGGTACTATGTCCATTGCCGCTACCATTAAGCCGATTACCTCCATGCATTGAGCCACTGACGGGTGTTGAATGGAATGAAGGGTGCGGCAAGCACCTTGAAGTCTTGTTAACCTGTCCTCTGTCAGGTAAATCTTCATTTTTACAGAATCTATAAGAGTCCCCAGGAAGGGAACTCTTGTGAGTGGAACGAGTGAACTTTTCTTTTCGTTCACCTTCCATCCATGTGACCTTAGAAATGCCAGTACTAACTCTGTATGAGACTTGGCAGTTTGAAAGCTTGAAGCTTGAATCAGAATGTCGTCTAGGTATGGAGCTACCGAGATTCCCCGCGGTCTTAGTACCGCCAGAAGAGCACCCAGAACCTTTGTGAAGATTCTTGGAGCTGTAGCCAATCCGAATGGAAGAGCTACAAACTGGTAATGCCTGTCTAGGAAGGCAAACCTTAGGTACCGGTAATGATCTTTGTGAATCGGTATGTGAAGGTAAGCATCTTTTAAATCTACAGTGGTCATGTACTGACCCTCTTGGATCATAGGTAAAATTGTCCGAATAGTCTCCATCTTGAACGATGGAACTCTTAGGAACTTGTTTAGGATCTTTAAGTCCAGGATTGGTCTGAAAGTTCCCTCTTTTTTGGGAACCACAAACAGATTTGAGTAAAACCCCTGTCCCTGTTCCGATCGTGGAACTGGGTGGATTACTCCCATTAACAAGAGCTCTTGTACGCAGCGTAGAAACGCCTCTTTCTTTGTCTGGATTGTTGACAACCTTGACAGATGAAATCTCTCTCTTGGAGGAGAGTATTTGAAGTCCAGAAGGTATCCCTGAGATATTATTTCTAGCGCCCAGGGATCCTGGACATCTCTTGCCCAAGCCTGGGCGAAGAGAGAAAGCCTGCCCCCCACTAGATCCGATCCCGGATCGGGGGCCCTCAATTCATGCCGTTTTAGGGGCAGCAGTAGGTTTCCTGGTCTGCTTGCCCTTGTTCCAGGACTGGTTAGGTTTCCAGCCTTGTCTGTAGCGAGCAACAGCTCCTTCCTGTTTTGGTGCAGAGGAAGTTGATGCTGCTCCTGCTTTGAAATTACGAAAGGAACGAAAATTAGACTGTCTAGTCTTAGTTTTGGCTTTGTCCTGAGGCAGGGCATGGCCTTTACCTCCTGTATTGTCAGCGATAATCTCTTTCAACCCGGGCCCGAATAAGGTCTGCCCTTTGAAAGGTATATTAAGCAATTTAGACTTAGAAGTAACATCAGCTGACCAGGATTTTAGCCACAGCGCCCTGCGTGCCTGAATGGCGAATCCTGAATTCTTCGCCGTAAGTTTAGTTAGATGTACTACGGCCTCCGAAATGAATGAATTAGCTAGTTTAAGGACTCTAAGCCTGTCCGTAATGTCGTCCAGAGTAGCTGAACTAATGTTCTCTTCCAGAGACTCAATCCAGAACGCCGCTGCAGCCGTGATCAGCGCAATGCATGCAAGGGGTTGCAATATAAAACCTTGTTGAACAAACATTTTCTTAAGGTAACCCTCTAATTTTTTTATCCATTGGATCTGAAAAAGCACAGCTATCCTCCACCGGGATAGTGGTACGCTTAGCTAAAGTAGAAACTGCTCCCTCTACCTTAGGGACCGCTTGCCATAAGTCCCGTGTGGTGGCGTCTATTGGAAACATTTTTCTAAATATCGGAGGGGGTGAGAACGGCACACCGGGTCTATCCCACTCCTTAGAAACAATTTCAGTAATTCTCTTAGGTATAGGAAAAACCTCAGTACTCGTCGGTACCGCAAAATATTTATCCAACCTACACATTTTCTCTGGTATTGCAACTGTGTTACAATCATTCAGAGCCGCTAACACCTCCCCTAGTAATACACGGAGGTTTTCCAGTTTAAATTTAAAATTTGAAATATCTGAATCCAGTCTGTTTGGATCAGAACCGTCACCCACAGAATGATGTTCTCCGTCCTCATGTTCTGCAACCTGTGACGCAGTATCTGACATGGCCCTAATATTATCAGCGCACTCTGTTCTCACCCCAGAGTGATCACGCTTACCTCTTAGTTCTGGTAATTTAGCCAAAACTTCAGTCATAACAGAAGCCATATCCTGTAATGTGATTTGTAATGGCCGGCCAGATGTACTCGGCGCTACAATATCACGCACCTCCCGAGCGGGAGATGCAGGTACTGGCACGTGAGGCGAGTTAGTCGGCATAACTCTCCCCTCGTTGTTTGGTGAAATTTGTTCAATTTGTACAGATTGACTTTTATTTAAAGTAGCATCAATACAGTTAGTACATAAATTTCTATTGGGCTCCACTTTGGCATTGCAACAAATGACACAGGTATCTTCCTCTGAATCAGACATGTTTAACACACTAGCAAATAAACTTGCAACTTAGAATACAATTCAATTAGAATAATATTAAAAACGTACTGTGCCTTTAAGAAGCACAGAAAATCTATGACAGTTGAAAATTAATAAATTGAAACAGTTATAGCCTCAATCCTTGTAAACAACACAACTTTAGCAAAGGTTTAATCCCAATAGCAAAGATAACAAATTCTGAAAGCAGGAAACAATTACAGAATAAACGTTTTTTATCACAGTCAACTATAATTCTCACAGCTCTGCTGAGAGAAATTACCTCCCTCAAAATAAGTTTGAAGACCCCTGAGTTCTGTAGAGATGAACCGGATCATGCAGGAAATACAATGAGCTGCTGACTGAAATAACTGATGCATAGAAAAGGCACCAAAAAACGGCCCTTCCCCCTCACACACAGCAGTGAGAGAGAACAGAAACTGTCAGAAAAAGATTAAGAAACTGCCAAGTGGGAAAATGGTGCCCAAACATTTATTCACTCAGTACCTCAGCAAATGAAAACGATTTTACATTCCAGCAAAAACGTTAAACATAATTTCTAGTTATTAAACAGCTTAATGTACTTCTTACAGTGTAATTCTAGTGAAGTACCATTCCCCAGAATACTGAAGTGTAAAGTATACATACATGACATTATATCGGTATGGCAGGATTTTCTCATCAATTCCATTGTCAGAAAATAAAAGCTGCTACATACCTCTATGCAGATTCATCTGCCCGCTGTCCCCTGATCTGAAGTTTACCTCTCCTCAGATGGCCGAGAAACAGCAATATGATCTTAACTACTCCGGCTAAAATCATAGCAAAAACTCTGGTAGATTCTTCGTCAAACTCTGCCAGAGAGGTAATAACACACTCCGGTGCTATTTTAAAATAACAAACTTTTGATTGAAGATATAAAACTAAGTATAATCACCATAGCCCTCTCACACCTCCTATCTAGTCGTTGGGTGCAAGAGAATGACTGGGAGTGACGTAGAGGGGAGGAGCTATATGCAGCTCTCCTGGGTGAATCCTCTTGCACTTCCTGTTGGGGAGGAGTTAATATCCCAGAAGTAATGATGACCCGTGGACTGATCACACTTAACAGAAGAAATAAATTTATTTTTTAACACTAGTTCAAGTTCAAGACTCAACTCAAGTTACTCTATATCAAAAGCAATCTCAGACTCAGACTGTATCTGTTGTTTAAATTACAAGTAGAAAAAAGAATTTATTTATTTATTAACACTAGTTCAAGTTCAAGACTCAACTCGTTACTCTATATAAAAAGCCATCTCAGACTCAGACTGTATGTGTTGTTTAAATAACAAGTAGAAAAATAAAAATGTTTTTTTTTAAACACTAGTTCAAGTTCAAGACTCAACTCAAGTTACTCTATATAAAAAGCAATCTCAGACTCAGACTGTATCTGTTGTTTAAATTACAAGTAGAAAAAAAAAAGATTTTTTTTTCAACACTAGTAGTTCAAGACTCAACTCACTCAGTTACTCTATATAAAAAACTGCAGGCCTGCAGCAAAAATCATTAAAATATCTGCCCACAAACTGTCAAACAACTTACTGAACTAATATAATATAGTAGTATAAAATTTAATTAGCAACTATGTTCTACTAGATAGATAATAGAATACTAGTAGTTAGTGACTGTGAATCTAAAGTTAAGTTCTAAACTCTATTGCTAAGCTAAGCTAAGCTAAATGTAATAATGGCTAACTCTAACTAACTCACTCACTGTCTATTATTAGCCTAAGGCTATTTGCACACTGCAGCAGCAAATATGACTGTGTTGATGGCTGCCAGCAGGCAGCAAAACAAAATCGTTTTTTGCAGTTAACAGATTTTTGCACAACAGAGCTGAATCTAAAGTTAAGTTCTAAGCTAAGCTAAATGTAATAATGGCTAACTGAACTCTAACTCACTCACTGTCTATATTAGCCTATATTTATTAATTAGCCTAAGGAGCCATAAGGCTATTTGCACACTGCAGCTCAGGCTCAGCAGCAGCAAATATGACTGTGTTGACTGTTGATGGCTGCCAGCAGGCAGCAAAACAAATTCGTTTTTTGCTAACAGATTTTTGCACAACAGAGCTATGCAAATGCCTCCTCTCAGCTCAACGGCTATCTCCACAAAGATTTTCGCGCCGTTGAGCCAGGAGGAGCCTCGTGGGGACCATCACGTGAGCCAGGGAGCCCTCTCAGCCTATCACACAGTCCGGATCGAGAGGCTGGGGGAGGAGACAGAGCACAGGCTGAACGACCGCACAGTTCAGCCTGTGCGATTATGCCTCTATAGGCATGAAGCTGGGGAGGAGCTACGCCTGCACAGTGAATACATTGCGATCACTGTGCAAGCATATAGAGCTCCTTACCGCACGTGCGAGTGGGGGGTGGAGACTGGAGCCTGACTGTCTATCTATGACTCACAGACTCAGCCTCTCTCAGCCCCCTCAGGCAGCAGTGCGACGAGCGTCCACCCGGTCCTAGCTCCTGCCTCCTGCCTAATAAACTCAAATGTACCTGGTACCAAAATGAAAATATCTGAAGGAGGGAAAGGGGGGGGAGAGAGGGGAAGGGAAGGGGGAACCAATAAACAATCAAATAACAACTAATACAACAGTAGGGCTCTGTGTTTAGGCAACAGGGCCCAGGTCAAGAGGCCACGTTATTCACATTAAAAGACTCACATCGCTTGATCAATATAATGCAGTTAGGTTCTCAGGGTATTTAACACTAGAATAGGTGGTTTCAAAGGGGGAGAGCAAAACAGTTCCAGTTAACATAAACAGTCAATAGTGACAACAATAACCAAGCCTTGTATCAAGGTGGCAGCACTCGGCTCAGCAGTTCGTAACAGGCCAACAGGGCCTCTGGTTCATTGGGGGTTCATTGGGGGTCGCTTGGGAGGAGACACCCGGTCCGTCCTGAATGTTATGTAGTATGTTTCCCCGCACATCTATGTAGGGGGGGTGTGAAGAGTTAGAAAAGTGAGAAGGGTAAGGGAGGCAAGAGAAGGGGGGAGGGGGGGGGGAGAGAGAGAGGCGGAGGAAAAAGAAGGAGAATAGAGAGGTTGGTATGTGAGTCAGTTAATCTTCCTGTGGGCCCTTGGCCTCTCAGACTTTCTGTCATCATGAATGTACTATTGGCAAAAGGCGAAATGATCTGTGCGTATATGTTGGTGGGTAAGGTCAATAAATAGGGTTCCCATTTCTTAAAGTCTTAATTCTCTTCTCTAGGTCCCCCTTGACGTCCGCCTGTTCAATTAATAGTTGTGTGATGTGTAGATGTGAATAGTGTGTGATGTGTGGTGGTTTGTTAGAGACCCATTGTCGTAAGATTAATTTCCTAGCTATCAGGATGGCGGTTTTAGTAAAGCGGTCTTGTGGGGTACTCTGTGTGTGTCCCCTGAGAAAGAAAACATCATGCATTGTTAAGGCCAATGTCGCACCACACACTTTTCTCAACCAGTATTGTATCCTGCTCCAATATTGGGCTATTTTGGAGCAACCCCAAAACAGATGGGTGATGTCTGGACTAGGTAAAGAGCATTTAGGACATGAGTCTATCGCGCCTGGAACCCACTTAGCTCTAAGATGAGGAGTGATGTAACTGAAATGTATGAACTTAAGGTGCATCTCCCTATAACTCATTGCTAGCGTGCTAGTAGCAAGTAGCTTAAAGCTGTTTCAAATAGTGTCCACACTAATGTTAAGGTTGGTGCAGCAGGTCCATTTGGCACTCAACTGCTGCATGATCTCGGCAGTTCTACATGCTATAATTGAGCTATAGATGTAAGAAATGGAATGTGATCCCTGCTTGGTCAGAGAGCAGATGGTGTCTATTGGGGTGCCAGTCTTGTCGCCAAGGCCCTCAGTTAGCAGTTTGCGGGCGTAGTGGGTGGCTTGAAGGTATGCAAATGTGCTGTGCCTTGGAAGGTCGAATTTATATTGTTGGTACGCTAATGGGAATATTGTGTTAGTAAGAGGATTTATTATCTGCGAGATTGCGCTTAGCCCCTTTTCTTCCCACTGGGCGAATATTCGCATTGGTCATGCCAGGGAGGAAGTCAGGGTTGCCTCTCAGTGGGAGATGTTTAGTAACTGCAGTGGGGAGCTTCCACCACTTGCATAATTTTGCCCAAGCTCGAAGTGGATCCCTGAAAAGAATGCTGTCCTTGATTTGGGTGGGCAAGGTGTGTATGGGGGCATGCAAAGGAAGGCTAGGTGGAGTGTGTGGGCTAGGGATTTTTCCAGCTGCTCATCATTAAAGACCGACGTGCGCGCTAGCCAATCGAATACTATTTTTGCCAGCGTCGCCCAGTTGTACCATTCAACGTTCGGAAGCTTTAGCCCCCCTTTGTCAGTAGGTAATGCTAGCTTTGTTCTGCTGATTCTATGTTTCTTTGAGTTCCACGCAAAGTCACTGAAGGCACTAGATATGCTCTTCAGGTCCTTCTGCGTCATTAGCAAGGGGAGCAACTGCAGCGGGTATAACAATTTGGGCATTGCCATCATTTTAATTAAACTCACTCGGCCCGACAGGGGTATTGGCAGTTTAGACCAGCTCGCTAACAGTGAGCGAATATGCCCGAGAACTGGCGGGATATTTAGTTTGTATATTAAATGTGGGTTAACATGTAGGTAAATGCCCAGGTATTTGAAGGAGCCATCCGTTACCCTAAGCGGAGTTTTATAGGTGTAGGGGGTTGCGAGCTAGGCAAGTATGTCACCTCCGATTTGTCTAGGTTCACTTTGTAGCCCGAAATGACTCCGAATTGCTGAAATACAGAGACGAGCCTGGGCAAGGTGTCATGAGGTCTGGTTACATATAGGAGTAGGTCGTCAGCGTACAGTGAAAGATGCATTGAATGAGGCCCTATCTGCAATGCTGGCAGTTTATTTCTGTTATCTATAGCTAAGGGTTCTATAGCCAGGATAAACAGCAGGGGTGATAAAGGACACCCCTGTCTAGTGCCTCTTTTGAGGAGAAAGGGCTAGGACACCTCTCCGTTCACTATCACAGAGGTGTGGGGGCTTTGATATAGTGTTTGTACGAGCCTATGAAAATCTCCAGTAATGCCGAATTTGTCCAGGGTAGTCAAGAGGTGGTCCCATTCCACCCTGTCAAACGCCTTTTCCGCGTTGACAGAGAGGAGGCAGGCCTCCGGGAGTGTATCAGGGTCATTTCTATTACTGCCTTTTCCTTGCCAATAATGCTCTATCACTGACAGGGTATTGCGTATATTAGTAACTGAGGAGCGTTGCTTCATGAATCCTGTCTGATCTTTATGTATGACTGATCCTAACACAGAGGCTAGCCTGTTTGCCAATATGGCCGTAAAAAGTTTGTATTCACTGTTTAGAAGTGCTATTGGCCTATAAGAGGCAGGGGACGTCGGGGCTCTATCTGGTTTCAAGATTAAACACATAAGTGCATCAGCGAAGTCAATTGGGGGGTTGCCGTTCCCTTCAAGTAAGCTGTAAATGTCTGGGCCAACAGGGGACTGAGTTCCACTTGTAGTAATTTATAGTACTCAATTGGTATCTTATCGGGGCCTGGGGTCTTGCCTAGCTTAGCTGTTTTAATGGCTTTCTGCACTTCCGACGCATGAATTGGGGCGTTAAAAAGATCCAGGCTGTCTGAACTGAGGGAGGGGGGAACTATCTGCCTCCAGAACTCATCCCTGTCCTTCTGTGTGCATGGCTGTGCCGTGTAGAGTGTGGAGTAGAAGTTTAGGAAATCTGACATAATGGATTTGGTGTCTGAGCGTATTCCCCCTTGTGTTTGATTTGAGGGAATTACAGATTTCGGTTTAGCCAGTTTTACTACATTAGCCAGCAGCTTTCCAGTCCTATCCCCAAATCTATAAAACCGGCCCTTTCTATATGTCTGAAACAGATGGTCCTGCTGAGCCAGGGCATCTTCCCTAAGTTTCTTTTTCTCATAATATCTATCTCTACATTGGGGGGAGGGGTGCGCTATGTATTGGTTATATGCAGCTGTCATTTCTGCCGCAGTGATAGTGTCTGTCTTTTTCTGCTTAGCATTATAGTGGGCGGTAAAGCTGGTGATTTGTCCCCTCATGACTGCCTTAGATGCTCCCCAGAAAGTTCCCGGCTTGCGGAAGTGTGGGGCGTTAAAGGTATAGTACTCATTCCATTGGGCTTTTAAGTGTTTACTGAATTCAATGTTGTGGTATAGGTATGTAGGAAATCTCCAAGACTTTTGAGTAGGAGAGCTAGGTTTGGGGCCAAGCAGTAGCCATATGGGCGCGTGGTCTGAGATTATGATGTCTGAGATATCTGTTTGTGGGATTTGCACGTGTAGCTGACCAGAACACAAGAAGTAATCTATACGTGAGAGAGTCCCGTGCGTTTTGGAGGTGCACGTAAAGTCCCTCCTAGTCGGGTTGCGGGAGCGCCACAGGTCCATGAGGTCTAGTGAGTTCTTAAAGGTTGCTATAATATCTGTCTCTTTTTTCCGCCTACAAGTGTGAGTCCTTTCCTGTCCTTTAGTGTGTGTATCAGTTATACGGTCTAATGGCAAGTCCTGGGCCAGATTAAAGTCCCCCCCATTAAGATTGGTGTATCAGCCAATGCGGCTAAGTGGGTCTGGATGGAGTGCCAGAATGGTGGTCTGGGCTGGTTAGGGCCATAAATATTGCATAGAGTGTACGTTTTGTTGTCTAGCAGCAAGCTGGCTACGATGTATCTGCCTCTAGGGTCTATCGTGATGGGAGTAATTTGGACTGATAATCCCTTTCTAACCAGTATAGCTACTCCTCTTTTACGTCCTTCTTTGGGAGTGTAGTAAACCCTGTCCACCCACCTGCTTTTTAGTTTCTCATGTTCCGCCCCCGTGAGTCGCGTCTCCTGCAGGAGAGCAATGTCAGTTTGTAATTGTCCCAGATGTTGCAAAATGATACTGCGTTTGGCTGGGGAGGTAATTCCTCCCACATTCCAAGACACAATTTTAAGGGGCCGCGCCATAGTGTTGAGGGAAGAGAGGTATGCTTGATAGGTGCCTTTCAGTGTACGCAAAGGTTATAGGCGTAAACTGTCTTTGTTTGATTGTGGAGGGAGAGGTGAGTTGTGTGATAAGTCTTCCAGGAGAGTGAGAAACAGAAGTCTTGTGTTTAAGAGGGTGTGGCTGGTGCTTAAGTGACTTACAGTTTGAGGTGTCTGTGAGTACCAAGCTGGACGGAATCCGGGCGTCCCTCCCACAGCCTGAGGAGAGACAAATGCATATATGTAAAAAGATCACAACCTGTTCTCCAAGAGATGGAGAAAATAGAAGGGGATAAGAGGAACACACAGAAGGTGGGGTCAGGGCGAGGGAGGGGAAGGAGGACACACCAGGTAAGCAAAACAGAAAGAGACTGAACATCAAACCCCTAGACGGGGTAGATATACATATTACCCGGGTCACTAGAGCTGGCCCAAGGCATACACACATATGAACATATGCAGACAAAGGCAAATACTTAGTCTTTGAGTTAGGTAGCAGGAGAAGTCTCTGGTATAGGACATCCATTCTGTAGCTTAAATGAGGCTAGAGGATGAATGTATACAGAATGTCCCTTCAACCCTCGCCATTACGGGATTCAGCATCCAGGAACTCTTGTAGCTGTTTCGGATTCAAGAAGAACTTGGGACCCTCAGGTGTCGTCAGCCTCAGCTTGGCCGGGTATAATAGTGAGGCTTGTCATCCCGTGGAGTGCAGCTTGGAGCAGAGAGGTGCGAACTCCTTCCGTTTTCTGGCCACCTCAGCGGAATAGTCTTGAAAGATGAGGAGTTTGTGACCTTCATAGCTAAGGTCAGGTGTAGATCGATATGCTTTTAGAACTGCCAATTTTTCCTGGTACCTCAGCATTTTGAAAATAACCTGCCTTGGTCTTTGGTTAGGCTTGGATGGCAGGGAATCTGGGCCCAGCCTGTGTGCCCTCTCGATATCAAGCGGCATAGTCTCCTGGTCCATTTTCAGGAGTTTAGGCAAGGTGTATGCGGTGAATTCCAGTAAGTCTTTATTTTTAATGGACTCAGGGACCCCCACTATCCTCAAATTGTTGCGATGAGATCTATTTTCAAGATCATCTAACTTATCTTGTAACGAAGAGTTGTGCCGTTCTATGCGTTGTATGGCTATAGTAGATGTTTGTTGGGAGTCCTCCACATCAGATATCCTTTGTTCTGCATGTTGTAATCTATTGGCATATTGCCGAATCTCAGAATTGAGGGTGTCCATTCCTGCCTGTAGTGTTTCCATCTTAGGCAGAAAAAAAGGCTTTGAGGTCCTGGAGTAGATCAGGAGGCGGCTCAGCGCTGAAGTCTCTTTGGGCAGGGGAGGGAGGATCCTGGTGGATTTCAGCGGCATGCTTCTTCGTTTTGTCTGCTGCTTTCTGCCTGCTAGACATGATGGGTATAGCCTGTGATGCAGATACCTTAAAATATTTATTGACTTTCATAAGGGATGGTGTTCTCTGCCTTCTTTCTACACGTGGTCGCAAAGAGTAATTTCCGTTAGGATGTGTCGCTGCTACTGCAGCAACAGAGAATACAGCAATGTATCTGAGTGATTAAGTTATGACAGGCAGGGTAAGAATGGGTCTGCCTCTCTACCCCTCCAAGCAGCCCTGAGTTCTTTAAGTATTTTCCCCACCTGTTTTAGAGAAGGTAGTGATAGGGTTCCTTATGTGGAGTATAGGGGTAGCAACCTTCTCTCTGGTGTGCTGGTGGTTATCTATAATATCTGCAGGCTGCTACAACGTGATGGATTAAAAGGTATTCCCTGCCGGTTTTGCTAACTGATATGCTCAGCAAATTTAGGCAGGCCTGGGGCCTAGGCCACATGGGTACAGAGCTCTATCCTGCAATGCCAGTAGATCAGTGAGTTTTTTACTGTGCAGCAGCGTTCAGTATATGTACTCCAAGATGGCTTAGCAATGGAACAGCTTTTTGATAAAGGGGGTCAGTATCTGTAGAGGAGAGTGCAGTTCTGGGGGGGAGGGTACGAAGATAATGTCCTGGATCTTGCTATTGTAGGAATAATAATAGCAAGGGGGTATGTTGTCTGGCAGCATGTATTGGACAGGGAATATGCACAAGGAGGATGGTTGTAGTGCTGATGGTACTATAGAGGGCCTATTGCTCCTGCCACTCCAGAAAGCGCCTGCACAGATATAATGCGCCCCTGCTAGGCCTACCCCTGGGAGAATATTAGGAGCCACATCCCTAGTGGCCTTGTTATCTTTCCACTTTATCCCCACAGTCTCTAGATTAGTGCCAGAATGTCCGCCTCCAAAAATAACCCAAGATAGGTGCCCTTAAAGGAGAGAAGCTTTAGTTGCGTAGACTGATTAGGGGGCAAGATGGCAGCCGCGGTACAGGCCATGTGTGTGGTATCTTTCCCTCCTTACTGCTGTGATGCAGGTCGACTCGCCTGTGTGACCTCTACTATGACAATGTCCGCTTCCAAAAAAAAGTTACCTCTAATGTAACATTTCAGGTGTTACCCCCTTTGTCAGACAATACAAAATGGGGATGCGAGTGCATCCCCATTCTTTACTATATATATATATATATATATATATATATATATATATATATATATATATATATATATATATATAGATTAGTGCACAGCCGCACGTGAACCCCCAGCCCAAATGCAGGATAATGTTTTTTTAAATAAAATATAGTATTTCCAATAGCCCCCCTATTGGATAAATTATTTTTAATTTATAGCCCAAAAAATTAAAAGCCAAAGTGTTTTTTTTTAAATAAAAAAAAATGTTTGTAACTTTTTTTTTATTATTTAACCGCACTTGTGGTTATAGCCTGATGCCTGTCATTATATTGTTCATTAGATTTGCCTGCAACCTGCTCCCAGCCTCCAACCCATCCCTATACTGTCTTAATCGCACAGTTCGGCCTGTGCAACAGACAGTGCGAGTGAGCATAGAGGTGGTGCTAACGCTCCGGATACGTGACATCATTACTACAGTCACAAGATGACGCTTGATGAAGCTCCTCCATCTTAACCAGTGACCAAGTTGGAAGTTGTTAGCATGAGCACTGGGTGTACCGTAGAACTTAGTCAGACTCATGGAAGTTAATTATTTTATAACAGCAAAGCTACTTACCTACGCCACTGTATGTATATATATATATATATATATATATATATATATTGTACTCAAAATCTGTCATAAGATATGAGATCATTTTTACTTATTTAATATTAGGTAGGTGCCTGGAATTTAGATTTCAGAATATCTTTCTCTAAGGCATTATAAGGGGAAAAAGGTATGAACCGTTTCAACAGAAATGTGTTTTTAGAACAATCTGTTTACTTTAATTTAAATGATGCCCACATTTATAAACAAACAAGATGTTTGTGCATTTATATAGCTACATATACTAGTATTATTTAGAATTTTTTTCTAAATGACCAAGCTCACAGATTAGTTGGCCCAGGGGTACTGCCACTCTCTGTCTACTACTAATTTTCATTTATTTTGTATGATGAGGAGAGCCATAGGTGTCCATAACATGTGGGATATACTTTCTGCCACCAGGTGGAGGTCATGAACCCTCACAAGAGCTTTCAATCTCTCCTTCAGAGGTTGAGTGAGGTGCTCTGCAATCAATATGTTGTTATTTTCTAAATTATTGAACGCTCAGACCTTAATTGAGACCCTGTACATCTCTTCCAGTTTCACTCAAAGAAGAGTCACAAGACATGAGAATAATGGGGAAAATAAATACCTCTCTTAAGGCATGTCAGTACTCTCATGGGTAAATCTCTCAGCCATAACTGCCCTTTGGCATCACAGGGAACCCGTCCCTCAGCCTCCACCAAAGGGATTACAGGTATATCCGCTAATATCCTCTGCAGTATCTTTACTTGCACCGGATGGGCTCTCTTCTGCATCAGCATTCTTTGAGGGAGAAAGGCCTCAGCAAGCTGGTAATATCAGTGGAGGGGTTTCTGCAGTCAAGGTGACTCAGACACCACATATAGCCCAAAAACTATCACTGGTACTCTATTCCATAGGTACTACATAGTTTAGGGGTTTCCAGCCCTTTCACTTGGTACTTTACCTATGTGCTTAACACCTAAAATGTAGGAATTAGGACTCCAAATGTTCCCATATTATTCTCTAGATTTATCAGCTCTCTTATGTTTTTCTCCCCAAAAATGTATTTTAACACATTTTTTAAAATGTGTTACTGTCTCTTTAAGAAACAGTAACATATTTTATGCAGTTAGCGGTTCTCTTCATTTTGATATCGATTGGGATGGGAGTCGGTTAGGGACCCTCTGGGCAAAGTTTTATTTAAAAATCAGTGCTTGATGTTTTTTACTTCAGTCATTTGAATTTACATCGTTAGGGTGGTTAGCCCCGCCCCCTCTCCGTGGGGTCTTTTTTCTTCCACTGCTCTGGAAGCTTCTGTAATTTTTTTTATGTTATTAATTTTTTAGGCCTTAATTTCTACCTTATATGGGTTAATAGGTGTATTTAAGGGCTGTTCATTGCATTATTTAAATTAATACAACTGTTTTCTACATTGTACTTCAATATATACCCCCAATTAATATGTCTGACCCTGTTTGTTTTGCAAAACTGTTCCAGTGGACCAAATTTGTGTTCCAAGTTTCCAGTCTCCAAGCTAGCATTCTGTTAGTTTGCCTGGCAGACATTTAACACCCATGCCTGTCTATTTGACTCAAGGGGATAACACAGATTTTTCACCTGAGTTTAAAAATACTTTACAGAAAACTATGACAGAGCTGTTAGCGGCAATCTCAGACCAAGAAAGTGCAAACGTAAATCTGGAAATTTACCTCATACTTCCTGTCATTCACAGGGATTGAGCATCTAGCTCTGTTGCCACCTAGTTTACAAACCTCTCACTCTGATAAGTCCCTTTCTGAGTCTTCTGAGGGTGAAATCTCCTCAGGTAATCCTGAACTGGTAACTGAAACAGAGCCTGATTCCACTTTCAGATTTAGAGTGGACCATATCTATTTTCTTCTACAGGAAGTTCTAAGAAACACCTTAGAAATGTCAGAACAGAATCCAGAAATTCCAAAACCTTTAAATAAGTTGAATCAGGTTTTCAAAGCTCCACCACTTTGTTAAAGACTATATTGCTAAAGAATAGAAGAAGTCAGGCATTCCTTATACTGCTTCTAACAGGTTCAATAAGATGTATCCTCTTTCAGAAAAGAATCTGAGAGCCTGGGAGGTGGTTCTTAAAGTGGATGGAACTATTTTCACTCTAGCTAAATGCTTTACAATCCCCATCGAGGATAGTTCCTCCTTTAAGGACCCTATGGACTGAAAATCTGAGTCTTTGTTAAACAAATGATTTTCTCAATCAGCTCTTCAGCTTAGACCAGCAGTTGCAATCACTTGTGTGGCTGCTGCAGCATCTTTTTGGTGCTATTCTCTTTCTCAGATGCTTCCAGAACAGTCACCTGAGAATATTCATAACTGCATTAAGGTCCTTAAGGTGTCTAATGATTTCATATGCGATGCATTTTTTTACATCATTAAAATTGATGTTAAAAATATGCCTATTGCTGTTCTGCTAAGAAGAGCTATATGCCTTAAATCCTGGTCAGCTGATATAGTCTCTAAGAATAGACTTTTGTCAATTCCCTATGAGGTTAAATTGCTTTTTGGATCAGAGTTAGACTCTACCATTAAAACTGTTAATGGAGGTAAAAGAGCTTTTCTTCTTCAGGACAAGAAATCTATATAAGCAAACTAATCGTTTTCATTCCTTTCACTCTCCCAGAGATCAGAAGTCCTCTTCCAATCAGAAGTCTGACTTCTCCAAAACTTCCTGGACGCCAGGATCCTCCTGGTCTAAGAATAAACAGACCAAAAAGCCAACTCCAATTGGAAATCTGCATGAAGGGACAGCCCCCTGTTAATCAGTCAAATTATCTCTCTCATGGTGGCGGACAGTTCTTTTTTGACCCTTGGTGCCTCATTTCTTTGGCCTACCTGGACTGTGGTCACTACAGACGCAAGTCTGATAGGTTGGGCTGCTGTTTAGGAGTTCAGCTGGCCTATTTAATTCCCCCATTTGTTCTTCTTCCAAGAGTCATTGCAAGAATTAAACAGGAATTGACTTCAGTGATTCTCATAGCTCCGACATGGCCACACAGAACTTGGTATGCAAATCTCATCCAGATGTCCACTTTTTGTGGATGCATAAGTAGTTGGAGAAAGGCATCCTCACTCTGTAACCCCCCCACCCCACCCCCACCCAGCGGTGTAACTTTTCAACCCAACTGGCTGTGCACTGCAATTAACTTTATTACATAAGTAACCTACCTTATCATATTTATGAGGAATGCACTTTTTATTACTACATTTATACCTTATAATTATCTTCTGTTAGACCAAGAACAAATTAAATACATTTATTCAAGAGACATTTCAAACCTTTTTTTTTTCTCTGCAGCTAATTTGCAACTGCTGTAATATGTTATAAAACTTTATTCTCCAGTTAATCAACACATTGCAGTTGAACTGGCGCTTTAGCGTAACTGCTTAATTTAAAATTTAATTTAATTTCAAAATGACATGCAGAAAATGTTTCACTAAAAAAAATCTCATTGCAGAAAGTGAAAAAAAATCTGCTTCTGGGGCTTAAAGTTATATTCTTTAAAGTTAGTTATTTAGAGTCTGACAAATTTCAAGGGGTCCCTAAGTAGTTCAAAATGTTGTTCTAATATAACATTATAAAACCAAGGTTTATCATGTGAGACCCATGAGTGGTCTCCTTTATTGTAGGATGCCTTCTGTCATTGTAATGAGGTCCAAAAATGGCCTCCTGAGTGTATTGGAGGGTCATAGTTTGTCTGGCATGCCATTGCTCTGTGGTTCATTGAAATTATTTGCTATTGTATTCTAATTATGTTCCCTTATGGTATTATTTTTGTATGCTTTGATTCAAACCTTAATAAAAATAAATAAATAAAACAAATAAATAGAACTATGCTTTATAAAAATCTGTAATATATTTTATAAAATGCATAATCTATAGTTAATAAATACAATCTGTATAATATAAAAACTTATTGCAGTTTATTCGTTATTTAAAGGGACATTAAACCCAAAAGTTTTCTTTAATGATTCAGATAGAGAAAACCATTTTAAAAAACATCCCAATTTACTTCTGTTATCTAATTTTCTTCATTCTTTAGATATTCTTTGTTGAAGAAATAGCAATGCACATGGGTAAGTCAATCACACAAGGCATCTATGTGCAGCCGCCATTCAACATCTAGATATGCTTTTCAGCAATGGATATTAAGAGAATTAAAGGGACAGTCAACACCAGAATTGTTGTTGTTGTTTAAAAAGATAGATAATACCTTTATTACCCATTCCTAAGTTTTGCATAACCAACACAGTTATAATAATACACTTTTTACCTCTGTGATTACTTTGTATCTAAGCCTCTGCAAACTGCCCCTTAGTTCAATTCTTTTGACAGACTTGCATTGCATTTATCTTAAAGGGTCACTGAACCCAAATTATTTCTTTCGTGATTCAGATAGAGCATGTAATTTTAAACAACTTTCTAATTTACTCCTATTATCAATTTTTCTTTGTTCTCCTGCTATCTTTATATGAAAAAGAAGGCATCATGATCTAAGCTTTTTTCTTGGTTCAGTACTCTGGACAGCAGTTTTTGATTGGTGGATGAATTTATCCACCAATCAGCAAGGACAACCTAGGTTGTTCACCAAAAATGGGCCGGCATCTAAACTTACATTCTTGCATAGCAAATAAAGATACCAAGAGAATAAAGAACATTTGATAATATGAGTAAATTAGAAAGTTGCTTAAAATGTCATGCTCTATCTGAATCACAAAAGAAAAAAATTTGGGTTCAGTGTCCCTTTAATGTAATCTATATGACACACATGAATAACGCCCTCTAGTGGGGAAAAACTGTCAAAATGCAATCAGATTAGAGGTGGCATTCAAGGTCTAAGAAATTAGCATATGAGCCTTCAACTAAGAATACCAAGAGAACAAAGCAAAATTGGTGATAAAAGTAAATTTGTGATAAAGTAAAGTTGCAGATAAAGTGATAAAGTAAAGTTGTTTAAAATGACATGCCCTATTTGAATCATGAAAGTTTATTTTGGATTTGACTGTCCCTTTAAGCAAATTAGATAATAGAAGTAAATTAGAAAGTTGTTTAAAGTGACACGCTCTTTCTAAATCATGAAAGAAAAAAATTGAGTTTCATGTCCCTTTAAGCCTTTGGCTACCAGGAATTTCAGAGAAAAACTTGATTGAAGTACTGGAGAATTTGCAATGCACAAGAGTCTTATGCTTTTTCTCCTTTCACTCTTACTCTCCAGGCTGGCCTGCGCACTTTGCATGACATTGGGCCTGAGATCCGGCGAGCTATATCTGGGGATCTAACAGCTGAAGAAGAGTTGGACAAAGCCATGAAGGAAGCTGTGTCTGCAGCATCGGAGGATGACATCTTCAGGGTATGAAGAAATCTGGTCTCAAACACACTAAACAATTGTTAGGCAGCACAGTCAGTTATGAAAACTTTGAGTCTACCCTTTCAACACAAACTATGCAAGGTTCTGATATTCAAACCTACCCCTAAATAACCAATGGAGAGCATAGATGGTATATATTTCTTTCGTAAAATGATTATGGTCCACAGTCCTCCATAACATATGTGATATACTTCCCGCCACTAGGAGGAGGTCAAGAACCCATATGACAGATTAAAATCCCAACCACCTCCCATCTCTCTCTTAGTTTTGTTCTTGGCCTTGTAGGAGTAGGTTGAGAATAGAGGTGCTTATGGATTTAGATTTGGGAGCTCAGACCAATTTGAGACCTAGAATACCTGGGAATTATCATTCACCAAGAAGACAGAAGAGAAACTTCACAGCAGGTAAATGATACATGGACATAGGAATACCCTGTTTTGTGCACAGTATATGCCTATGGAATTTCAGCCATAACTACCCTCAGGTGTCGCGGGGACTCGTCCTTAGCATCCCACTGAGGGACACAGGTATTTCCTACTGCAATCCTCTGCAGTACCTGATACCTATTCTGGATGGGCTCTCTACTGAATACTGCTACAGCTGCATTGCCAAGGATTTGACATGTGTGGTAAGCCACTGGAGGGGTGATGCGTAAGGTAAGTGACTTTACACAGCACACACACACAGCCCAGAGGCTATTTGTAGGTACTGTGACACAGGTACAGCATAGCCAGGGGACTTAGCTTGCTCTCCTCATGACACACTTTTTACTTTTTTCAGGTCCCTACCTACCCTATTCTTATCGTGGACATAGTCAGGTAACACTTTTGCCCTTCACAGCCCTCTGGCAGCTCAAGGGAGATATTTATGGAATTTTTTATAAAAAATAGTCGGCTAGATTACGAGTTTTGCGGTAAGCTTAAAAAGCAGCGTTAACAGGTCCTAACGCTGCTTTTTAACGCCCGCTGCATTTACGAGTCTTGCAGGTATAGGTGTACCGCACACTTTTTTGGCCTTACCGCAAACCGACTTACGTAAAGTTTGTAAACCCTTTTTTCTATGGGACTTCCATAGCGCTGGTATTATGAGTTTGTACTGGGAGACCAAAAAGTGAGCGGTACACCCTATACCGTCAAGATTCCTAACGCATTTTTTAAGTCAGTAGCATAAAACTCATAACTAAAGTGTTAAAAAGTACACTAACACCCATAAACTACCTATTAACCCCTAAACCGAGGCCCTCTCGCATCGCAAATACTATAATAAAATTTTTAACCCCTAATCTGCCGCTCCGGACATCGCCGCCACTAGAATAAACATATTAACCCCTAAACCGCCGCACTCCCGCCTCGCAAACACTAGTTAAATATTATTAACCCTTAATCTGCCGCCCCTAGTATCGCCGACACCTACATTATACTTATTAACCCCTAATTTTCCGCTCCGGACATCGCCGCAACCTACATTATATTTATTAACCCCTAATCTGCCGTTCCCAACGTCGTCACCACTATTCTAAATTTATTAACAACCCTTTAAACCTAAGTCTAACCCTAACAAACCCTAACTTAAATATAATTTAAATAAATCTAAATAAAATCACTATCATAAACTAAATTATTCCTATTTAAAACTAAATACTCACCTGTAAAATAAACCCTAAACTGACTACAATATAACTAATACTTACATTGTATCAAGCTTAGGGTTTATTTTTTATTTACAGGCAAGTTTGTATTTATTTTAACTAGGTAGAATAGTTATTAAATAGTTATTAACTATTTAATAACTACCTAGCTAAAATAAATACAAATTGACATGTAAAATAAAACCTAACCTATGTTACAATAACACCTAACACTACACTGCAATTAAATAAATTCCCTACATTAAATACAATTAAATAAATTAAATTAGCTAAATCACAACACGCCCCCCCACTAAATTACAGAAAATAAAAAACAAATTACAAGATCTTTAAACTAATTACACCTAATCTAATAGCCCTATCAAAATAAAAAAAGCCCCCCCAAAATTAAAAAAAACCCTAGCCTAAACTAAACTATCAATAACTTTTAAAAGGGCCTTTTGCGGTGCATTGCCCCAAAGAAATCAGCTCTTTTACCTGTAAAAAAAATACAAACAACCCCCACAACAGTAAAACCCACCACCCACACAGCCAACCCCCCCAAATAAAAGCCTAACTAAAAAAAAACTAAGCTCCCCATTGCCCTGAAAAGGGCATTTGGATGGGCATTGCCCTTAAAAGGGCATTTAGCTCTATTACTGCCCAAAGCCCTAACCTAAAAAATAAACCCACCCAATACACCCTTAAAAAATCCTAACACTAACCCCCGAAGATTCACTTACCGGGAGAAGTCTTCATCCAAGCGGCAAGATGTCCTCAAGGAAGCCGGCAGAAGTGGTCCTCCAGACGTGCAGAAGTGGTCCTCCAGATGGGCAGAAGTTATCATCCAGACGGCATCTTCTATCTTCATCCTTCCGACGCGGAGCGGCTCCATCTTCAAGACATCCGGCGCGGAGCATCCTCTTCAAACGATGGCTTCTTCGGAATGAATGTACCTTTAAGTGATCCAAGATGGCATCCCTTAGATTCCGATTGGCTGATAGAATTCTATCAGCCAATCAGAATTAAGGTAGAAAAAACCCGTAATACCAGCGCTGCAGGTAAGTGAGCGGTGAGAAAAAACTGCACGTTAGCACCGCACAGCTCATAACGCAAAACTCATAATCTAGCCAAGTGATTGCTCAGCTGATCAATAGAGGAAATTCTTGTTAGACAGGGGAGCTTGTCTTATGATGAAGGAAAGTATTTATTATGCTTGGTGCACATTATATAATTTTATTACACTTAAAATAGCTTTGAACCCTTCTCTGAGGTATTAGCTTCTCTCCCGGTGGTAGCCCCACCCCCTCAGCGTCCCTTTTTTTCCTATTCGCTAAAGAGCTGTAACTAGGCAGAAAACATCTTAGGAAAATATAGGGCAGTAATTTCTAAAGTGCTGAATTAGTCATTCATTTTTCTAAACACTTACCTTTGTAGGAGCTGCCAGGCAGTTACATGGGCTAGAGTCTGGAGCCTGGGAGCATGTAAAAGTGTTAAAGAAGGTATTAAGCTTACACACTATGGAACAAAATAAATATGTCCCCATTAATATCAATGTTAACACATTAGAGGAATCATTTACTGATAACCCTCCCTGTTTCAGTATGTCAGGTCAATGCACTCTATTACAGATGTTTTTACTTTGACTCTGTTAGAGATATTTACCTCAGATTGTGCATGCAAATCAGATGCAGCTTTTTACTTTCTCTAAGGAATTATGTACTGTGTATGTTACTCAGGAGGCTCCTACTCATTTTACCCCTGAGTATATGAATAGCTAGCAAGGCTAAGGCAGTATATTTCAAGATTATTATTATTGAGTTTTATTACACTCCCTGTTGATAAAGCACTTCATGCTCGATATACACAGATGAGTAATCTCTTATTCCTTAGGGTTCAGATTTGATAACATCCTCTATGCAGGTATTTTTGTAAAGCCCTCTACAGCTGTACATGTGTTATCTAAGATTAAGAACATAAGAGATGAAGCTCCATCTAAAAACAAACACAGGTTAGCGCGGTCTAGATCTAGACCACACTAACCTGTGTTTGTTTTTAGATGTGGCTTCACCTCTTATGTTCTTAATCTTGGATAATAAATTTAGAAGATTTTAAACTTTTTGTGAACTTTCCTTTGTCGAGTGCCAATGCACACTACTCTTTGGATACCTATGCTTATATACATATATATGTAGGTGTTAATATATGTATATACACATATAAACACATACATTTTTATATATATATTTTTATTTTGCTGCCTAACGCTGCAGAAATTACCCCCTGTGCTGTGCTAGGTGTTTTGCCATGTCTTTGGGCATGAGAATAAAGCTCCTATTGGAGCCTATGGAAGTGTGCTCTCGTGAGCGCAAGGCTTCCAGGCAATACAAACACAAGGTCACGTTCACTTTGCACTTGTAATAATATTACTCACAAAAGTGCATTATTGTGCTCCACTCGTAAGCTAGACCATAATGATTTTTAAATAGGCAGACCTTTCTGTCTCTGTAGATATGTAAGACATTATGGGTCAGATTACAAGTGGAGTGCTATCATTAGCGCTAGGAGAGTAAACACGATCGCGAGACCACGGTGATCTTTATGCTCAAATCCATATTACAAGTGGTGCGCTGTTCAAATTGGCGCAAACAACAGTCACACACCACACCGCAAAGTAAGGATCTGCACCAGGGGTGTCAAATTGGTGGCTTGCAGGCCTCATGCAGCCCACAACCTAATTTGGTGCGGCCCACATCACCTCCATTAAAATAATATTAAAATAATAATTATAATACGGTTATTACTTAAAGAGTGATTGTGCTAACTGTTAAGGATGCACAGACGTGCAACCTCCATTCAGCTCTCCATTATAATGACTGTATCCCTTTGTTCCGGCATTGCGATTTACTTGTTGTATGGTGAGCAGCTGCACTATGGTAGTGAGATCATTATAACCCCTCAGCCTTTAACAAGTAACATTCGGCCAGATTACGAGTTTTGCGTTATGAGTGGTGCGGTACTAACTTGCACTTTATTCTCACCGCTCACTTTCCTACAGCGCTGGTATTACAGGTTTTTATAAACCCGGCGTTAAAAGACAACAAGTGAGCATAGAGCAAAATTGTGCTCCATACCGCACTCCAATACTAGCACTACTTAAGTCAGCGGTGAGCTGGTTGTACGTGCTCGTGCATGATTTCCCCATAGACATCAAAGGGGAGAGCCGGCTGAGAAAAAGTCTAACACCTGCAAAAAAGCAGCGTAAAGCTCCATAACGCAGCCCCTTTGATTCCTATGGGGAAACTAAATTTATGTTTACACCCAACACCCTAACATGAACCCTGAGTCTAAACACCCCTAATCTTACACTTATTAACCCCTAATCTGCCGTCCCTGACATTGCAAACACCTGCATTATATTTATTAACCCCTAATTTGCCGCTCCGGACATCGCCACCACCTACATTATACTTATTAACCCCTAATCTGCCTTTACGGACATCGCCGCCACCTACATTATACTTATTAACCCCTAATCTGCTGCCCCCAACATCGCCGACACCTACATTATATTTATTAACCCCTAATCTCCCTCCCCCAATATTGCCGCAACCTACCTACATTTATTAACCCCTAATCTGCCGCCCCCAAAGTCACTGCCACTATTCTAAATTTATTAACCCCTAAACCTAAGTCTTACCCTAACCCTAACACCCCCTAACTTAAATATAATTTAAATAAATCTAAATAAAATTACTATCATTACCTAAATAATTCCTATTTAATAGTTATATTGTAGCTATCTTAGGGTTTATTTTACAGGCAAGTTTGTATTTATGTTAACTAGGTAGAATAGTTACTAAATAGTTATTAACTACAGTTTTGAAGATCCGACATCCATCCTCAACGAAGCCGGGAGAAGTCCTCATCGAAGCGGCAAGAAGTCCTCAACGAACCCGGGAGAAGTCTTCATCCAAGCCGGGAGAAGTGGTCCTCCAGACGGGCAGAAGTCTTCATCCAGACAGCATCAAGACATCCAACGCGTAGCATCCTCTTATTTCCGACGACTAACAACGAATTGGAACAGCCAATAGCATGCAAGCTCAATCCTATTGGCTGATTGCATCAGCCAATAGGATTTTTTCAACCTTAATTCCGATTGGCTGATAGAATTCTATCTGACTCGTAAGGGGCAAAAGGCTGCTAAGAGAGCAGGAACATCTTAGCTGAAAAAAATTGATTGTCAAGGCTTACTTGGTGGTGGTAAAGTCGCCTCCTTGGTCTACACCTCTAATGACACCTAAACTAAGAGAGAGATGGGAGGTGGGAGGGATTAATATGGCTTCTTGGCCTCCTCCTAGTGGCGTGAAGTATATCCCATGTGTTAAGGAGGACTGTGGACCATCATCATCCTGAAAGAAAATAATTTATCAGGTAAGCATACATTTTGTTATTGTTATGTAGCACAGTTTATCATAAAGACTATGCTAATCAAACATGGTCTGCAAAGCACATTACCACTCACTAAGATAGTCACAAACTACATAAAGCATGCAGGTTGCCCTTTATCTCATGCAAAAGGAGAGCATTTTTAGAGTTCCTGAAACCAAACAAGATTATAGAACATTATTACATAATCTATAAGGAATTGTACAGCAAATTCAACACAGTATATTGTAATTTTGTAAATCATAGTATAATGTCTATAACATTGTAAACTTTACTGTATCACACTGTATCCCTCCCTGTTTCATACTGCATCCTTGTCTTCATCACAATTTATACCACTGCACTTCTCACAGTTATTTATTTTCTCTCATGCTCAGCATTTTATTTTATTTTCTATATATGCCGTTGTATTACTGGCTATGTCATGTTTTATCCTTGGTTTGTATTGTATTTTTTTTTATCATTGTATAATACCTATATCGAATGAAGCCCATTTTATATTTAACATACAACTACGTATTATTTGCTTTCACTATCTATATATCACTCTGTTTCCCATTATGTCATGTTATGTTGCTTCTTGTATTACATTGTATCCTTGCTTTATTTATCATTGTACCTTATGTCACATGGAATCCTTGCCCTGTATCACATCATACCATATTTCTCTAGAGAGCTGGAGGACTGTTTGGGAACCATGTGAGCTATTACCAGAGTGAGGTTCGGAGTGCATTTCCCCAAACCTTTACTACCCAGAGGCCCTTGCACATCAACAAGACTTCTGGGGGTCCAGGAGACATAGATTCTCCATCTCATGAGAAACTGGTGGATTCGACCTTTACCCCCAGCAGCTATTCTTCCTCTGGTTCCAATGCCAACATTAATAATGCCAACAACAAGGCCCTGGTGCGCCTCCCCAGCCTCCCTTCATACCAGAGTACTGTCTGCACTGTGGAGGGACAGAACCATCCTGTACGTGCTCACCGCTCTTGGAAACTTAGTTCTAAAAGGTGAGAAATTGACTGACACATAAGAACTTTCCTTAGGGTATCTCTCTGTATACTTTTATTTCATCAATATGATGCAACCCTGATATAAAGGGTCTGTCTTATCTCTAGCCTTGCCCAAGGATAACTTTTATTTTCATTTCTCTCCCTGCTAACCTAGGACATGTAATTGTGAAGTCTGGGGACGGTAAGTGCATTAAATCAGTTCAACAAAAAACTCTCATTGGTGAAGAATTAAACTAGTGTTACAGATATTAAAAAGTGTAACTACAAAGTAGCATTAAAAAAGATCAGGCAGTACAAAAATGTTTGATACTAAAAGTAATGCAAGATAAAGACATACAAACATATACTCCAATCACCAGGCACACTAGAATGTCCCTTAAAATATAAAGATAAGCATCAACTGTGTTTCATAAGTGAAAAATTTAACATTGAAGGCAACAGTCTAAAAATAATTCTAATTTGCAAAAAATAGGTCAGTAAAAACGTATTACTTGTAAAAAGAACAACTAGCCATAGTGATAGCTATTAACATAATTACACCAAAGTGGCTTGTTAAACACTTCTGACACTAAGGGCCTGATGATCGCCTACAAGGCATTATATTGTAATGTTTATTTATCTCCATTACATCTAGAACCTGCATAATATGGTAAACAAGCTAAAATTGTATTTTCTAAAAATCTTTGTAGGACCTCACTGACAGAATCTATAATCTCGCCAGAGCGGAGAGCTTTAGATTATCAGGCCCTAAATGAGGGCATAATATAACAACTTTGTCATGAGATAGAGCACTGTGTAAGATAGCTGAGAAAAAAAAAACAATGGTGCCACATCAGTCTCACTAGGGGCCCAATGATAAAAGCATCCTCATCAACAAATTTATCAGGTAAGCATACACTTTGTTTTCTTTCATAAGATGACGAGAGTCCATGAGCCATCACATGTGGGATCCTATACTCGAGCGGTGAAGTCCACAAAACCACCATGAAATATATTGTGAAAAACAGTTAAAGGGATACTGAACCCAAATTTTTTTCTTTCATGATTTAGATAGAGCATGCAATTTTAAGCAACTTCTGTATTTACTCCTATTATCTTCGTTCTCTTGGTATCTTTATTGGAAAAGGTTGGAATGTAAGCTCAGGAGCTGGCCCATCTTTGGTTCAGCACCCTGGCTAGCGCTTGCTGATTGGTAGAGTAAATTAGAAAGTTGCTTAAAATTGCATGCTCTATCTGAATCATGAAAGAAAAAAATTGGGTTCAGTATCTCTTTAAGGCATGTAGAGGTATTAAACTGGCACTGCCACCTTCAGAACTTTCCTACCAAAAGCAGCCCTAGAAGAGGCAAAATGGTAGACTTTGGTAAAGGTATGTACAGATGACCAAGTAGCTGCCTTGCAAATCTTTTCAATTGAAGCTTCCTTTCTAAAAGCCCACTAGGTAGTGACTGCTCAGGTAGAATGAACAGTAATTTGTTCAAGGGTAGACTTCCCTGCTACTAGGAATGCTTTGCGAATGAAAGCTTTAAACCAAGCTGCCAAGGGTAGACTTCCCTGCTACTAGGAATGCTTTGCGAATGAAAGCTTTAAACCAAGCTGCCAAGGTGATTGCAGTAGCTTTCTGTCCCTTGTGGGGACCTGAGGAATGGATAAACAAGGAAGAATTTCTGACTCATTACTACATCCACGTTATGAAATAATCTCTTTTTGGCGTCTTTTTGACAAAGACAAAAAATAAAATTTCCTGATTGATGTTTTTAGAGGAAATAAAGAGTAGTTTATTCTTAAAATTGCTTTATCCTGGTAAAAATCTGATAAGGAGAATCACAAGAGAGAGCAGAAAGCTCTGATACTCTTCTGCCCGAGGAAATGGAGAACAGTATGTCCAGACCATCCGTAGGTTCATACATCTGAGCCTGAAAAACCCTCAATACCAAGATAAGATTCCACCAATGGCGGCTGATAACATTTTTAGTTGGTGGAGCAGAATATTCTGCACCTCTCCCATACATTGCACACAGGTCTGTAAATATGTTCTATGCTGGGATTATTTAAACACAGCAGTACTCCAAAGTCACAGAATATAATTTCATAGGACAGGGCTCAAAAAAAATCACAGTGGGCCATGGCACCACAGAACAACAAAAAATATTGGTGTACATCCAACCACTTAAGTCCACTCTTTCATGGCATATTTGTATATGCTTCTGTCTGCCAAATATACTTACATAGCTTCTAATAAGATTTGGATAAACATCTCGCAATAATATTGGCTTATATTTGAGCTGCAAAAACAAATATACTTATATCTGCTAAATATACTTACATAGTTCAAATAAAATTGAGATTAACATCTCGCAATTATATTGACTTATATTTATGCTGCAAAAAAAAGATTTCTGTAAAAAATGCCTTTAAATGAAATGGGATCTTAGTCACACAATATGATCATATTCTGCTAAGCCAGTCACCACTTACAAGGTGTCCCATATAGACTGGTCCTAACACTAACCAGTTTCCACACTGCAGCAAGTCATGTCTACACAGTGTGAAGCTTTCTAGCTTATTAAGTATATTTATCTGGATTACATCTGGGCTGGGTGGCGTGCATTAACCAAAGGGGAGGGATTTGGTCAGCTCCCTATTTAAGAGATACAACAAAGGTTTTTTTTTGGTTAAGCACACCACAAAAGGACTGTTTAATCTTAACACACATATTGTGGGAGTGCTACCAAAGTGACCAGAATATTCTGCACCTCTCCCATACATTGCACAAAGGTCTGTAAATATGTTCTATGCTGGGGTTATTTAAACACAGCAGTACTCCAAAGTCACAGAATATAATTTCATAGGATAGGGCTAAAAAAAAATCACAGTGGGCCATGGCACCACAGAACCTAGAAAATTGACTGTGGTGCCAAATACAGTGTCCTGGTGATGGTCCTTCAAAGGGGTGAGCTGCAGGGTTCACAGCCATCCTAGACCCTATATATAGACCAATATCAATATGGTTTACCAGTCAACTGAAGCTCTATACACACACTCAATAGTAGAATAAAGTCACTACCCAAAAATATGAAAGAAAAAAATACTGTTGTTGATTTACACTTTTTAAACAGATGCCAAGTATGGTTAACAAATGATGTTGCTACCCTTAGTAGAGTTACTATAAGTTACATAAGAAAAAGAAAAAAGAAAGAAAGCACACAAGATACTAAATGTTATACAAAATAATAACTGTTGCTTAAAATATGTTGCTTAATGGGACAGTGTACTGTAACAATTCACCTTAAAGAGATGTGAAACCCAATTTTTTTTTTCTTTCATGATTCAGAGAGAGCATGCAATTATAATCAGCTATCTTTTTTACTTCTATAATCCATTTGTCTTTGTTCTCTTGGAGAAAGAAAAGCTCCCTTACCCCCAGTAACAGTGGAAATAATATAATCTAAATCTGCCCCAATCTTTCCTTGAAAATAAATATTCAAGAGTATAGACTTAAAAACTGCATCAGCAGACCAAGATTTTAACCATAAGGCTCGCCTAGAAAGGACAGACAAGGAAATGCTTTTAGAATTATTTCTTATGTTATTCAAGATAGCATTGCCATAAAAAAGGAATTGATAGATTTAACCCAAAAGGTTAAGAAAACCTTTTTTATAATAATCCTCCGAAATCTGATAAAAAAAACAACAACTATCCAACCAAATGGAAGCAGAAACATCAGCAATAGCTGGACTGAAAAGTTAACCTGCCTGTAAAAAAACCCTACTATGAAAGGTTTCAAGTTTTCTATCCAAGGGTCTTTAAAGAAGTGCTATCCTCTGGCCAGAGTATAAATGGCACCATCCACCTTAGGAACAGTTTCCCAAAGCTTAATATTAGAAGCAGGAAGAAGATACATTCTTTTAATGCATCAGCCACTGGAAAATCTCAGAAGAATCCTTCTTAGGTTTAACATAAGAATTTAAATGACTGGTAGACCCCTCTTCAGCAACAGAAACTGAAAGTGATGGTAAACAATGCTAAGACTACTTTACAAAAATCAATACCTGTGTATATATATATGCAAACTGCATATTTATACATTTTTAAAAATAATGTATAAAATAAATAATTCATATTTAATGACCTGTCACTCAAATATCATTCCTCCGCCTTCTGTAAAGTATCGTGCATCAGCGATGTGACTTGCAGAGTGGGTTGTACTGCCCTGCACATCATTATAGGGTGTAGTTAACCGAAATGATTGACAGGGTTCATAAGAGATTTTCACTCAGTGCGCGCTCACGATAACACAATTTCTACGCATGCTCAAAACTCTTACATACCATTATAACCATTATAAATTTTCCATTATAATGATTAAAACATTTGATTGTCCTTTATGCATTGGTTAAACTCACTTATTAATAAAGCATTAGTAAATGCTTTTCTCCTATTTATCAAAGGTCTTGCGAACCTGATCGGACAGTGCAGATCAGGTCTGCAAGACCTCACTGAATGCGGAGAGCAATTCACTCTCCGTATTCAGCATTGCACCAGCAGCTCACAAGAGCTGCTGGTGCAACGCCGCCCCCTGCAGGAAGGTGTCAATCAACTCGATCGTATTCGATTGGGTTGAATTGCGGCGATTCCTGTCCGCCTCATCAGAGCAGGTGGACAGGGTTATGGAGCAGTGGTCTTTAGTCTGCTGCTTCATAACTGCTGTTTCTGGCGAGTCTGAAAACTCGCCAGAAACACGGGCCCACAAGCTCCGTTTGGAGCTTGATAAATGGGCCGCTTACAATCTTTCTGGATAGATTCCAAGTATACATTGAATCGTAGTAGTATTTAGTGTTCACTTAGACATCACTTTGTGCGGCCCCGACCACTAACGCGCATGTGTGAAAATAACACAAACGCACATAAGGAGACATGAATATAATTGGACACTACAATTGCTTGTAAAAGAAAATTTTGTGCATGCGTGTATCGCACTATGTATTTTTACATTGTGTTTAGGCTGTCAATTGACACGCAATTTGATTGGATATAAACAAAAAGCTGTAAAAAAAAGTACTGTTGAGTAGGGTAGAAGGGTTAACAGTGCTTAGAACATCCTACAGAGCAATATTGTAAGTAATAGAAGGTACAAAATAAAGGGAAAAAAATTAAATAATGTTTAAATATAAACCTGCTTTCATTTGGCACTTACTAGTTCAGCATTGTTTACCATCACTTTAATTTGTAACGCAAAACCTCCTTTAATAAAGATCAAATGTGATCAATCTAAAACAAAAAGAAGCAGGTTCTGAATTAGAGACAGGCCCCTGATCATCAGAAAAACTTCACCTTCGGAAGCCTCATTAGCCTTATGAGACACAGGAATATTGCTAATAGTTAAAGGCATATCTTGTACTGACCTTTTACATTTACTTGAAGGCAGAATGACTGCCAACATTTTAGACACTGTAGCTTTCATAAATTCCTTAATGTCAGGAGTAATTTGAGCTGGAACATTTCTGTATTGAACAAACAGAAGGACCAATAATACGTTTTGAAGCAAGTGCAGCATTAGATTAGTCTGAATGCATCAAAACTTAAGGCGCAACTCACATAAGTATGAAGAAGTATAGAAAATAGGTAAGAGTCCAGCACACTAGCCACCACACTGTGCTCGCTGCAGGGATAGAGACCAAATCCCAGAGAGAATCCAAAAAATGCAATGAAGCAGCAGCACCAGTTCCAAAATATTTATTCAGAACAAGGGAATAAAAAACACTATGTTGCGGGGCTCACCCCTTAATCATGTGTATATTTTTTACAATGCAAGTTCACTTTACTTATACCTCTCAGGTGTATACATTCACAGGTGTTTCTAAAAAACTTAACTAATTACTCAGCATCAGATATCACCACCTAGTGGAGAAAAAAATCACATCACAAATTATATATACAAAGGTAAAAATTCCTATATAATTGTCTCAATTAATACCGAAAAAGAAGAAGATTCAAGAAATAGTTCATCTTAAACCTTAAATTTTAAATTTATTTTAACCTTTCTTTAATGTTGGCAGAAAAAGAATAAACCTATACAAACAGAGACTAATCCAGATCCCTATTAAGACCCCTAGGGTGTAGAGTGTCAAGTTTAAAAATCCAGAACGCCTCCCGTCTCTTTAATATCATCTCCCTGTCTCCACCTCTCCTAGGTCTTTCAATTCTTTCTATTATCTGAAATCTTAATTGAGAGATTTGGTGACCGGCCTTAATAAAATGATTAGAGACAGGGGCTTCCTCATCACCCCTCCTAATGTTGGATTTATGTTGGCTCATACGCTCTCTAGCTTTTCTGGTGGACTCACCTATATATATTAATCCACACGGACAATTAATAAGATAAATTATAAAATCAGAATTACATGTATAATAATCTTTGATGTCAAATTTTGCCCCTGTGTGAGGGTGAGTGAACTGGCGTCTCTTGATCATTTTACTACAACTGAAACATCCCAAACAGGGATAAAACAACCCTTATTTTTGTTAGTGATGTAGCCTGTTCTACTGGACTTACCACTCCCCACATCACTCCTGATCAGGGCATACCTAAGAGACGGAGCTCGTCTATAGGCGGGCATGGAAATTCAATAAATTCTGTAACAGAGGGATTGCATTCTTTTAAAATGTACCAATGCTTCCTGGTGATACTTTGTATCTGTTGACTCTGCCTATTATACGGACTAACAAAAAACGTCCGGTCTTTATTCTTACCCTTTTGATCACACTTTTTATTTTATTTTAGTAGGTCCACCCTGTTCAATGCCAACACTTTTTCCATATTTCTCTTAATTAGATCTTTAGGATAATCCCTATTCATAAACAATTTGCCCATCTCTCTAAGCCTCTCTTCCACTAGCGCAGGGTCAGAGACAATTCTTTTTACTTTGAGGAATTGGCTATAAGGGAGTGAATTAAGTAGGGAGACAGGGTGGGCACTCTCATATTTAACCAAATTATTGAGAGCAATAATACGTTTTGAAGCATGTGAAGCATTAGATTGGTCTGAATGCATCAAAACTTAAGGCGCAAATCACATAAGTATGAAGAAGGGGAGACCTCAGTCTGCTTACAATAAACACATTTAATACAGATAGAAAGGTGTTCAGAAATATCAGCTTCTAAAGGGCAAAAAAAAACAAAAGAGCTCTAAGGGAATGAGTATACAATACCCCCTCCTGGGATAAAAGCTATAGCTGGAAGCAACTGGGGATAATCACATTATCGTCCAAGAAAAAACCCCAGGTAGCACAAGAACAGTTTTCTTATACACACAATGTTTATGTACAATGTATAGATGTATACATTTCTATATGCACAAACATATGTGTGTTTGTGTATGTATATATATATATATATATATATATATATATATATATATTTATACCTGTAACCCCTGGGTTCCATGTAGGAGAAGTAGGACTGATAACTGGTCTTATCCTGACCAAAGCTTAAACAAAGGCTTCAATGTCAGGAAGTCTCGTGATACAATTCTGAAAGGGAGGAAATTTAACATTTAAGAGGACTGGCTGATAAACCCTTATTCAGACCATCCTGCAAAAACTGAATTTGAATTCTGAAAAATTTCTTAAGCTAATTCTTAGATTTACACCAGACTTTGTGATAAATAAATGTGTGTTTTAGCAGGCTTTCTGGCTTGAATCAAAGTGTCTATTACTTGATCTGAAAATCCTCTCTGAGACAAAATCAAGTGTTCATTCGGCATGCTTGATGGAAATCAAGTATTCATTTGGCATGCTTGATGACCTTGAGAGAGGGTTTTCCTGAGAGAAAGATGCTTAGACTTGCTGGAGGACATTTGTACCAGATCTGCGTTCCAGGTCCTACACTTGTGGATCTTGTGATCTCACTTAATACTGGGGTAGCTTGTAATTTAAGCGAGAGGTCTATGTCTGGCCTTTTATCAATGATTCATAATCTGGTTGAATACCTCCAGATTCAAAGAAGATTTGCGGGATGAAGGTATACGACTGCGGAAGTCTGCTTCCCAATTGTCCACACATGGAGTGAAATAATGCAATGATGCCATTCTGCCCAAGTCAGAATGCAGGCTCTTTCATTGCTAAGCAGGTTTGAGTACCGTCACCATCCTCCTTGCTGGAGGCAAAAGGTTGACTAAGGAATCATGAGAAAGTTGGGTAGATTAAAGCTCGGTTGTGTGGGATGTTTTGCCTCCTTCTGTAGGACTGGACTTTTATCACACATGTGATGGCTCATGGACTCTCACCATCTTCTGAAAGAAAACATGCTGGCTAATTTCTAATTTTGTTTTTTATTACATATAGAACAAGGGGCATATAAATAATAAGATGCTCACAATGGAGGAGAGTTTACTATATCTTTACCTTCAAAAGGACAAAATAGCTACAGTGGATATAAAAAGTCTACACGCCCTTATGAAATTGCAACTTTTTTTTTTATTTAAACACAGAAATAAACAACAAAGCAAATGTCAGACTTTTTACATATATAAGTTGATCTTCCAACAAACAAAAATCCATAGAAAAAAAACAAGTAGTTAATTGTCACGTACCTTGCTGACATATACCTGTTTAGTGAGGACAGCTACATGGGTCTTCCAGTTATTAGTGCTGAAGCTTTACCTTTTAGCCACAGGTAGACTTCAGCTATTACAAATACATACAGAAAGTGCTCTCTCAGAAATAAACAGCAGCTCAGCTCATAGTTGTTCTATGGCGATTTACTACCTGGGAGCAGCCTCTTTTAGCCCAATTGTGCTTCAGCTATTATCTCAGTTATTTTTCATGTTAGTTCTTTTGTTTTTTGGACTCTCTGGCTACACCTACCTGCTGGCTGCAGCTGATCTGCAATTAACTCCAGTCCATAAATACCCAGCACTTCTTGTATTGTGATCCCATTTATTAGATTCATTTTCTGGGTGTGTTGTTCTTGTGTTTACTACTGGCATTTTCTTTGTGAATTTTTGCCTGATTCATGACTACTCTCCTGCCTGCAGAATGTGTACTTTCCTGCCAGATTGTGTTTTGACCCCTACCTGTCTTCAATAATTCTCCTGGATCCTGATTTTGTGCCACACTGCCTTGTTGTTGTTGACTTTGCTTGCCTGACCACCTCTTTGCCTTATCCCTCAGCCTCAGTTTCTCAAATGACTTTACCAAAAGCTTGGGGACCTCTCCACCTGACACCAACTAGTGGCCAGGCAATAGCGGAGGGAGAACCTTGTGGCTGGTACCTTACAGTTAATTATTAGGAACATTTTAAATAAAATAAAAAAATATATATATATAACACTAATACTTTGAAGAAGCACCTTTTGCATTTATTACAACTCTTTGTGAATAAGTAAATGGGATTGGGGACAATTCAAAGACTTTGATTTTCCTTTTCTGAAGCCATTCCTTGGTCATGTTGGAATATGAAATTCCCTTTCATCTTCATCTTTCTGACAGAGGCCAGCAGGTTTTGTGCCAAAATATCTTGATATTTGGAGCTATTCATTACTCCATCTATCTTGACAAGAGCCCCTGATCCAGCTGAAGAGAAGCAGTCCCAAAGCAGGTGCTACCACCACCTTGCTTCATAGTCAGTATGGTGTTCCTTGGAGGATACGTTTTTTGGCTTTGCTTTTGCGTTTACAGTTCAACTTTTGTCTCGTCAGGCCGTAACACATTTTCCCATGTAGTTTGGGATGACTGAATTCATTTTTGTAAGAAAGTATTTCTTTCTTGCCAACCTACCCCATAGCCCAGACATGTGCCAAATACCAGAGATGGTGGCCGCATGCAAAAAGGGACTGGTACATGCCAGATATTACTGTAGCTCCTTCAGGGTTCCTGTTGGCCTTTTGGTAGCTCCCCTGATAAGTTTCTTCCTCGTCCTTTCATCAGCTTTGGAGGGTTGTCCTGATCTTTGCAATGTCTCTGTGGTGCCACCTTTTCTCCATTTATTGATGATGGGTTTGACAATCCTTAATGGTTTATCCAGTGCCTTCCATATTCTTTTATATTCCTTTTCTGATTGGTGCTTTTCAACTATTTACTCTTGCCATTTCTTTGGCAACTCTTTGCACACCAATGTGCTCCCATTAAGAGGCTACCCCCAAACAATCAAGCAAATCCTAGAGCAACCACTGACTTTGGTAATTTTCATTGGCAGCTGTATTTACTGTGTGCCGACTTATGCAATCAGTGTGTTGTATTTTTTTATTTTTATTTAAAATGATTCCAATTACCTATTTGTTTTGGGGGTTTTTCCTCTGTATTTGTTTTGTTAGAAAATCAAATTACAGATGGAAAAAGTCTGACATTTAAATTATTTCTGTCTTTACATTTTAAAAATCTGCAATTTCACAAGTGCGTGTAGACTCTTTTTCTAAACTATACAAGGATTGAAGATAAGGGCATACAATAAAAAAAAAAAATTAAAAAATAAAATGCATTTTTTGAGGAAATAGGTTCTATTTAAGATACATTATAATCTCAAGGTTATTCATCTTGAAATATAGATTAGGTTTTAATTACATAACAAGATGCTGTATATTAATGGCTATAATGTTTTGTGGTTTTTTTTTGGTGAATTAGTTTCTGCAGAAATAATAATGCTTCTTCACAGCCAAATCTTTATAAAATAATCATACAGAGTTGAGAAATAGACCTTAAAGGGACATAATCATGAAAGAAAACATTTTGGTTTCAGTCAGAGCATATCATTTTCAGATTTACTTCCTTTATCAAATTTGCTTCATTCTTTTGGTATCCTTTGTTGAAGGAGAGCAATGCTCTACCGGGCCAAGCTAAACACAATGGGTGAGACAGTGACAAGCAGCTAGCTTACAGTAGTGCATTGCTTCTGTGCTTACCTATGTATGCTTTTCAACAATGGATACCAAGAGAACAAAGGACATTAGATAAGAGAAGTAAATTGGTAGATTGTTAAAAATTACATATTTGCTTCTTAATCATGAAAGTTTATTTTTTACTTTACTGTCACTTTAATGCCATTGCTCCCCTGTAAATCTATGTACACAGAATCAACCCATAGAAGTTCATGGAATTGTAGATTGTTTGAAGTGGAATAGATCTGCACAAGGACCTAAGTGTGAAGAGGGAGGGGCAAGCATTAAAACTAAAATATAATCTTATTGTTTTAATTAAATAAAAGTATTTACATTTTTATTATTACGGTAATGGTTATTTTTCTTTAGTTTAATAAAATTATTTAAATTGTTATTATTAAGGAAATCATTATTTTTCTCCTTCCAATAAAATACAGGTGAAAAGTAGATCAAATATGAATGATTAACCTATTAAACTTGAGATAGTTCACGTCCCAATAATTTTATTCATTTCAATGATCTATCTATGTATATCTAATGATACGTGCCTAAATCAGTAATGGTCTGATATAACCGGAAAAATAATCTAAAAAGTTATTATTCTAAAAATAAAACCATGATTTAAATTGGTCTAACAGACTAGTGATTTAAATTTTGATTTACATCATGATTTCAATCAAATCCACCTTGATTTATATTAACAATAGGCACTAATATGTAGGGGTAAATTTACTAGTGTGCAGACGGACATGATACGACAGCATACGCTGTCGGCATTTATCATTGCACCAGAGGTGGCGGACAAGTTAAGGACCGCTGCTTCTTAACTTCCGCTTCAGGCTAAACTGAAGCGGAGTGGGTCGGAAGCAGCATCCGCTGCTTCATAAATCGACCCCGTAGAATTAAATTGTTTATATATGTTTTATTCCCAATAGTGATTATTTTTTCTTGTGCCATTTTTATTTTTTTCCATTATTCTTTGGGTCCATTGATCAAACTAAACAGTGTATGTTTAGTGAGATACCTATGGAGTACAGTTTTTTTTCTGGAACAATGATTTCATTATGTTTATCATGAACTGTATTTTCCTTTGTGAGTATTACTATAATAAAGAACTATCGCCTAGATTACGAGTTTTGCTGTAACAGGGGTGCGGTGCTAACTTGCAGTTTATTCTCACCGCTCACTTACCTGCAGCGCTGGTATTACAGGTTTTTATCAACCCGGCGTTAACAGGCAAAAAGTGAGCGTAGAGCAAAATTGAGCTCCACACTGCACTCCAATACCAACGCTCCTTTAGTGTGCGGTGAGCTGTTTATACGTGCTCGTGCACGACTTCCCCATAGGCATCAATAGGGAGACCCGGCTGAGAAAAAGTCTAACACCTGCAAAAAAGCCGCGTAAAGCTCAGTAATGCAGCCCCATTGATTCCTATGGGAAAACACATTTTATGTTTACACCTAACACCCTAACATGAACCCCGAGTCTAAACACCCCTAATCTTTAACTTATTAACCCCTAATCTGCCACCCCCGACATCACAGACACCTACATTATATTTATTAACCCCTAATCTGCCGCTCCGGACATCGCCGCCACCTACATTATACTTATTAACCCCTAATCTGCTGCCCCCAACATCGCTGACACCTACATTATATTTATTAACCCCTAATCTCCCTCCCCAATGTCTCTCCCTCCCCCAATTTCGCCGCAACCTACCTACATTTATTAACCCCTAATCTGCCGCGCCCAATGTAACCGTCACTATTCTAAATTTATTAACCCCTAAACCTAAGTCTAACCCTAACCCCCCATAATTTAAATATAATTTAAATAAATCTAAAATTACTATCATTAACTAAATTATTCCTATTTAAAACTAAATACCTATAAAATAAACCCTAAGCTAGCTACAATATAACTAATAGTTACATTGTATCTAGCTTAGGGTTTATTTTTATTTTACAGGCAAGTTTGTATTTATTTTAACTAGGTAGAATAGTTACTAAATAGTTATTAAAATAAAAACTAACCTAAGTTACACTAACATCTAACACTACACTACAATTAAATAAATTACCTAATGAAATACACTTAAGTAAATCAAATACAATTAGCTAAATTACAAAAAGAACACACTAAATTACAGAAAATAAAAAACAAATTAAAAAATCTTTAAACTAATTACACCTAATCTAGTAGCCCTATCAAAATAAAAAAGCCCACCCAAAATACAAAAAACCTAGCCTAACCTTAAAAGGGTCTTTTGCTGGACATTGCCCCCAAGAAATCAGCTCTTTTACCAGCAAAAAAAATACAAACACCCCTCAACAGTAAAACCCACCACCCACACAACCAACCCCCCCCCCCCTCCAATAAAACCCTAACTAAAAAACCTAGGCTCCCCATTGCCCTGAAAAGGGCATTTGGATGGGCATTGTCCTTAAAAGGGCATTTAGCTCTATTGCGGCCCAAAGCCCTAACCTAAAAATAAAGCCCACCCAATACACTCTTAAAAAATCCTAACACTAACCCCCAAAGATCCACTTACCGGGAGAAGTCTTCATCCAAGCGGCAAGATGTCCTCAACAAAGCCGGCAGAAGTGGTCCTCCAGACAGGCAGAAGTGGTCCTCCAGACGGGCAGAAGTCTTAATCCAGACGACATCTTCTATCCTCCTCCTTCCGATGCGGAGCGGGACCATCTTCAAGACATCCGGCGCGGAGCATCCTCTTCCAGCAATGACTACCCGACGAATGAAGGTACCTTTAAATGACGTCATCCAAAATGGCGTCCCTTAGATTCCGATTGGCTGATAGAATTCTCTCAGCCAATCGGAATTAACTTTGAAAAAATCCTATTGGCTGATGCAATCAGCTAATAGGATCGAGCTTGCATTCTATTGGCTGATTGGAACAGCCAATAGAATGTGAGCTCAATCCTATTGGCTGATTGGAACAGCCAATAGGATTTTTTCTACCTTAATTCCGATTGGCTGATAGAATTCTATCAGTCAATCGGAATTTAAGGGACGCCATCTTTAATGACATCACTTAAAGGTACCTTCATTCGTTGGGTAGTCATCACTGGAAGAGGATGCTCCGTGCCGGATGTCTTGAAGATGGACCCGCTCCGCGTCGGAAGGATGAAGATTAAAGATGCTGTCTGGATGAAGACTTCTGCCTGTCTGGAGAACCACTTCTGCCTGTCTGGAGGACCACTTCTGCCCGTCTGGAGGACCACTTCTGCCGACTTCGTTGAGGACATCTTGCCGCTGTAAAATAAAAATAAACCATAAGATAAATACAATGTAACTATTAGTTATATTGTAGCTAGCTTAGGGTTTAATTTATAGGTAAGTATTTAGTTTTAAATATGAATAATTTAGGTAATGATAGAAATTTTATTTAAATTTATTTTAATTATATTTAAGTTAGGGGGTATTAGGGTTAGACTTAGGTTTAAAGGGTTAATAAATTTAGAATAGTGGTGGCAACGTTGGGGTCGGCAGATTAGGGGTTAATAAGTATAATGTAGGTGGCGCCGATGTTGGGGGCAGCAGATTAGGGGTTAATAGGTATAATGTAGGTGGCAGCGATGTTAGGGGCGGTAGATTAGGGGTTAATAATATTTAACTAGTGTTTGCGAGGCGGGAGTGCGGCGGTTTAGGGGTTAATATGTTTATTCTAGTGGCGGCGATGTCTAGAGCGGCAGATTAGGGGTTAATAATTTTATTTTAGTGTTTGCTATGCGTGAGGGCCTCGGTTTAGGGGTTAATAGGTTGTTTATGGGTGTTAGTGTACTTTTTAGCACTTTAGTTATGAGTTTTATGCTACAGCTTTGTAGTGTAAAACTCATAACTACTGACTTTAAAATGCGTTAGGAATCTGGGTGGTAGAGGGTGTACCGCTCACTTTTTGGCCTCCCAGGACAGACTCGTAATACCGGCGCTATGCATGTCCCATTGAAAAAAGCCTTTACGAAATTTACGTAAGTTAGTTTGCGGTAAGGGCAAAAAAGTGTGCGGTTCCCCTAAACTTGCAAGACTCGTAATACCAGCGGGCGTAAAAAAGCAGCGTTAGGACCTGTTAACGCTGCTTTTTCACCTTACCGCAAAACTCGTAATCTAGCCGTATGATATTATATGAATAGCTGTGTTATATTATGTTTTTGCTTTTTCCCCTTTTTTTATTTTTCTTGTTCTGGCACATTTTTGTATAAGTAACTCTTTGGGTTTACTCCCTAGCTCAGTATCCAGGGATAGCCGCCTGCCTATCATATGTCGGGAGGAGGCATCACAGGACGAGACGTATGATGCCAGTGAGGAAGTTGAATATAGCAGTGAACCCAGCCTTCTTTGCTCTGAAATGTGAGTACTGAAAATATCAGAGGAGCAAGATAGTATAATAAATATAACTTAGCACTCATAAAATATTTTACTGACATTTATAGCGCCAATATCAATGTTTTTAAAAACCATACAGTATTTATCAAAACTGTATCAAGTGCCACTTTCCCTGTTATGTTTTAAAAATATGTATAACCTACTACTTAAACAATTAAAATAAATGTCATTTTACAATCAAATTATAGCAATAAGAAATATGCAGTTCTCCCGTATTACAAGTCACGGCGGTATAGCTATAGCATTTTAGCCTTTACGCAACTCTCCATTCCGCATTCAAAAAATGGCTGTGGAGTGTGGAATTTTCATTGCGCCTGTATTACAGGTTGTGCGGTTCGAATATAACACTAGCATTATAGCTTAAACCCCTGCAATCCATTCAGCGATCAGAGACCAGTAGTTATGGATTTTGCGAAACAAAAATGTTATACAAAACATAACAAAAATGTTACAAAGTACACTAACACCCATAAACTACCTATTAACCCCTAAACCACCTTCCCCCTGCATCGCAAATACTATATTAAACTTATTTACCCCTCATCCGCTACCCACCAACATAGCCAACACTAAATAAACCTATTAACCCCTAAACCGCCGATCCCCCACATCGCCAACACTAAATAAACATATTAACATATTAACCCCTAAACCGCCAGCCCCCCACATTGCTACTACAAAAAAAAACTATTAACCCCTAAACCACTGGCCCCCCACATCACCAACACTAAACTAAACCTATTAACCCCTAAAACGCCGCCCCACCACATTGCTTAACACTAAAATAAACTATTAACCCCTAAACCTAACACGCCCTAACTTTAAATTAAACTTACAATATAACTATCTTAAAATAAATAAAAACTTACCTGTGAAAAAAACAACCTAAATTAACCTATTACTATTTTAAAAAAATAAACTATAAATGAAAAAAAATTACAATATTAAAAAATCCTAACACTACGAAAAAAGTAAAAAAACCTAACATTACAAAAAAAAAACTAAAATTACAAAAATTTAACATAATCTAACATTACAAAAACTAAAAAAAATCTAAGATTAAAAAAAATAATAAACAAAATTATCCAAAATAATAATAATTAAACCTAATCTAATACCCCTATAAAAACAAAAAAGCCACCCCAAAATAAAATCACCCCCTAATCTAACAATAAACTACTAATAGCCCTTAAAAGGGCCTTTTGTAGGGCATTGCCCTAAGTTAAACAGCTCTTTCACCTACAAAAAATACAAAGTATCACCTAAAAGTAAACCCCCCACCCAACCAAACCCCCAAAATAAAAAAACTCAGAAAATCTACTTTTTTAATATTGTGATTAAGTTTTTTTTTATTTTTATTTTATTTTAAAAAAATTAAATAGTAATATTAGGTTAATTTATAGTTTCATTTTAGGTTGTTTTTTTTCCCACAGGTAAGGTTTTATATATTTTAAGATAGTTATATTGTAAGTTTAATTTAAAGATAAGGGGGTGTTAGGTTTAGGGGTTAATAGTTTAATTTAGTGTTTTTCAATGTGGGGGGCCGCCGGTTTAGGGTTTAATATGTTTAGTTTAGTGTTGGCGATGTGGGGGGGCGGCGTTTAGGGGTTAATAACTTTAATTAGTGTCCGCAATATCGGGGGGCGGAGGATTAGGGGTATTTAGACTAGGGGTTTATGTTAGGGTGTTAGATTTATATATAACTTTATTTTCCCCATAGACATCAATGGAGTTGCGTTATAGTGATCACCATTCCGTGATCACAGTTTTTTTCTAACACTTTCTCTCCATTGATGTCTATGGGGAAAACGAGCACGAGCACGTCAAGTCAGGCCTTGGCTTTTGTGCGGTATGGAGCTTAACACACCATATCGCACAACAAAAGAAGTTTTTTCTGTAACTTGTAATGGCAGCGCTATGGAAAGTGCAATACTGCTCATTTTTTTGCGTTATAAACGTACCGAGTTTAGCGCACAACTTGTAATCTTGTAATCTTGGTGATTATTAATAAAATTAATAAAAATTATAATAGTATATAGAGTATATTTAACAACTATGATTTATTTATTATAGTAAATGTAACCTAATATTGGCTAGATTACAAGTGGATCACTATTTATCACTCCCTCTCCCATACTTACTGCGCTCACCCTCTTCTTTTTGCGTGTGTAGGGTACTGCACGTATTACAAGTTGAAAGTGAAAAGGTGTTGCTTACGTTAAATTCAATTGTGCTCGAGCGAACGCGTTTACTTTCAACTTGTAATGCATGCACTGCTGCCAACGAGCAAAAACAGTCACAGTAAACCCAATATCGCTTGCGCACATTATTATTATTATCGGTTATTTTTAGAGCGCAACATATTCCGCAGCGCTAACATATTCCGCTCAGTTAGCATACCACTCGTAATCTGGCCCTATATGAGTAATCAAAGTTTTTGTGCAGATGATGTACATCATCTTTAAATATACATTATATACATTTTATACATATATACAAGTAACAGAATATGAATTTAAAAGGCAAAGTATTGAATAATAAAAGTTTTATTATCATAAAGGAAATCTTATTGCAATAAAATGGCCAACCATACATTGCCATTGTCCCCACATAATAAAGTCCAAAATAACAAATTTATAAATTTAGTTTTTGATTACCTGGTAAATTAATTTCTTTCATGCTGGTGAGAGTCCACAAACCATCATATATGCGATTAAATGTCAGTCCATAGGAGGCATGCAAAAAAATACCCAACATGCCAAGAGCTTTTTATCCCTCGCACTTTCCTGTATATCTTAGTCTAACAGAGCCAAGAAAAGGAGAATAACAGAAAAGCAGGACAGGACAACGCACAGTAAATGAGGTGCAAAGTAGACCTGTCACCAACTAAGATTACGAGAAGAGCGTTAATTGTAGCACGCAAGCAATATGTGGTATTTCTCTGCTTTTTCTATGCAAAATAAATAGTGTACGTATTATGAGTTAAAAGTAAACAGGTTCACTTGTGAGCAATCAAATTCTGGTTAACTGTTATGCAAAACAAAAAAGTTGCACAAAACAAATCAAAAGCTCATATTAACACTGTCTGATAAAAATTATTTTTTCAGCTAAAAAGTTGGGGGGGAGCCTGCATAGGGCTTTAAAAAATAGAGGTGTGTGTACTTCATGTGCAAGAGCACAGTGTTATCTATATGAAATACGTGAATGAACACCCTCTAGTGGTGAAAAACTGTTAAAATGCATTCTGATAAGAGGTGGCCTTCAAGCTCTAAGAAATTAGCATATGAACCTCCTAGGTTAAGCTTTCGACTAAGAATACCAAGAGAACAAAGCAACATTGGTGATAAAAGTAAATTGGAAAATTGTTTAAAATTACATGCTCTATCTGAATCATGAAAGTTTATTTTGGCCTAGACTGTCCCTTTAACTAGCGTGAGGTTTTGAGGTATTCACCCCTTCCTCAGACAAATACAAAGTGAGCAGTGAAAATATTTATACAGATACAAAGTCAAAAACGTGACTTTGTATCTGTATAAATATTTTCAGTGCTCACTTTGTATTTGTCTGAGGATAAGGTGAATACCTCGAAACGTCACTTACAAACCAGAGAGTTCTATCTAGAATTCCATCAGCCAATCGGAATTAAGGTAGAAAAATCCAATCAGCCAATAGGATTGAGCTTGCATTCTATTGGCTGATTGGAATAGCCAATAGAATGCCAGCTCAATCCTATTGGCTGATTGCATCAGCCAATCGGATTTTTTCTACCTTAATTCCGATTGGCTGATAGAATTCTATCAGCCAATCATAATCTATTGGACGCCATCTTGGATGACGTCATTTAAAGGATCCTTCATTCAGTAAGAAGACTCCGGATGAAGAGGATGCTCCACGTCGGATGTCTTGAAGACGGAGCCGCTCCGTGTTGGATGGATGAAGATAGAAGATGCCGTCTGGATGAAGACTTCTGCCCGTCTGGAGGACCACTTCGCCCGGCTTGGATGAAGACTTCTCCCGGCTTTGTTGAGGACTTCGGCGCGGTTGGATGAAGACTTCTGCTGCTTCCTTGAGGATGGATGTCCGGTCTTTAGAACAGTAAGTTGATCTTCAGGGGTTAGTGTTAGGTTTTTTTAAGGGTGTATTGGGTGGGTTTATTTTTTAGATTAGGGACTTTGGGTCGCAATAGAGCTAAATGCCCTTTTAAGGGCAATGCCCATACAAATGCCCTTTTCAGGGCAATGGGGAGCTTAGGTTTTTTTAGTTAGTATTTTATTTGGGGGGTTGGTTGTGTGGGTGGTGGGTTTTACTGTTGGGGGTTGTGTGTATTTTTGTTTACAGGTAAAAGAGCTGATTTCTTTGGGGCAATGCCCCGCAAAAGGCCCTTTTAAGGGCTATTGATAGTTTAGTTTAGGCTAGGTTTTTTTTATTTTGGGGGGCGTTTTTTTATTTTGATAGAGCTCTTAGATTAGGTGTAATTAGTTTAAAGATCTGTAATTTGTTTTTTATTTTCTGTAATTTAGTGTTTGTTTGTTTGTTTTTGTGATTTAGCTAATTTAATTTATTTAATTGTATTTAATTTAGTTAATTTATTTAATTGTAGTATAGTGTTAGGTGTTATTGTAACTTAGGTTAGGTTTTATTTTACAGGTCAATTTGTATTTATTTTAGCTAGGTTAATAGTTAATAACTATTTAATAACTATTCTACCTAGTTAAAATAAATACAAACTTGCCTGTAAAATAAAAATAAACCCTAAGATAGCTAAAATGTAACTATTAGTTATATTGTAGCTAGCTTAGGCTTTATTTTATAGGTAAGTATTTAGTTTTAAATAGGAATAATGTAGTTAATTATAGTAATTTTATTTAGATTTATTTAAATTAGATTTAAGTTAGGGGGGGTTAGGGTTAGACTTAGGTTTAGGGGTTAATAAATTTAATATAGTGGCGGCGACGTTGGGGCGGTAGATTAGGGGTTAATAAGTGTAGATAGGTTGCAGCAACATTGGGGGCGGCAGATTAGGGGTTAATAAATATAATGTAGGTGTCAGCAATGTTGGGATCAACAGATTAGGGGTTCATAAGTATAATGTAGGTGGTGGCGGTGTCCGGAACGGCAGATTAGAGGTTAATAAATATAATGCAGGTGGCGGCGATGTCGGGGGCGGCAGATTAGGGGTTAATAAGTGTAAGATTAGGGGTGTTTAGACTTGGGGTTCATGTTAGGGTGTTAGGTGTAAACATAAAATGTGTTTCCCCATAGGAATCAATGGGGCTGCGTTACTGAGTTTGACGCTGCTTTTTTGCAGGTGTTAGACTTTTTCTCAGCTCTCCCCATTGATGTCTATGGGGAAATCGTGCACAAGCATGTACGACCAGCTCACCACTGACTTGAAGTGAGATATGGAGCAAAATTTTGCTCTACGCTCACTTCTTGTCTTTTAACGCCGGGTTTCTGAAAACCCGTAATACCAGCGCTGCATGCAAGTGAATGGTGAGAAAAAACTGCTCGATAGCACCACATAGCTCCTAACGCAAAACTCGTAATCTCGCCGAATGTTTGGCTTCCATGTGAACAAGGCCTCAATTTGGGGCTGAAACATTATGGATATTGAGCATTTGGATATGCATTAAAGGTGTTGTTATACTACTCTGAGTCCCTACTTTTATTTGGAAATCGTGTTGTATTATAACCGGGTCCGGATTCTTATATATATATATATATAAGAAAAGGAGACGCACTCGCCGGGTCTTAACAAATGATGTGTTTAATCCACCAGTGACGTTTCGGGGTAGTAAGCCCCGTCCTCAGACCAATAAAATATATACATACATTGCAGACTTATATTACCTTACCCTCCACCAAGATTCTATGCCGGAAGTGTCCACAGCGTTCCCCCTGCGCCACTGCGCAGAACCGGGGGTAGTCATGGCAACCGGAATCAACAATACTCACAATCTGACATCAGACACCGGGTCCTACGGACACTCCCATCTGCACTGTAAGTGCCAAGGGAAGCCGTAAGAGCCGGGTAGCATTATACAGGGCTAATAACAATTCTGCTGGAGAAAAATAACAACAACACATTAGTCGAAACATTTGGCAATAGTATCCCAAGATCAAAGTATTCAATATATCAGACAATTTGTAATCTGACTAAAGTTTATATTTCTAATACAACATGAATATATAAGTGATCTAGAAATAAATCTGTAAATAAGCCATCAATTGATCATCAACAATTTTTGTGAACAGTTTTTTATAGGAAACAGTGCCAATCTAAATTTACATTTAGCCCATTCGGCGTTATAGTATTCAATGTATAGATCCATCTGGATTCTTTTTGTAGAAGTAGTTTGGCCCTGTCTCCCCCTCTATTGGGCCTGGGAACGTGATCAATGATGACATAACGTAAGTTGGACACCGCATGGCCAGCCTGCGCAAAATGTCTGGCCACAGGTTGGTCAGATTGTTTTTTATCAATGGCTGCTCTGATTGCAGTGCGATGGTTGGCCATGCGGGTCCGCAGGTCATCAATTGTTTTGCCCACGTAGTATAACCCACAGGGGCAATGAATCAAATAGACAACATATTCAGTGGTACAAGTAACACAATGTCTTATGTAGAATTTTTTGTTGGTATGTGGGTGTACAAAGAACTTGGTAGCACTGAGTCCACTACATGTAGTGCATCCAAGACATTTAAAGCAGCCTGGTTTTGAACGTTTTAGCCATGTTGTTTTCGTATAACAGTCAATCGGATCCACCTTGACAAGAATGTCCCGAATGGATCTAGATCTTTTAAAGCAGACTCTAGGTGGTCCCATATTGACAAAAGGTAAAGTCTGGTCAGACTGCACAATTTCCCAGTCCTTCCTTAATACTGCTGGTAAATTCTGTTTGTCCACAATGTATGTTGTCACATATGTCATCCTGTCGGTATCCGCTGTCCTGGTCGTTGCGCGTAGGGCTTCTTCTTGTGGCAGATCCCAGAATTGTTCCAGATGTTTATTTAAACAGATACCTCTGGGATACCTTTGGAGCACTTTTTGATATCTACAAAAAATAATTAAAAAAAATGCATCTTTGGAGCAGATTTGCAAAGCTGCAACAGATCTTCTCTTCAAGACTCTCTTTTTCAAATTGTATCTCAGTGTCGGCTCAATAAGAACTGCCAGAAAAATTATCCCAACCTTTCCGTAACATAGACCATCCGCTTGGGTATTAATCCCATATATTATGGAGGACTGTGGACCATCATCATTTTACAAAGGAAAACAGACTTTTATGCTTATGTGATAAATTCTTTTCTTTCGGGATAATGGTCCACAGGCCCCGCCCATTTAAATTTTGGGCGACAGTTCTAATGACACCTCTTCTGACCCTGCTTTGTATTTTCTACCTACTGTATATGTTTCCTATTCTCTACTCGGCTATACTTTAAACTAAGAGGGAGATGGAAGGAATTTTAAGCTCTGCTATGGGTTCTTGACCTCCTCCTAGTGGCAGGAAATATATCCCATATGTTATGGAGAGCTGTGGACCATCATCATTCCCAAAGAAAATAATTTATCAGGTCAGCATAAATTTTGTTTTTATTCCATGTAAGTGTACTGTTATTTGGGCCTTTTCACTTGTTCGTTTAGGAGTATTGCACCTTTCTGACATCTCACATGTTTTTATCGTTGTCGGCTGGAGATCCCCTACAGGCTTATAGTGCAAAGCTCATCTCTATGTGAAGAAGCACTAGATCACCTCCAGGGACCCTTTTATCACTCAGTGTAATGGTTTAACTGTGGTTGAGAATCTGATTTGCTTATTTGTGGATCACAACTGCAGAGAACTGTTAAGTTGTTTAACTTCTGACTGTAAAAATAATTGAGAAGTGTTTTGTATACTTATATTCATCACTTAGTTATGTAATTAGAGGAATCTCTCAGATACATTTGTAAAAACCTGAGAGGCTACTATGTAGCGTACGAACCTTGAAGGTTAATCGATTGTATCTAATTTCAGAGTAACTACAATGTACCAACTTTAGCACTAAGTATGAAATGATTGACGTGAGCTCCATAGTAATTCTGTTGAAATTATATTCCCATAAGTGGTTGAGTTTCTTCTGTACTTGTTTAACTACAAGGACAATGGCAGCTGACGATCAGTCTGTGGTTTGACTGTAGGAAGAGGAGCCACTGGTAATGATCACTGAAGCCGACAGAGACCCTGACCTGGGCATTGCAGTTAGTCTGTGGTTAGGCTGTAGGAAGAGGAGCTGCAGGTAACATTCACTTGATTCGATAGAGATGTCCTGGTGCATGCTGGTTAGTGTGCTTGTAGATCGTTGTCCCAGTTCTCAGGACAAGTAAGATGGACTGATGTATCCAGTACGATTTAATGGATATCTCCGAAGGTTGTCTGAGGTAGAAGGGATGTAGATCAGTGATAGCCGTGCACAAGATTGCAGTAGGAAGGTAAAGCAATCTGCTTGTACGGAGGTTGTTTGATGGTGCTGCAATCCCTGGTAGTTAAGTATAATCTTTTAACCCGGATTGTGTCAATAATCCTTTAACCCGGATTGTGTCAGTAAATCAGGATGATTCGTTTGCACAAATAACTAAAGTTCCTAGTTCAACTGTAAGTAAACGTTTATGAGGAAGCTTACTGAGTGAAATAGGGACAGGCTTTTTATGAGGAAAGGTAACAATAAAGACCTCCCCTAATTAAAGGAAAAGTATGGTGTATAAAGATGTAAGAGAATTATGACACTCAGTGAGTAGTAGATCCGAGTGTTGTGCAGTGCCAACAGTTTTGTGCGCACTTTGGAGAAACACTAGGCCAGCTCTGCGGACTCTCTTTTTACTCAGTGGCTGGTAGGTTTCAAGCGCAGCACTGGCTTTACAGTTTTGTGCACGCTTTGGAGAAGTTCTAGGCCAGTGCCAGCTTACCGTTTTGCGTACGCTTTTAGACTTTCTTCTGTTGGCTAATACTTTGCAATGATAGTAAGTATTCTATGCGTATTCGTCCTCCATTTCAAGGTCGCCTTGGCTTGCTCCGAGGGCTGTCATTTTGTTCGGGCTACCTTCAAAAGGACAAAGCACAGCAAGTAAGTTTAATTATTTCCTTATGGTTATGTGCTCTCATTTCTCTTTTTTCTAACTATGATGGCCATCATTTATAGCTCTGTTTATATATCCTCAACATCATGTATGGAGGGATTCAGATTATCCATAGCTCAGGAACAAGGGAGGTTGCTGTGGGTGTCTTAGGTGCTCTAGTTTTTATATTACATTTAGCAGCACAAGGTGACCCTTAATAGCACTAGGGACATATGTTATTTTACTGGTGGTGTCATAGTATGCCCTAGTACAGAAAACCACACAGGGTCAGCACATCACCAAAGCACAGGATCCAGACAATAAACTGTAGTAGGTGCTTCACCTTCCAGGCTCCCCTCCAGTAGCCCAAGTGTATATCGAAAAAGACAAGGAGATGGTGGCACTCAGATAAGAAGCAAACCTTTATTCACAGAGCAACATTTCAGGGCTCCTGCCTCTTTCTCAAGCTGATATATACTGAACACAATACACTATTTAAACAATACACCTATAAAAAGGTATCCAATCAACTTCAGATGAGAGGGGCTATTACCAAGGAGGGGGAAGGTTCAACAGACACTGTAGCCCTCTTTAACCCACCAGTGGATAGGGTACCTGTTAAAAACATAAGCAGCCAATAGCTAACAATTAAAGGGACATATACAAGAAACACCATAATGAAAAAGTACACATTTTTGGATACATTTAATTTAAAAGGTATTATAGAATCTATATTTTAATTCTATTAATTTATTTATGGATGCCATGTCAAAGAGCTGGTTTAAATAAATGGGAGTAAATTGAACTGCCTATTTAGACCTTAGGGTGCATGGTATTTAACCTCCATATCCAATTAGCTTCCTTGTGGAGCAAATCTTTGATTCTATCACCCCCTCTAACATTTTTCTGGACTTTGTCTATTACCATGAATCTCAGCTGACTCACCTGGTGGCCCATTGCCAAAGAATGGGCCGGAACAGGTAGGTGTGCTGTGGATTCATTTCTGATGGTAGATTTGAGCTGGCAAATCCTATCCCTGATCTTTTTAAAATTCTAACAGTTTGTCATGGGGGCCCCGTCACATGATGAACAGATCATCTATGTAGCAGTACCATCCCTGACAAAAAAAATTCTGAATGATGGGTGGGTATACACATATTTCTCTTAGATGGCATCCATAACAAGGCAGGCATAGGATGGGGCCACATTTGACCCCATCGCTGTGCCTCTCTTTTGAAGGTAAAACTTCTTGTCAAACAGAAAGTAATTATTAGTAAGTACCAGTTCCAATAGTTGCATTGTACTGTTTACTAAGTGTCAAAGCTTTGCGCACACAGTCAAGGCCCACTAAGTGGGGTATCACAGTGTAAAGAGAGGTGACATCCCAGGTAGACAGTACAACTTCCTCATTCATATTATTAAATTGTTTGATCAATTCTAAAAAAGGCATGGTATCTTTACTGAAGGATTTGCCCTTTCTAACCAAGGGGGAGATAATTTTATCAAGAAATTGGGCAGTTGGACTTAAAGGGACACTATACCCAATTTTTTTCTTTTGTAATTCAGAAAGAGCATGCAATTTTAATCAACTTTCTAATTTACTCCTATTATCAATTTTTCTTCGTTATCTTGCTATCATTATTTGAAAAAGAAGGCATCTAAGCTTTTTTTTGGTTTCAGTACTCTGGACAGCATTTTTTTATTGGTGGATGAATTTATCCACCAATCAGCAAGGACAACCCAGGTTGTTCACCAAAAATGGGCCGGCATCTAAACTTACATTCTTGCATTTCAAATAAAGATACCAAGAGAATGAAGAAAATTTGATAATAGGAGTAAATTAGAAAGTTGCTTAAAATGTCATGCTCAATCTGAATCACGAAAGAAAATTTTTGGGTACAGTGTCCCTTTAATAGGGCCCCTATACCTGCCACTATGTACCTTGGGGACCACATAGAAGGCAGGGACCACTAGATATTTAGGTGTTAGAAAATCATACAATTTTTGCAAGATTATATTTTTACTTTAAGTGACCTGCTGTGAAGATTAAAAGGTAAGTTTTTTTTCACAACAGGAGTGAAATGTAAATCTTGATGAATTAAAGTGCCCCTGTTTTTAATTGAATTTTTAAAAAACGGGCACTTTAGCATCAAAATTGACATTCACTTTAAGGCACAGTTAAGAATATTAACTAGTTCCATGTATATAATATTAGATCTCTGTCCAGCTTGTCATACACTTTATAGTCACTCAGTTGTCAGACTATCTCAGCTTGATATTTTGCTGTGTCCATCACGACCACAGCTCCGCCCTTATTAGCAGGTTTCACAGTAATATCATTGTCCCTTTTTAGTGACTTTAAAGCGTTTGATTGTCCTTTAGTTAGGTTAGGAACAGTGTTCTTCTTAGGCCCCCTGTGCATGAGTTGTTGAAATTCACTGTCCACAATCCTGATAAAAGTCTCAACAGCAGGGTTGTCACCTGTTAGATTATAATTTAAATACATCTAAATAAATTTACTTGTATTAACTACATTATTCCTATTTAAAACTAAATACTTACCTGTTAAATAAACCCTAAGCTAGCTACAATATAACTAATAGTTACATTGTAGCTAGCTTAGGGTTTATTTTTATTTTACAGGCAACTTTGTATTTATTTTAACTAGGTACAATAGTTATTAAATAGTTATTAAATATTTAATAACTCCCTAGCTGAAATAAATACAAATTTACCTGTAAAATAAACCCTAACCTAAGTTACAATTACACCTAACACTACACTATAATTAAATTAATTACCTAAACTAACTATAATTAATTACAATTAAATTAAATAAACTAAATTATGGGGGGGAAAAACACTAAATTACAGAAAATAAAAAAAGAAATTACAAATTTTAAACTAATTACACCTAATCTAATCCCCCTAATAAAATAAAAAGCCCCCCAAAATAAAAAAAAATTCCCTACCCTATACTAAATTACAAATAGCCCTTAAAAGGGCCTTTTGCGGGGCATTGCCCCAAAGTAATCAGCTCTTTTACCTGTAAAAAAAAATACAATACCCCCCCAACATTAAAACCCACCACCCACACAACCAACCCTACTCTAAAACGCACCCAATCCCCCCTTAATAAAACCTAACACTAACCCCTTGAAGATCACCCTACCTTGAGACGTCTTCACCCAACCGGGCAGAAGTGGTCCTCCAGACGGCAGAAGTCTTCATCCGATCCGGGCAGAAGAGGTCCTCCAGACGGCAGAAATCTTCATCCAGGCGGCATCTTCTATCTTCATCCTTCCGGCGCGGAGCGGGTCCATCTTCAATCCAGCCGACCCGGAGCATCCTCTTCCATCGACGTCCTAATGAAGAATGAAGGTTCCTTTAAATGACGTCATCCAAGATGGCGTCCCTTCAATTCCGATTGGCTGATAGAATGCTATCAGCCAATCGGAATTAAGGTAGGAAAAATCCTATTGGCTGATGCAATCAGCCAATAGAATTGAAGTTCAATCCTATTGGCTGATCCAATCAGCCAATAGGATTGAGCTAGCATTCTATTGGCTGTTCCAATCAGCCAATAGAATGCAAGCTCAATTCTATTGGCTGATTGCATCAGCCAATAGGATTTTTCCTACCTTAATTCCGATTGGCTGATAGAATTCTATCAGCCAATCGGAATTGAAGGGACGCCATCTTGGAAGACGTAATTTAAAGGAACCTTCATTCTTCGTTAGGACGTCGATGGAAGAGGATGCTCCTCGTCGGCTGGATTGAAGATGGACCCGCTCCGCGCCGGAAGGATGAAGATAGAAGATGCCGTCTGGATGAAGACTTCTGACGTCTGGAGGACCTCTTCTGCCCGGATCGGATGAAGACTTCTGCCATCTGGAGGACCACTTCTGTCCGGTTTCTTGGAGGATATCAGCCCTGCTGGGAGAAGACGTCTCAAGGTAGGGTGATCTTCAAGGGGTTAGTGTTAGGTTTTTTTAAGGGGGGATTGGGTGGGTTTTAGAGTAGGATTTGGTGTGTGGGTGGTGAGTTTTAATGTTGGGGGGTATTGTATTTTTTTTACAGGTAAAAGAGCTGATTACTTTCGGCCAATGCCCCGCAAAAGGCCTTTTTAAGGGCAATTTGTAATTTAGTATAGGGTAGGGAATTTTTTTATTTTGGGGGGCTTTTTTATTTTATTAGGGGGATTAGATTAGGTGTAATTAGTTTAAAAATTTGTAATTTCTTTTTTATTTTCTGTAATTTAGTGGGGGTTTTTTTTCGTAATTTAGTTTATTTTATTTAATTGTAATTAATTGTAGTTAGTTTAGGTAATTAATTTAATTATAGTGTAGTGTTAGGTGTAATTGTAACTTAGGTTAGGGTTTATTTTACATGTAAATTTGTACTTATTTTAACTAGGTAGTTATTAGTTAACTATTTAATAACTATTGTACCTAGTTAAAATAAATACAAAGTTGCCTGTAAAATAAAAATAAACCCTAAGGTAGCTACAATGTAACTATTAGTTATATTGTAGCTAGCTTAGGGTTTATTTTATAGGTAAGTATTTAGTTTTAAATAGGAATAATTTATTTAATTGTAGTTATTTTATTTAGATTTATTTAAATTATATTTAAGTTAGGGGGGTTAGGGTTAGACTTAGGTTTAGGGGTTAATACATTTAATATAGTGTCGGCGACGTGGGCGGCAGATTAGGGGTTAATAAATGTAGGTAGGTGTCAGCGATGTTAGGGAGGGCAGATTAGGGGTTAATCAAATTTAACTAGTGTTTGCGAGGCGGGAGTGCAGCGGTTTAGGGGTTAATACATTTATTAAAGTGGCGGCGATGTCCGGTCGGCAGATGAGGGGTTAAATAATTTTATTATAGTGTTTGTGTTGTGGGGGGGGGCTCGATTTAGGGGTTAATAGGTAGTTTATGGGTGTTAGTGTACTTTTAGCGCTTTAGTTAAGAGTTTTATGTTACAGCGTTAGCCCATAAAACTCTTAACTACTGACTTTTAAATGCGGTAGGAGTCTTGACAGGAGAGGGTGTACCGCTCACTTTCTCCAAGACTCGTAATACCGGCGTTAGGAAAATCCCATAGAAAAGGATAGGCAATTGACGCAAGTGGATTTGCGGTATGTTCGAGTCGCGGAAAAAAAGTGAGCGGTACACCTGTACCTGCCAGACTCGTAATACCAGCGGGTGTTAAAAAGCAGCGTTGGGACCCCTCAACGCTGCTTTTTAACCCTAACGCAAGACGTGTAATCTAGGCGTATGATAGCTACAATATAACTAATAGTTACATTGTATCTATTTTAGGATTTATTTTTATTTTACAGGCAAGTTTGTATTTATTTTAACTAGGTAGAATAGTTATTAAATAGTTATTAACTATTTAATAACTACCTAGCTAAATTAAATACAAATATACCTGTAAAATAAAACCTAACCTAAGTTACAATTACACCTAACACTACACTATAATTAAATTCATTCCCTAAATTAACTACAATTAAATACAATTAAATAAAATTATCTAAAGTACAAAATAAACCCCACTAAATTACAGAAGATAATGAAATAATTACAAGATTTTTAAACTAATTACACCTAATCTAATCCTCCTAACAAAATAAAAAAGCCCCCCAAAATAAAAAAGCCCTAACCTACACTAAATTACAAATAGCCCATAAAAGGGCTTTTTGCCGGGCATTGCCCCAAAGTAACACTAACCCCTTGAAGATCATCTTACCTTGAGAAGTCTTCACCCAACCGAGCCGAAGTCCTCAACGAAGCCGGGCGAAGGAGGACCTCTGCCCATCTGGAGGACCTCTTCTGCCCGGCTTTGATGAAGAGTTCTGCCCGTCTGGAGGACCACTTTGCCCGGCTTTGTTGAGGACTTCGGCCCGGTTGGGTGAAGACTTCTCAAGGTAAGGTGATCTTCAAGGGGTTAGTGTTAGGTTTTTTTAAGGGGGGATTGGGTGGGTTTTAGAGTAGGGTTGGGTGTGTGGGTGGTGGGTTTTAATGTTGGGGGGTATTGTACTTTTTTTACAGGTAAAAGAGCTGATTACTTTGGGGCAATGCCCCGCAAAAAAACCCTTTTAAGGGCTATTTGTAATTTAGTGTAGGGTAGGGCTTTATTTTGGGGGGCTTTTTTATTTTGTTAGTGGGATTAGATTAGTAAATAGTTTAAAAATCTTGTAATTATTTTATTATTTTCTGTAATTTAGTGTTTGATTTTTTTTGCACTTTAGATAATTTTATTTAATTGTAGTTAATTTAGGGAATTAATTTAATTATAGTGTAGTGTTAGGTGTAATTGTAACTTAGGTTAGGTTTTATTTTACAGGTAAATTTGTATTTATTTTAGCTAGGTAGTTATTAAATAGTTAATAACTATTTAGTAACTATTCTACCTAGTTAAAATAAATACAAACTTGCCTGTAAAATAAAAATAAACCCTAAGCTAGATACAATGTAACTATTAGTTATATTGTAGCTAGTTTAGGATTTATTTTATAGGTAAGTATTTAGTTTTAAATAGGAATAATTTAGTTAATTATAGGAATATTTATTTAGATTTATTTAAATTATATTTAAGTTAGGGGGTGTTAGGGTTAGAATTAGATTTAGGGGTTAATAAATTTAATATAGTGGCGGCGGTGTAGGGGGGGGCAGATTAGGGGTTAATAAATATAATGTAGGTGGCGGCGGTGTAGGGGGGCAGATTAGGGGTTAATAAATATAATGTAGGTGGCGGTGGGCTCCGGGAGCGGCGGTTTAGGGGTTAAACACTTTGTTTAGTTGCGACGGGGTCCGGGAGCAGCAGGATAGGGGTTAATAACTTTATGTAGGTGGCAGCGGTATGGGGGCGGCAGATTAGGGGTTAATATGTATAATGTAGGTGGCGGTGGGCTCCAGGAGCGGCGGTTTAGGGGTTAATACATTTATTAGAGTTGCGGTGGGTTCCGGGAGTGGCGGTTTAGGGGTTAATAACTTTATTTAGTTGCGGCAGGGGTCCGGGAGCGGCAGTATAGGGGGTAAAACAGTATAGTATAGTGTGGGTGCTTAGTGACAGGGTACCAATAAAGCTGTGAAAAAGCCGAAGAGCAGCGAGATCGATGACTGTTAGTTAACAACAGTCCGCTGCTCATCGCCCCGTACTTGGTGCGCAGCTTTTTGACAGCTTTTTTGGTAATTTTGGAGAGCCTATTCAGGTCCGCGGCAGCGATGTTAGGCGATCTTAGGCGAGCGTATTGGTGCCGTCGAATGCAGGTAAGTTGGCAGCTTGATAGTAGGGGCCTATATATCAATAACAGGACAAAGCGTTACACATTTATCTATACAGTACATATAATCAGCAATAGCAAGTGATCTGTTAATAAATGTGCAAACAGATAATAGCGCACATAAATTCAAATAACAACTCCTATCAATCTAGGGCTAGGTGTAAATAACAAGCTCGGCACTGTATCATGCAAAGCATAGTTCAAAATCACTTGATTTAATATAAACAATCTAAATGATGATTCCTATTATTTCTGGGTTGCACATAAGCCAGGAGTAGAAACTTATACTGTCCAGAAAAAGTGAAAGTAAACATCTGTAGACATCCTTAAGGCTAATGACATAACCATAAAATACCTTGTGCAGGAGCTCATTGGAGTGAAACAGCTGGTGCTGTGCACAGATCAACTAATTGCAAACCAACTAATCAATTATGAGATTTCTTAACAACTTTTTTCATAATCGATTATTATTGATTATATCGATTAGTTGTTGCAGCTCTACAGACAATAAATTGTAGTAGGTGCTTCACTCCAGTAGCCCAAGTGTATATCGAAAAATACAAGGAGAAGGTGGCACTCAGATAAGAAGAAAACCTTTATTCACAGAGCAAAGTTTTGGGGCTCTTGCCCCTTTCTCAAGCTTATATATACTGAACACAATACACTATTTAAACTATACACCTATAAAAAGGTATCCAATCAACTTCAGATGGGAGGGGCTATTACCAAGGAAGGGGAAGGTTTAACAGATACCTTAACCCTTAGCCTTCTGTAACCCACCAGTGGATAGGGTACCTGGTAAAAACCAAAGCAGCCAATAGCTAACTAAAATTAAAGGGGCATATACAAGAAACACCATAATGAAAAAGTACACATTATTTTTGAATACATTGAATTTAAAAGGTATTATAGAATTTATATTTTAATTCTATTAATTTATTTATGGATGCCATGTCAAATAAATAATGTCACTGGTGACATGCTGTATTTTTTCCGTAGTATAATGTGTCATTACTCACAGTTGACATATTTGTCCTTATACCAGCACTATAGTTACAGTACATATTATGTGTGTTTTATACCATGGGGCATGTGTATCCTATTCTGTCCTCGCCCTGATGACCAATTGTGTTATAATATCAGTATATAGTGTGTTATAGCTCTGGTGACATATTGTGTGTCATTTCACTAGTGATCTATTGTGTCTTAATACCAGTGGCATATTGTGTCATCTCTCTTGGGACCTATTATGTTCTAATGACCTTATGTCATTTCACGGGTGACCTATTATGTCCTAATACCGGTGACATTTTGTGTCCTCGCTCCAATGACATATTGGGGCCGATTTATGAAAGTGCGAGCGGACATGATACGATGCGCTGTCGGCATTTATCATTGCACAAGTAGTGCTTGTGCAATGCCGCCCCCTGCAGATTCGCGATCAATCGGCTGCTAGCAGGGGTGTCAATCAGCCCGATTGTATAGGATCAGACTGATTGATGTCCGCAGCCTCGGAGCAGGCGGACAAGTTACGGAGCAGCGGTCTTTAGACAGCTGCTTCATAACTGCTGTTTCCGGTGAGCCTGAAGGCTCATGCGGAAACAGGGACATCAAGCTCCATTCGGAGCTTGATAATTTGGCCCATAGTGTGTTTACAGGTGACATATTTTTGCTTGTCTGCCATTCTTGCATTTTCTCGTTCTCTGTAATTAATGTGTATTACATTTAGTGGTCTTATACTAATGCATATTGTATCTCACACTTTTTCTTACATTAGGTACTAGTGTTATGGGTCAATCTCCTAATATATGCTTGCAAGATGTTTACTGTCTGTATACAACTTTAGTGTATACAGTTGTACCTGTTTATTAACTGTATTGCAGTTCTAGTATATACCGCAATCATTGCAATAATTTTATATTGCAGCTCTAGTGTACTTCACAATATCTGCTTTAATCTTACAGTAACTACTTAAATATAGCAGGTCTATTGGATACTGTAATATTTGTTCAAATTCTGTATTGAAGTTCTAGTGTATTCTGCTGTAGGCTGCATATCTGCTTATATTCTGTATTATAGTTCAGGGTATGCAGCAGTATCTGTTTTTATATGATATTGCGCTAGTGTATTCCCCTAAATCTGCTGAAATTTTGTATTGCAGTTCTAGTGGTTACCGCAGTATCTACTTGAATTTGTCTGGTCTGGTTTATATCACAGTGGTGTATATCACAGCGTCTGCTTACTTTATTTCCCTCCTTTCCTTGGCTATACGTCCTACTGGGAATGAAGGGGAAGTGGGAGGGATATTTAAAGACTTTGGTATAGGGTGTCTTTGCCTCCTCCTCGTGGCCAGGTCTTGTACTTCCCAAGAGTAAGGATTTTGTGAAATCTCACCAAAAAGAAAGAAATGATTTTATCAGATAAGAATAAATTATATTTTAATAAAGTTTTAACTATTTATTTACTGTAAATATTTAACATTCCAATGTTCTTCACATAGGGAGATATGTTCTAAGTATTATTAAATAGATATTCCTATATATCTGTATATATTTATACACATATATATATTTATACATATATATATATATATATATATATATATTTCTTTCATGTAATTAGCAAGAGTCCATGAGCTAGTGACGTATGGGATATACATTCCTACCAGGAGGGGCAAAGTTTCCCAAACCTCAAAATGCCTATAAATACACCCCTCACCACACCCACAAATCAGTTTTACAAACTTTGCCTCCTATGGAGGTGGTGAAGTAAGTTTGTGCTAGATTCTACGTTGATATGCGCTCCGCAGCAGGTTGGAGCCCGGTTTTCCTCTCAGCGTGCAGTGAATGTCAGAGGGATGTGAGAAGAGTATTGCCTATTTTGAATTCAATGATCTCCTTCTACGGGGTCTATTTCATAGGTTCTCTGTTATCGGTCGTAGAGATTCATCTCTTACCTCCCTTTTCAGATCGACGATATACTCTTATATATACCATTACCTCTACTGATTTTCGTTTCAGTACTGGTTTGGCTTTCTACAACATGTAGATGAGTGTCCTGGGGTAAGTAAGTCTTATTTTCTGTGACACTCTAAGCTATGGTTGGGCACTTTTTTATGAAGTTCTAAATATATGTATTCAAACATTTATTTGCCTTGACACAGGATGTTCAACGTTCCTTATTTTCAGACAGTCAGTTTCATATTTGGGATAATGCATATGAATAAATCAATTTTTTCTTACCTTAAAATTTGACTTTTTCCCTGTGGGCTGTTAGGCTCGCGGGGGCTGAAAATGCTTCATTTTATTGCGTCATTCTTGGCGCTGACTTTTTTGGCGCAAATTTTTTTTTCTGTTTCCGGCGTCATACGTGTCGCCGGAATTTGCGTCATTTTTTATGTTTTTTGCGCCAAAAGTGTCGGCGTTCCGGATGTAGCGTCATTTTTTGCGCCAAAAGCATTTAGGCGCCAAATAATGTGGGCGTCTTTTTTGGCGCTAAAAAAATATGGGCGTTACTATTGTCTCCACATTATTTAAGTCTCATTATTTATTGCTTCTGGTTGCTAGAAGCTTGTTCACTGGCATTTTTTTCCCATTCCTGAAACTGTCATTTAAGGAATTTGATCAATTTTGCTTTATATGTTGCTTTTTCTATTACATATTGCAAGATGTCCCACGTTGACACTGAGTCAGAAGATACTTCTGGAAAATCGCTGCCTGGTGCTGGAGCTACCAAAGCTAAGTGTATCTGCTGTAAACTTATGGTATCTGTTCCTCCAGCTGTTGTTTGTACTGATTGTCATGACAAACTTGTTAATGCAGATAATATTTCCTTTAGTACTGATACATTACCTGTTGCTGTTCCGTCAACATCTAATACTCAGAGTGTTCCTGATAACATAAGAGATTTTGTTTCTAAATCCATTAAGAAGGCTATGTCTGTTATTCCTCCTTCTAGTAAATGTAAAAAGTCTTTTAAAACTTCTCATTTTTCAGATGAATTTTTAAATGAACATCATCATTCTGATTCTGATAATGGTTCTTCTGGTTCAGAGGATTCTGTCTCAGAGGTTGATGCTGATAAATCTTCATATTTATTCAAAATGGAATTTATTCGTTCTTTACTTAAAGAAGTCCTTATTGCATTAGAAATTGAGGATTCTAGTCCTCTTGATACTAAATCTAAACGTTTAGATAAGGTTTTTAAATCTCCTGTAGTTATTCCAGATGTTTTTCCTGTCCCTGGTGCTATTTATGAAGTAATTTCCAGGGAATGGAATAATTTGGGTAATTCATTTACTCCTTCTAAACGTTTTAAGCAATTATATCCTGTGCCATCTGACAGATTAGAGTTTTGGGACAAAATCCCTAAGGTTGATGGGGCTGTCTCTACTCTTGCTAAGCGTACTACTATTCCTACGGCAGATGGTACTTCCTTTAAGGATCCTTTAGATAGGAAAATTGAATCCTTTCTAAGAAAAGCTTACTTGTGTTCAGGTAATCTTCTTAGACCTGCTATATCTTTAGCGGATGTTGCTGCAGCTTCAACTTTTTGGTTAGAAGCTTTAGCGCAAGAAGTAACAGATCATAATTCTCATAGCATTATTAATCTTCTTCAACATGCTAATAACTTTACTTGTGATGCCATCTTTGATATCATTAGAGTTGATGTCAGGTATATGTCTCTAGCTATTTTAGCTGGAAGAGCTTTATGGCTTAAAACTTGGAATGCTGATATGTCTTCTAAGTCTACTCTGCTTTCCCTTTCTTTCCAGGGTAAATTATTTGGTTCTCAGTTGGATTCTATTATCTCAACTGTTACTGGAGGGAAAGGAACTTTTTTACCACAGGATAAAAAATCTAAAGGTAAATTTAGGTCTAATAATCGTTTTCGTTCCTTTCGTCACAACAAGGAACAAAAGCCTGATCCTTCATCCTCAGGAGCGGTATCAGTTTGGAAACCATCTCCAGTCTGGAATAAATCCAAGCCTTTTAGAAAATCAAAGCCAGCTCCTAAGTCCACATGAAAGTGCTGCCCTCATTCCAGCTCAGCTGGTAGGGGGCATATTACGTTTTTTCAAAGAAATTTGGATCAATTCCGTTCTCAATCTTTGGATTCAGAACATTGTTTCAGAAGGGTACAGAATTGGCTTCAAGATAAGGCCTCCTGCAAAGAGATTTTTTCTTTCCCGTGTCCCAGTAAACCCAGCGAAGGCTCAAGCATTTCTGAAATGTGTTTCAGATCTAGAGTTGGCTGGAGTAATTATGCCAGTTCCAGTTCTGGAACAGGGGCGGGGGTTTTATTCAAATCTCTTCATTGTACCAAAGAAGGAGAATTCCTTCAGACCAGTTCTGGATCAAAAAATATTGAATCGTTATGTAAGGATACCAACATTCAAAATGGTAACTGTAAGGACTATCCTGCCTTTTGTTCAGCAAGGGCATTATATGTCTACAATAGATTTACAGGATGCATATCTGCATATTCCGATTCATCCAGATCACTATCAGTTTCTGAGATTCTCTTTCCTAGACAAGCATTACCAGTTTGTGGCTCTACCGTTTGGCCTAGCAACAGCTCCAAGAATTTTTACAAAGGTTCTCGGTGCCCTTCTGTCTGTAATCAGAGAACAGGGTATTGTGGTATTTCCTTATTTGGACGATATCTTGGTACTTGCTCAGTCTTCACTTTTAGCAGAATCTCATACGAATCGACTTGTGTTGTTTCTTCAAGATCATGGTTGGAGGATCAATTTACCAAAAAGTTCATTGATTCCTCAGACAAGGGTAACATTTTTAGGTTTCCAGATAGATTCAGTGTCCATGACTCTGTCTTTGACAGACAAGAGACGTCTAAAATTGATATCAGCTTGTCGAAACCTTCAGTCACAATCATTCCCTTCGGTAGCCTTATGCATGGAAATTCTAGGTCTTATGACTGCTGCATCGGACGCAATCGGACCTTTGCTCGTTTTCACATGCGACCTCTTCAGCTCTGTATGCTGAACCAGTGGTGCATAAAGATATCTCAATTAATATCTTTAAAACCGATTGTACGACACTCTCTGTCGTGGTGGACAGATCACCATTGTTTAGTTCAGGGGGCTTCTTTTGTTCTTCCGATTTGGACTGTAATTTCAACAGATGCAAGTCTTACAGGTTGGGGAGCTGTGTGGGGGTCTCTGACAGCACAAGGGGTTTGGGAATCTCAGGAGGTGAGATTACCAATCAATATTTTGGAACTCCGTGCAATTTTCAGAGCTCTTCAGTCATGGCCTCTTCTAAAGAGAGAATCGTTCATTTGTTTTCAGACAGACAATGTCACAACTGTGGCATACATCAATCATCAAGGAGGGACTCACAGTCCTCTGGCTATGAAAGAAGTATCTCGAATTCTGGTATGGGCGGAATCCAGCTCCTGTCTAGTTTCTGCGGTTCATATCCCAGGTATAGACAATTGGGAAGCGGATTATCTCAGTCGCCAAACGTTACATCCGGGCGAATGGTCTCTTCACCCAGAGGTATTTCTTCAGATTGTTCAAATGTGGGGACTTCCAGAAATAGATCTGATGGCCTCTCATCTAAACAAGAAATTTCCCAGGTATCTGTCCAGATCCAGGGATCCTCAAGCGGAAGCAGTGGATGCATTGTCACTTCCTTGGAAGTATCATCCTGCCTATATCTTTCCGCCTCTAGTTCTTCTTCCAAGAGTAATCTCCAAGATTCTGAAGGAATGCTCGTTTGTTCTGCTGGTAGCTCCAGCATGGCCTCACAGGTTTTGGTATGCGGATCTTGTCCGGATGGCCTCTTGCCAACCGTGGACTCTTCCGTTAAGACCAGACCTTCTGTCGCAAGGTCCTTTTTTCCATCAGGATCTCAAATCCTTAAATTTAAAGGTATGGAGATTGAACGCTTGATTCTTAGTCAAAGAGGTTTCTCTGACTCTGTGATTAATACTATGTTACAGGCTCGTAAATCTGTATCTAGAGAGATATATTATAGAGTCTGGAAGACTTATATTTCTTGGTGTCTTTCTCATCATTTTTCCTGGCATTCTTTTAGAATTCCGAGAATTTTACAGTTTCTTCAGGATGGTTTGGATAAAGGTTTGTCTGCAAGTTCCTTGAAAGGACAAATCTCTGCTCTTTCTGTTATTTTTCACAGAAAGATTGCTAGTCTTCCTGATATTCATTGTTTTGTACAAGCTTTGGTTCATATAAAACCTTTCATTAAGTCAATTTCTCCTCCTTGGAGTTTGAATTTGGTTCTGGGGGCTCTTCAAGCTCCTCCGTTTGAACCTATGCATTCATTGGACATTAAATTACTTTCTTGCAAAGTTTTGTTCCTTTTGGCCATCTCTTCTGCCAGAAGAGTTTCTGAATTATCTGCTCTTTCTTGTGAGTCTCCTTTTCTGATTTTTCACCAGGATAAGGCGGTGTTGCGAACTTCTTTTAAATTTTTACCTAAGGTTGTGAATTCTAACAACATTAGTAGAGAAATTGTGGTTCCTTCATTATGTCCTAATCCTAAGAATTCTAAGGAGAAATCATTGCATTCTTTGGATGTAGTTAGAGCTTTGAAATATTATGTTGAAGCTACTAAGAATTTCCGAAAGACTTCTAGTCTTTTTGTTATCTTTTCCGGTTCTAGGAAAGGTCAGAAGGCCTCTGCCATTTCTTTGGCATCTTGGTTGAAATCTTTAATTCATCATGCTTATGTCGAGTCGGGTAAAACTCCGCCTCAAAGGATTACAGCTCATTCTACTAGGTCAGTTTCTACTTCCTGGGCGTTTAGGAATGAAGCTTCGGTTGATCAGATTTGCAAAGCAGCAACTTGGTCTTCTTTGCATACTTTTACTAAATTCTACCATTTTGATGTGTTTTCTTCTTTTGAAGCTGTTTTTGGTAGAAAAGTACTTCAGGCAGCTGTTTCAGTTTGAATCTTCTGCTTATATTTTCAGTTTTTTTCTTTATAAGATTTAAACTTTATTTTTGGGTGTGGATTTTTTTCAGCGGAATTGGCTGTCTTTATTTTATCCCTCCCTCTCTAGTGACTCTTGCGTGGAAGATCCACATCTTGGGTAGTCATTATACCATACGTCACTAGCTCATGGACTCTTGCTAATTACATGAAAGAAAACATAATTTATGTAAGAACTTACCTGATAAATTCATTTCTTTCATATTAGCAAGAGTCCATGAGGCCCACCCTTTTTTGTGGTGGTTATGATTTTTTTGTATAAAGCACAATTATTCCAATTCCTTATATTTATGCTTCGCACTTTTTTCTTATCACCCCACTTCTTGGCTATTCGTTAAACTGATTTGTGGGTGTGGTGAGGGGTGTATTTATAGGCATTTTGAGGTTTGGGAAACTTTGCCCCTCCTGGTAGGAATGTATATCCCATACGTCACTAGCTCATGGACTCTTGCTAATATGAAAGAAATGAATTTATCAGGTAAGTTCTTACATAAATTATGTTATATATAGATATATATATATATATATATGTATATGTATGTATATATATGTATGTAGATATATATATACAGTATATATATATATATATATATATATATATATATATATATATATATATATATATATATATATATACATATACAGTACTGTGCAAAAGTCTTAGACAATGTTTTAATGATCATCCATATTTATTTTTCAGTCTCTTAAGTAAAAATACAGGAAATATATAGACAAAATATAAAAAAAACTATTTTCAGAATAAAATGCCTTCTTGAAGGCGAAAGTCGGTACTTAATGTGACCTCCCTTGGCACTAAGCACATCTTGAACTCTTTTGGGGAGACTATCCTGAAGTTTTCTGAAGTAATCTTATGGTATATTATGCTAGGCTTCTTTCAGCACTTCCCAGAGTTTGAGTTTTTCTTTAAATTTAGGTTGTCTGTTATTTATTTATTTTTCCAGAGGATCCCATACTACCTCTATAATATTCAGATCTGTGGAGGCCAGTCCATGATTGTCAGTGTTGTATCAGCTGTTTTTCTCTCCATATTTTATTGGCCTTCCAGTGCTTTTTTGCCCTTGACCTCTCCTGATTCTTTACATTTCTTTATAATAGCTTGAATACTGTCAGTTTCCCAGAGAGCTTCATTTCTTTCTATGGGCCAGGTAATCAAACATTCTCTAGTTTGTAGAAAGAGTATAGATCAGACTTCACAAGGGCTAAACTCACTGAATTTTCTAAGAAAAGGGGATGAACCTGGAAGTCAGAGAGATGACAGATGCATTCCATAGAAAGTAATTAATCTTTCTGTGATACATAATTTCACATGGGAGAGAGAAGGTAACTGGAGAACCAGTGGGGCTGATATAAAGCTTCAGTTTGCATGAAATACAAATTAAACTGAAATGTTTTCACTACAATTTAACTTGCCTTTGTCGATATTTTAGTATACGTATATTACTTTTCTGTGAGTTAAAATAAGTGTGTTGTGAATTTTCTTCATAAATGGAAAGAGTCCACAGCTGCATTCATTACTTTTGGGAAATAACAACCTGGCCACCAGGAGGAGGCAAAGACACCCCAGCCAAAGGCTTAAATACTCCTCCCACCCCCCTCATGCCCCAGTCATTCTTTGCCTTTCGTCCCAGGAGGTTGGCAGAGAAGTGTCAGAAGTTTTGTTTTGCCTCTTATGGAGGGTAGTACGCTTCAACATAGGACGGGAGTTTTAAGAAATCCTGTCAGTCTCTCAGTGAGGGCCTGGATGAAAGTTAGAGTCCGGAGATGCAGGGAGAGTCTTTCTGCAAAACCATCCCGACTTATATTAACAGCTCCACAAGCAATCGGCGTTGTTGAACTTCGCTTTGCTGCCTGCTTTCTTCTCTCAAGTCCATGGCGGAGGCACTGCTACTATTTGTCACACTTGAAGGGCTGTGTTCCTGTTCCATGGCATAGATTCCGGTAAGATCGTTTCATTTTACTTCATCAGATTGTACTGTAACTTATTTGCTTCCTGTAAGGTACTATCTTGCGGGACTTATTAAGTATATAATATAGGGCCTCAGTGAGGCTCCCTTGGTATCTTGGAATCGAGGATTAATATCTCCAGAGGGGGATTATTGAACAGGGTTTTTTTTAATCATGTTTGTTATGTGATTAAATCTGCTTATGTGTAGTGTTAACTAGGCTCTCGGCTTAGAACATAGGTCCTTTGGAAGTAACACGACCTTATGGTTGGGCGCGCTTTTTTTGGACTATATGGTTCACCTTGTGACTGGATGTGTTTAGGATCTGGTTTTCCATTTCCGCATTCCTGACCATGTGGCGACTGAAGAATTCTAGTCTGCTAGTGTCTGGTTCCTAGGAGGTGGTGAGTGCCCCAGCCATTGTGGGTGACAGGTGGCATTTAGAATTTTCTTTAGTCCATATTATTGTATTCGCTATCTATTTATGGAGGATTTTGATGCTGAGACTGTTCAAATTTCAGATTCAGATTCTTCGACTTGTGAAGAATGCGAATTGGCACCGTTGACACAGGTCAATCAGTTATGTTTGATATGCCGTATTAGAGCACCTTGTTCCTCGGGCTCGGGGAATCAAGGGTCCGCTGAGCCATCCATCTCTTGGGGTTCCCTACCGCTCCCTACTACTACCCATGTGGGTAACCCAGATTATGTTTATCCCTTCTTGCAGGGTGGCTTGTTCCCCCCGGAGGTTGCAGCTCGTTTTCATTTTCACATATTTTTGGCGATTATGCGTCTGCAAAGTCCAGAAATTCCAAAGTTTATTTGTGTTTGTGCTCGTGCCCTATTGTCCCGGATCTCCCAGCCTTGGGTGGGCCTATACAGTTCCCTGCGGGTGTAGCTGTCCCTGAGTGTTGTGCCTTTTGTTACAGAATACCGCGCCTTTGCGTGTTACTCAGACACATTTTTGAGTTATTAGAGGATCCTATCCTTAACGGATACGGGAATCCGCAGTATTCTACTTCGAATGGCTCACCTCATTAGACATGAGGGGATGACGTAATCTCCTTATTGTCGGTTATTGAGATCTTTCCCAGCTTTTGTTGAAAGATCAGGGTTCCGTTTGGCTGGTCCTGCGGGATGCCTGTTTCTTCTTGGGCATTTACCTACGGGTTGTCTTATATTTCCTTTATCCGGTTAGGATGACTTATTTTTGATTACCTGTTTCCTTTGGGAACTTTCTCTGGGATCGATTCTCGCTGTTTACTTCTGCAGAAGTTTGTTAAGGGACACGTTAGTCCTATGTTTTGTCTGTTATTCTCTTCCCCTCTGCGGGAGGATTTAGGCAGCTTGACAGTTATGGTCCTGTTCTGCCTGGCTGGTCCGGTTGAGGCACCAAGTGCTCACTTTATTATTGTGTTTCTCGTTTTTATTTTACAAGTTTCAGCTAAGCATTCTAACGAGGACTCGTGGCTCCGTGAGGCTGGAAGGATTGTTTCAGTCCTTATTGAGCCTTCAGGCTGGTTGACTGGGTCAGCGGCATTCTGCTGCATCACTCCTTTTGCTTCTGATTTTCTCGGGACCTAGAATATTCTTCCTCTCGTGGGAGGATTGGGGTTTTAGCGCCTCCTTGCCGCTGGTTTTAGGCAGTTTGGTCTTTCGGAGGCTCTAGGAATTGTCCTGTTGACGTGTTCCTTCCATGGTTCTCTCGTCAGTGAGACCTTGGACTTCTCCATGTGGGTTAGGTCTCCTTAGGCGGCCCTGGGTTTCCCTTCAGGAGATGGTTGCTCTCTTCTTTGAGACCCTTTGGATTTTGTCCGTTCCTCCATGTGAGTTGGATCTCCTTTGGGGACCTGAATTTCCCTTTGAGAGAGTTCTTTTGGACTCTGCTTAGAATTTTTCCCGGACCTGGGGATGTTCCACATCCTTGGTTTTAGGTACTCCTCTGTCTCGTATGGTGAGGTGGAGACTAGCTTTTGATCGAGTGACCTTGTCCTCATGGTATTCCCTTGCTTTGGGCGTCTTGTGGCAGTTGAACGCCTATGGGCTCTAGTGTCTTGGTTCGAGATGCCTTAGCTCCTTTGGAGCGCTGGACTTTGGCATGGGGTGCTCTCTTCCTTGGGTCGGGACTTGCAAGGTGTTCTTGTTCTCCGGGTTCTCCTGGATATTACATTAATATCTCCCTGTGGGTCTGTTTTCTATATCAGATGGGGTGTTTAAATTTCTAGGATATTGTTTGTTTTAAACAATTGGGGGCTCAAACCTGTCATCGTCCTGGTTCTTCCGGGTACTGAGGCTTTTGCTCAGCATTTTCCCTTGTGGATCCCGTTGCGGGTTGTTACTGGTCTTTTGAAGATCTAGGGCGGGTTCGGGGTTCTCCTGTTCTGGAATTTGGGCTATGATCTTTAGTCTGGCTAGTAGATCTGGTCACGGTTGGCCAGATTTCCTAAAGACTGCTACTCGTTGACTTTGTCTACGCTCAATGAACGGTTCCCCTGGACGGTTTGCTGAAGTAACCTGATGGCTTTGCGGTTCTGCATGCGAAGGGTTATAGGGTAACTGCTGCAGATAATGCAACCTGTCTGTGCACTAAGTTTTCAGGGGATTCCTTACAGGTTTATCTGCGTTGGAGAGTGCTCTCTGATTCAGCCTGAGGTCTTGTGTCTCGTGGGCAGGTGCTCCGTCTCTAATGGCCCCCTTTTTCTTGGGGGGGGGCTAGTTCTCCTATGGAGGCCTTGTTTTATGACTTTTCCTAGATTCAGGGGATGGAACAGAGGGTTGAACCTATGGAGAGAGGCATGCTCTCTGGGTTGTTCTGTTCTAGCTGGAGTCTTGCTGGCTCCGCATCGATATGGGCCTTTGCTAGACTCTTCTGGGTCTTCCGCGTTGTCAACTATCTTTACGGAGTTTCGAGTGGGTTCCCGTGCTCTGTGGTATTGCTGAAGCCATTTTTGCTGCTCTTTTGTGAGCGGTGTTGGGGTTCTTCTGTTCCCCTGGTTTCAGAGCAACTGACGCTTGGGCTGGCCTGGCTGGGAGTAGGTCCTGAGATATTTGTTCCTTGGCGGTGTAATGGGCCTAGTTGAGGTTCTATGCTTCTCCCCTATTGGGACCTGTGTGTCGGTCTAGCTGGGATGCCTAGAGGGTCCCTCTGTCTTGGAGTTTTTACAATCCTATATCTTGTTTAGCCGCATTTTACTTCTTCGTAAATATTCTCTCTTGGGTCGTCCTGATGACGGCTGCATGTTCTTGACCTGGGTGTTTACCTTGTCTGGGTCTTCTACACTTGAGGGTAAGTCTTCAGTTGTTGTTTTGGTGCTTCCTCTCGACATTGAGAGTAAAGATCGCTGTTCGGATGCTCAGTCCTAGACCTTTTGTTAGTGTTGGTCTGGGCGTTGCCTCCCCTTATTTGTCGTGGACCCATTTTGGTCTTTATGAGCTGGGCCCATTCTGGGGGTCTTCCTTTATGGAATTTTGTGGTGTCCTTTAAATTTCTTTAGATTTTTTTTTTCTTGCCCTGTCCCTTTGGGAGTTTTGGGCTGGTGTTCCCTTCGCTAGTAAGGGGTGTGTGGTTGGGGGCCGACCGCTGGGCGACGGTGTCTCCTGGAGGACTATTGGCTCAGTTGAGTCTGATTTTGCGGTCTCTAGCTAGGCTTCCGGACTATCTGCAGGTCAGTGTCCTTGGGGCTTTTTCCTTCAATGTTCTCGGCTTGCGGACATGGCGGCGTTTGGTTGGGTAGTGGTTTCAAGCCTGGTGCCCTCAGAATGGGCCGCCTCTTGGACCCTCCCGTCTTGGCATTCATTGTCCTCTATATCTTGGGTATTGTTTTCCCAAAAGTAATGAATGCAGCCGTGGACTCTTTCCATTTATGAAGAAAAACATAAATTATGCTTACCTAATAATTTTCTTTTCTTCAGATGGAAAGAGTCCACAGCTCCCCACCCGTATTTTTTCTGTGGGGAGTCTGTATTTCTATTCTTTTGGCACCTTTTCACCCTGTTATTTCTTCTACTGTCCCTTGTTCCTTGGCAGAATGACTGGGGGATGAGGGGAGTGGGAGGAGTACTTAAGCCTTTGGCTGGGGTGTCTTTGCCTCCTCCTAGTGGCCAGGTTCTTATTTCCCAAAAGTAATGAATGCAGCTGTGGACTCTTTCTATCTGAAGAGAAGAAAATTATCAGGTAAGCATAATTTATGTTTTTGAGCAAACTTCACCTGCACACAGCTGGCAAGATAAATCAGTGAGACTTTGCTTACAAAATTTCACAAGACTGGTGAGAGAGCTTCTGACATACCCTGGGATCTGCTCTGTCCCTCCCACTTTCTGATAAAAACTTTCAAAACAGAATCAGAATTTGTAAAATCACTGCAAGAGCTAAATCTAAATGTATTAAAATATAAATGAGAAAGAGGAAAGCTTAAATGCAATAAAACTGAAAGGACCAAATCTGAAATGTATAGAAATACAATGCAGAATGTACAAGTGTAACAAAACTCATAACATGCAGTGTTATATTGCAGTGGGCTTGTCTCTCCATACAGAAATGAGAAAGAGTGCTGGGTAGTTCCGACATTTTTCTTTTAAATATTCAGTGAGTTCAGTTCCTGTGAAGTCTGAACTGCAATTTCTCTCCAAGCTTGAGAATCCCTTGAATATCAGGACCCAAGTGTGTTGTAACATAAGTCCCCTGGGTATGATGCACACCTGTATGCAGTTACTAATAGCCTGTGGGCTAAGTGAGTGCAGTTTGTACTTACCTGAAAGCACCCACTCTACTGTGCTTACCCAGCTGCAGGAGTCCTGCTTCCAGTAGAAGTGCCCATAAAGGTTAGATAAAACAAATTCTGATACCTCAACAAGGCCAACACGAGAAGGCTGCAGGATAAAACCCAGTGACACACAAACTCCCACAGGAGATTTACTCTCATTGTTCATGATACTCCTCCACATCACTCTGTCCTATTCCCTGCTCTTTGAGGGTGATAGTGGGTCTCACATCAGTCTGAGGACCCCTGTCAACGAAGAATCTTGAGCACCTAAAACTTTAACCTTCTTCTGTGGAGGCAATAAATATAACTGAGATATACAGGGAAGTGGGAGAAATCAAATGCTCTTGGTATGTTGGGTATTTTTTGCCTGCCTTCTAGTGGACTGAAGTTTAATCCCACATGTGATGTGGACTTTCACCACGTTATGGAAGTAATCTACATTTCTAGCCATTATTTACCTTTTACTTTTATGCACCAATCTAGGTTACATATGACAATCTGACAGTATTTGAGCATTTGAAATGATTAAAATGTTATCTTTTCACAGGTTTTCTGACCAGGATGAGGAGAGCCGTCAGCTAACCCCATCTGAAGGAGAGGTTGACCAGGGGCTCTGCCAATCTCCTAAGAAAAGCTTCCTGCGCTCAGCCTCATTAGGTAACTCAGACTCCAGCCTCAAAGGACTGCTTTTGTACACATATTTACTGCTGTATTCCTGTTTGTGTGCCCTTGGTCAAATAGTTTCATTAAATCATAAACGTTAGTATTCAATGACAGGACAACCAAATCAATCTAACCCAAGAAATACACTGTATTGTAATTAAAGGGATATAAAACCCACATTTCTTTCATGATGCAGATAGAGCATGCAATTTTAAGCAAATTTCTAATTTGCTCCTATTATCAATTTTACATTTAGCCACCAATCAGCAAGCGCTACCTAGGTGCTGGGCCAAAAATGGGCCGGCTTCTAAGCTTACATTCCTGCTAATCAAATAAAGATACAAAGTGAACGAAGAAAAATTATAATATGAGTACATTAGAAAGTTGCTTAAAATTGCATGTTCTATCTGAATCATTAAAGAAAAAAATTGGGTTTCATATCCCTTTAATGTGCATATCTAGCCTAAATTTACCAAGAATAACAGCCTCCAGCCTCTGTAGCTATTTAATGAATAATGTAGGTATTGATGAGATTGTAGAGGTTGTTCAAATCTTAGTAAATCTAGGTGACTTTATATCTAGGTGTGTATTTTATATAGGACAAAGCAGGAAATACACACATTCCATATATGATTGTATATGATGCAAATTTAAAATAAAAAATGTCTAAAGCAAACAAAAACTAATATTTGCCAGCCTTGAAAACACTAAACAGGAAAATATGTGCCACAACAAATGTAGATTAGAAGGCACAATAATTAATTTGATAGAATGAAGGATAAAGATGTTGAAGGGGAAACTAACATTATCAGAGAAAAATATCTAACAAGAAAATGACTTAAGACCCCTGGCACTGCTTGCCACATCTTACATTGTTGATTATTTTGCCTTTCCTGGCAAAGAGCAGTTACATTTTTGTTTTGTGTTTGGAAATAATTTCATAAACAGATCTCTGTGGTTATAGGAATGCTGCTGTAAAAAGAGATTGTGGTAATGTTCAGTTATTAATGCAACAGCTGAGGCCTGCAGGTGGGAATATATTTAGGTTCTCACCAATTGAACATCTTTGCAGGCAGGAGAGCATCATTCCACTTGGAGTGCCTGAGGAGGTACAGGAACCAGGTGTCTGAAACCTCACCAAAAGCCGTCTTACCGCAGCTTCATCTGGTGCACCATCAGGTAGGGAGCCACAACAAATGCTACTGATTCATAACCACCAGAAGCCAAGAATAGCTCCCATCATCCCAGCACCAATCATGTCTTAAGAAACCTCTTTTTACAAAATACGTGAGCTATGAGAGCAGCATGTGCACCAAATAGTTGGAAAATATTTCATGACATTCATGTGTATTATTAGCTGCTGGGAATGAAGTCAAGGAGTAATACTACTCTCCTATGACTTCAAAATGAAACAGAAGAATAAACATATTCTTGTTAAGTTTCATTCATGCTTCCTTTTTTTCACACAATTTTTCCTTCATATCTAGCTTCTGCATTCTTTTTTAATCTAGTTCCTTATTACACTATCCTCTCCCTCTTTACATTCTCATTTGCATCAGTCCATGCCCAACATTCTTTTAACACAGATATCTCCTAAAAAATTCCTTTTCCCTGCAAACTACCACACACTAGCATAACCCCCATTTAGAGTTGAATCCATGGTGAGTTTTGTATATGTCACACATTTATAGATGGTAATTCAGTTTATATAAATACAGGACCAGTCACTTGAATAATGTTTACAATAATATGAAGTAATACATTGAGGGAATACATTTATTAAGTGTATATTTTCTCTTCCTATGTCTGCACACAGGCATTAGCTGTGGCTGGCCTCAGTCCCTTACTAAGAAGGAGTCATTCCCCTACAGCCTTCTCACGGCTATGTTCTACACCGCCTGCAACACCATGCTCGCGAGGATGGTCACAGCTAAACACACCAGCCCTGAGACTGCACGGAGAAACAGGGTCCCAAGGGAACCTGAACAGCAGCTTCCCCTCCATGCACTGCAGCGACTGCAGCCTCGGACGAGATCGTCCAGCCTCCCTCACAGTGCCCTGCCATTCCCGGGACCATGCCCGGCAGCACCATGGTAGTGCCAGCAGTCTAGTGGAAGCGGTATGTAGACAAATAGTTTATAGTAGAGGAAAAAAGTGAAACAAGCAATATATTATCTTACACACATATAAGAAATAGCATTACTTGGTCAGACTTCCGAGAAAATTCTGTCTCAGTAACACAAATCAGTTATGGTAATGTTGTAACTAATTGAAGTTGACCTATATATTAATAGACTGAATTGTTGTTCTGTAGGAAGCTGTCATACATAATCTTGCCACTCCAATATGAATCTTCAACAAAGAGGCAAAATATTTATTTCTCTAAGATGTTCAAAAAAGCCTGACAAACAAATTTACCAGATATTCATTCTAGAAGTGTCTAAATCTTTCTCTATTAAGTGTAAAGTCGTAACACCCAGCCTCAAGGACTCTAAAACCATGCAGGCTTCATAATATGTTAGACTAAAAAAAGCAACTGGAAAGAAGTACTATTCAAGTTGCTGACATGTATAATTAGAAGTGTGGAATGTTAAAGAACTACAAGATCCAATAACTGTCCTTTTATTATTGCTCTTTGGGACTCAGCTAGACACCTGCTACACTTCAAAAGTATAGATATTCTCCAAAATGTCATTCACTCCTACACTTCTCTCATAATTGGACCTATATGGGATAAAAGAGAAACTGTTTGAATCAATTCATTTGTTGTTAGTGGTATTACCATAGGATATACATAATTAATAATAGCTTGTTTTATGGCTAGCCACCACCCCAGGAGCAGTTTCTCTTTTCCTAGAATGTGCCTTTCCCAAAGATGGACTTTAATGCAGGCAATTCATTCCTGGACAACATATATGGCAAACCTAAGCATACATTGTAGCTTGGTGTGGGCTTCATTAGTGAGGTGCAGCCATATCCCGCTAGGCACACTGGGCAACAGGTCATGTCTGTTTGTTACTGCCATCACTCTTCGAAAGACTAATTTCTAATCTCTTTCACAGAGAAGAGCTTTCCTTCAGTATGTCTGTGTGATCCTGCTGATAAAGTCTAGCCCCAAAATACCAGGCAATCCCTCTCTGAATGAGAGATATGGCAACCCTAGATGTACATTATGCCGAAACATATATCTAGATTTGCTGTGGTTATTGAGGGATTGCCTGGTATTTCAAGGCTGGAGTTATAGACTGCAGGAACATTCCTCTCTCCGAAAGGCACATTCTAGGGAAAAAGAGGCTGCTTCTGGGGTCCTAGCTGTTTTCAGAGGTTAGAGGGGTAAAATGTTACTAAGTTGCCCTGTTGTATCATGCTGGTTTTTTAACTTTTTGAAGTAATAATAAAGAAGTATAGTTTTTCCAAGTGCTCCTCTACGTTGTTTTTCTTTTGTGCTTCTGGGGTCCTGACTAGCCATAGAACAAGATACTATGGTTTTAGATTTTATGAGTGGCGCTACCAAGCTGAGGGTACGAATAAAAATGCCTTAAATAAGTCTGTGTATATATTAATTACCATGTATCACACTTTGAGTAAACACTCTTAATGATAATGTTGTATAGCTTAAGATTGGCTTATATATGTATAATAAATCACAATGAATAAATTGTATATAAATAAATAAATATTTATTCAGTTACCCAATACTGATTCATTGTTATATTGGTGGTAAACAATATGTTAAAACATATAAATAGTAACAAGTTGTGGCCACAACTAATAAAGTTAAAAACAATTTCCCTAATACAGGCAATACCTTTGTTGATGTTAGACTTGCTTAGATAATTGCCTAATTCCTAAAAATAGTACGTGCAATAATTTTAAATACAATGTGCAAAGTGAAGGACAAAAAATTGTTTGCCAATTTTCAATGTTTTGATTGTTTGATCAATAATATTTGGTATTTGCCGGATTATAAAGTTCCAAAAAATTAAAAGTGTTCGTATTGAACCCTGAATTAATCCTTTAAAGTGAGGCATTAGTAGTCCATTTAGTGGATAGTCTCTGGTTCAATCCTGACGAACTTAGTGTGTCTGCTATGCAGCGTGGAAAATTAAAGATGAACAGTCTCAGTATGTGCAAGTGAACGGGTAAGTTATCCTGCAGTTTAAAAGATTGTGATGATGTGCAGATATTAAAATCCGGTAAGAACAATAATGTGTGTGCTGGTATTGAGATCCGGTTAGGACAATATTAGGCTTCAGTGCGGCTGTATACTTCTGCTGTTAGACAGACTTACCTGGCTGTGTTCCCTGACCAGCGTTGGTGCCGTACGCAGTGGAAATACTCACAGCTGCTTCACTGTCTTTAACAGCCTCAGTCCGTATGTTTACCGCTAGCTTGTCTGTAGATGAGGTTTGAATGTCGTTTACTTAATCCTCCCGGTTACGAGTCGTCCGGGTCTTTGAGGTTGGTTTGTCAGTTGGAAAAGTTTGATGACTCCACAAAATCTCCTTTCTACGCGTTTCAGCACCAGTAGTGCCTTTATCAAGATGTTTTCAGTGGAGTAGAAATGTTCCTTTTAAACAGTTCCAAATCCCTGTATGTAGGACCCGTATGATACAGCTGGGTCTTAAAGGTCTGTTGCTTAGAATGTTTATACCTAATTAGAACTATACTAATAATAGAGGGAGTAACTTGGTATACAACTAATATATATATATATATATATATACTGTATATATATATATATATATATATATATATATATATATATCTGAGTTTAAATTATATTCATTCCTCCTGTCTAAATCGCACTATATTCCCAGGGTAGTAGCATTATTCTGAGTTTATTATACAAATATATCCTAATAGCCAAAGGTGATACATAACCAATTAATAAAATTAATAAAGGGTTCTCTAATAAGGGATATGATTTAAATAAAAAAGGGGGAAAATGTTAAAAATGGATTAAAAATGTTAATGAAAAAAACTTATGGAAAATTCACGTTAAAAATCCATATTCGAAAAACCATTTTAAAAATTGTCATTAAGAATTCATATAAAAAATTCATATAAACATTCATATAGAAAAGGGTATGAAAAATTCGTACATATAGAATATGAAAAAAATGATCATATATAGAAAAAAATTAATATAAAAAATTAATATAAAGATTCATATAAGAGAATCATATATAAAAAATGTATTACATTTTTATTTTATTTTTTTCTTTTCTTTATATAACAAAGTCCATTTAAAGGGTCCATAGGGGAATAGACAAATATTTCATAACAATAGTTTAAAATATAGTCCATCATTATCCGTTAATGAGAACTATTGTATATCATTATCTTAATATTATAAGACAACTAGACTATAAACACAGGGCTACAATGAGGGATATTTAAAGAAGGGGATATTTAAAAAAGAGGGTATTTAAAAAGGAAGTTATATAAAAGGATTAAGATCTAATTCCACATTAAGCCCTCCTGGGGTAAGGGAAGCAAAATTTACAATAAGTTCTGCTTCAATCTGTAAAAGTTTAAGTGTAAGGTTGCCACCTCTCTTGGAGGTTATTTTCCTAAGTCCCCAAAATAACAATCCTTTTGTATCTTGATTGTGGGCTTTCTTAAAGTGGAGAGACAATAGATGGTCTTCAAATCCTCTTTCTATATTATTTAAATGCTGTCTTATTCTATCCCTTAGGGGTTGTCCCGTTTGACCTAAATACTGTCTCTTACAGGGACATTGGATTAGGTAAACCACATTCGTATCTGTACATTTGATGATGTCCCTAATTTTTAATTTAAAATCTGAATTGGTTGATTCCACCAGTTTACATCTATTACTAAACTTGCACGCCTTGCATTTGTGACATGGATAAAAACCTTCAAGGGTATTATCTAATACATCTTTATTCAGATTTCCCTTGTTGAATTCACTATTTTTTATATATGATTCTCTTATATGAATCTTTATATTAATTTTTTATATTAATTTTTTCTATATATGATCATTTTTTTCATATTCTATATGTACGAATTTTTCATACCCTTTTCTATATGAATGTTTATATGAATTTTTTAGATGAATTCTTAATGACAATTTTTTAAAAAGTTTTTTTTCATTAACATTTTCTCCAACATTGGTGTGTCCGGTCCACGGCGTCATCCATAACTTGTGGGAATATCTCTTCCCCAACAGGAAATGGCAAAGAGTACAGCAAAAGCTGTCCATATAGTCCCTCCTAGGCTCCGCCCACCCCAGTCATTCTCTTTGCCGTTGCACAGGCAACATCTCCACGGAGATGGTGAAGAGTATGTGGTGTTTAGTTGTAGTTTTTTATTCTACTATCAAGAGTTTGTTAGTTTAAAATAGTGCTGGTATGTACCATTTACTCTGAAACAGAAAAAGATGAAGAGTTCTGTTTGTGAGAGGAATATGATTTTAGCAGCAGTAACTAAAATCGTTTGCAGTTTCCACATAGGACTGTTGAGATGAAGTAACTTCAGTTGGGGGAAACAGTTAGCAGACTTTTCTGCTTAAGGTATGACTAGCCATATTTCTAACAAGACTGTGCAATGCTGGAAGGCTCTCATTTCCCCTCATGGGGACCGGTAAGCCATTTTCTTAGTCTCAAACAGAATAAGGGCTTAATATGGGCTATAAAACTGGTAGACACTTTTATGGGCAAGATCGATTGCTTTATTTGGGCATTTTATACACCTTAATGTTGAAATTCACACTAATAAACTTTGGGGAACGTTTTTTAACGTCAGGCACTGGTTTAGACACCTTTCCAGTCAGGATGGGCCTTCCCTGTAGTAGGCTGAGCCTCATTTTCGCGCCATTACTGCGCAGTTACTTTTGAGAGCAAGACATGCAGCTGCATGTGTGTGGATCTGAAAGTAGTTGAAAAGGTTCCTAGAAGGCTTCATTTGGTATCGTATTCCCCCCTGGGTTTGGTAAAGTCGCAGCAAAGGCTGTAGCTGGGACTGTAGAGGGGTTAAAAGGCTGTAGCTGGGACTGTAGAGGGGTTAAAACTGTAACCGGCTCGGGTTTTTTCATTTTAAGGGTTAAAGGTCTGAAATTTGGGGTGCAATGCTTTGAATGCTTTAAGACACTGTGGTGAAAATTTGGTAACATTTGAACAATTACTTCATAGTTTTTCACATATTCAGTAATAAAGTGTGCCCTGTTTAAAATTTAAAGAGACGGTAACGGTTTTGTTTTAAAACGTTTTTTGTACTTTATTGACAAGTTTAAGCCTGTTTAACATGTCTGTGCCTTCAGATAAGCTATGTTCTATATGTATGAAAGCCAATGTGTCTCCCCCTTCAAAATTGTGTGATAATTGTGCCATAGCGTCCAAACAAAGTAAGGACAGTACTGCCACAGATAGTAAAGTTGCCCAAGATGATTCATCAGATGAAGGGAGTAGACATAGTTCTACATCATCTCCTTCTGTGTCTACGCCAGTTTTGCCCACGCAGGAGGCCCCTAGTACTTCTAGCGCGCCAATGCTTATTACTATGCAACAATTGACGGCAGTAATGGATAACTCCATAGCAAATATTTTATCCAAAATGCCTGCATATCAGAGAAAGCGCGATTGCTCTGTTTTAAACACTGTAGAGCAGGAGGGCGCTGATGATAATTGCTCTGTCATACCCTCACACCAATCTGAAGGGGCCATGAGGGAGGTTTTGTCAGATGGGGAAATTTCAGATTCAGGTAGAATTTATCAACAGGCAGAACCTGATGTTGTGACATTTAAATTTAAATTAGAGCATCTCCGCGCACTGCTTAAGGAGGTGTTATCTACTCTGGATGATTGTGACAACCTGGTCATTCCAGAAAAATTGTGCAAGATGGACAAGTTCCTAGAGGTTCCGGTGCACCCCAACGCTTTTCCTATACCCAAGCGGGTGGCGGACATAGTGAATAAGGAGTGGGAGAAGCCCGGCATACCTTTTGTTCCCCCTCCTATATTTAAGAAATTATTTCCTATGGTCGACCCCAGAAAGGACTTATGGCAGACAGTCCCTAAGGTCGAGGAGGCAGTTTCTACACTAAACAAGCGCACTACTATTCCTATCGAGGATAATTGTGCTTTCAAAGATCCTATGGATAAAAAATTGGAGGGTTTGCTTAAAAAGATTTTTGTACAGCAAGGTTACCTCCTGCAACCCATTTTGTGCATTGTTCCTGTCACTACAGCAGCGTGGTTCTGGTTCGAGGAACTAGAAAAGTAGAGAGACTCCGTATGAGGAGGTTATGGACAGAGTTCACGCACTCAAGTTGGCTAATTCTTTTATTTTAGATGGCGCTTTGCAGTTAGCTAGATTAGCGGCGAAAAATTCAGGGTTTGCAATTGTGGCGCGCAGAGCGCTTTGGCTAAAGTCTTGGTCAGCGGATGTATCTTCCAAGACAAAATTGCTTAATATCCCCTTCAAGGGTAAAACTCTCTTTGGGCCAGAATTGAAAGAGATTATCTCAGACATCACTGGGGGTAAGGGCCACGCCCTCCCACAAGATAGGCCTTTCAAAGCCAAGAATAAGTCTAATTTTCGTTCCTTTCGCAATTTCAGGAACGGACCGGCCTCCAACTCTGCAACCTCTAAACAAGAGGGTAATGCTTCGCAAACCAAACCAGCTTGGAAACCGATGCAAGGCTGGAACAAGGGTAAGCAGGCCAAGAAGCATGAAGCAGGCCAAGAAGCATGAAGGAGTAGCCCCCGATCCGGGACCGGATCTAGTAGGCGGCAGACTCTCTCTGTTCGCTCAGGCTTGGGCAAGAGATGTTCAGGATCCCTGGGCACTAGAAATAGTTTCTCAGGGTTATCTTCTGGAATTCAAGGAACTACCCCCAAGGGGAAGGTTCCACATGTCTCACTTATCTTCAAACCAAATAAAGAGACAGGCATTCTTACATTGTGTAGAAGACCTGTTAAAAATGGGAGTGATACACCCAGTTCCAACCGTGGAACAAGGAATGGGGTTTTACTCAAATCTGTTTGTAGTTCCCAAAAAAGAGGGAACTTTCAGACCAATTCTGGATTTAAAGATCCTAAACAAATTTCTCAGAGTGCCATCGTTCAAGATGGAAACCATTCGAACGATTTTACCTACAATCCAGGAGGGTCAATTTATGACTACCATGGATCTAAAGGATGCGTATCTACATATTCCTATCCACAAAGATCACCATCAGTTCCTAAGTTTCGCCTTTCTGGACAAACATTACCAGTTTGTGGCTCTCCCATTCGGGCTAGCCACTGCTCCAAGGATTTTCACAAAGGTACTCGGGTCCCTTCTAGCGGTTCTAAGACCAAGGGGCATTGCAGTGGCACCTTACTTGGACGACATTCTGATACAAGCGTCGTCTCTTTCAAAGGCAAAGGCTCACACAGACATCGTTCTGGCCTTTCTCAGATCTCACGGATGGAAAGTGAACATAGACAAAAGTTCCCTGTCTCCGTCGACAAGAGTTCCTTTCTTGGGGACAATAATAGATTCCTTAGAAATGAAGATTTTCCTGACAGATGTCAGAAAGTCAAAACTTCTAAATGCTTGTCAAGTTCTTCATTCTGTTCCACGACCTTCCATAGCTCAGTGCATGGAAGTAGTAGGGTTGATGGTTGCTGCAATGGACATAGTTCCTTTTGCGCGAATTCATCTAAGACCATTACAACTGTGCATGCTGAAACAGTGGAATGGGGATTATACGGACTTGTCTCCAGTGATTCAAGTAGATCAGAAGACAAGAGACTCACTCCGTTGGTGGCTAACCCAGGATCACCTGTCCCAGGGAATGAGCTTCCGCAGACCAGAGTGGGTCATCGTCACGACCGACGCCAGTCTAGTGGGCTGGGGCGCGGTCTGGGACTCCCTGAAAACCCAGGGTCTATGGTCTCGGGAAGAGTCTCTTCTCCCGATAAATATTCTGGAACTGAGAGCGATATTCAATACTCTCAGGGCTTGGCCTCAACTAGCAAAGGCCAGATTCATAAGATTTCAATCAGACAACATGACGACTGTTGCTTACATCAACCATCAGGGGGGAACAAGGAGTTCCCTGGTGATGAGAGAAGTGACCAAGATCATAAAATGGGCGGAGGATCACTCCTGCCATCTATCTGCGATCCACATCCCAGGAGTGGAAAACTGGGAGGCGGATTATCTGAGTCGTCAGACATTCCATCCGGGGGAGTGGGAACTCCACCCGGAGATATTTGCCCAGTTAACTCAATTATGGGGCTTTCCAGACATGGATCTGATGGCGTCTCGTCAGAACTTCAAGGTTCCTTGCTACGGATCCAGATCCAGGGATCCCAAGGCGACTCTAGTGGATGCATTAGTAGCGCCTTGGACCTTCAACCTAGCTTATGTGTTTCCACCGTTCCCTCTCATTCCCAGGCTGGTAGCCAGGATCAAACAAGAGAGGGCCTCTGTGATTTTGATAGCTCCTGCGTGGCCACGCAGGACTTGGTATGCAGACCTGGTGAATATGTCATCGGCTCCACCATGGAAGCTACCTTTGAGACAGGATCTTCTTGTACAGGGTCCATTCGAACATCCAAATCTAGTCTCTCTCCAGCTGACGGCTTGGAAATTGAACGCTTGATTCTATCTAAGCGTGGGTTTTCGGATTCTGTGATAGATACTCTGGTACAAGCCAGAAAACCTGTAACTAGAAAAATTTACCATAAAATATGGAAAAGATATATCTGTTGGTGTGAATCCAAGGGATTCTCATGGAGTAAGATCAAAATTCCTAAGATCCTTTCCTTTCTCCAAGAAGGTTTGGATAAGGGATTATCAGCGAGTTCTCTAAAGGGACAGATTTCTGCTTTATCTGTCTTGTTACACAAACGACTGGCAGCTGTGCCAGATGTTCAAGCATTTGTTCAGGCTTTGGTTAGGATCAAGCCTGTTTACAGACCTTTGACTCCTCCCTGGAGTCTAAATCTAGTTCTTTCAGTTCTCCAAGGAGTTATCTGCTCTGCAGTGTACTCCGCCCTATCTGGTGTTCCATTCAGATAAGGTTGTTTTGCGTACTAAGCCTGGTTTTCTTCCAAAAGTTGTTTCCAACAAGAATATTAACCAGGAGATAGTTGTGCCTTCTTTGTGTCCGAATCCAGTTTCAAAGAAGGAACGTTTGTTACACAATTTGGATGTAGTCCGTGCTTTAAAATTCTATTTAGAAGCTACAAAAGATTTCAGACAAACATCTTCTCTGTTTGTCGTCTATTCTGGTAAAAGGAGAGGTCAAAAAGCTACTTCTACCTCTCTTTCCTTTTGGCTTAAAAGCATCATCCGATTGGCTTACGAGACTGCCGGACGGCAGCCTCCTGAAAAAATCACAGCTCACTTTACTTGGGCTGTGGCTTCCACATGGGCCTTCAAGAACGAGGCTTCTGTTGATCAGATATGTAAGGCAGCGACTTGGTCTTCCCTGCACACTTTTGCCAAATTCTACAAATTTGATACTTTTGCTTCTTCGGAGGCTATTTTTGGGAGAAAGGTTTTGCAAGCCGTGGTGCCTTCTGTTTAGGTAACCTGATTGGCTCCCTCCCTTCATCCGTGTCCTAAAGCTTTGGTATTGGTTCCCACAAGTTATGGATGACGCCGTGGACCGGACACACCAATGTTGGGGAAAACAGAATTTATGCTTACCTGATAAATTACTTTCTCCAACGGTGTGTCCGGTCCACGGCCCGCCCTGGTTTTTTAATCAGGTTTGATGAATTTATTTCTTTAACTACAGTCACCACGACACCCTATAGTTTCTCCTGTTTTTCTCCTGTCCGTCGGTCGAATGACTGGGGTGGGCGGAGCCTAGGAGGGACTATATGGACAGCTTTTGCTGTACTCTTTGCCATTTCCTGTTGGGGAAGAGATATTCCCACAAGTTATGGATGACACCGTGGACCGGACACACCGTTGGAGAAAGTAATTTATCAGGTAAGCATAAATTCTGTTTTTAATCCATTTTTAAAATTTTCCCCCTTTTTTTATTTAAATCATATCCCTTATTAGAGAACCCTTTATTAATTTTATTAATTTTATTAATTGGTTATGTATTACCTTTGGTTATTAGGATATGTTTGTATAATAAACGCAGAATAATGCTACTACCCTGGGAATATAGTGCGATTTAGACAGGAGGAATGAATATCATTTAAACTAAGATATATATATATATATATATATATATATATATATATATATATATATATATATTAGTTGTATACCAAGTTACTCCCTCTATTATTAGTATAGTTATTATTAGGTATAAACATTCTAAGCAACAGACCTTTAAGACCCAGCTGTATCATACGGGTCCTACATACGGGGATTTGGAACTGTTTAAAAGGAACATTTCTACTCCACTGAAAACATCTTGATAAAGGCACTACTGGTGCTGAAACGCGTAGAAAGGAGATTTTGTGGAGTCATCAAACTTTTCCAACTGACAAACCAACCTCAAAGACCCGGACGACTCGTAACCAGGAGGATTAAGTAAACGGCATTCAAACCTCATCTACAGACAAGCTAGCGGTAAACATACGGACTGAGGCTGTTAAAGACAGTGAAGCAGCTGTGAGTATTTCCACCGCGTACGGCACCAACGCTGGTCAGGGAACACAGCCAGGTAAGTCTGTCTAACAGCAGAAGTATACAGCCGCACTGAAGCCTAATATTGTCCTAACCGGATCTCAATACCAGCACACACATTATTGTTCTTACCGGATTTTAATATCTGCACATCATCACAATCTTTTAAACTGCAGGGTAACTTACCCGCTCACTTGCACATACTGAGATTGTTCATCTTTAATTTTCCACGCTGCATAGCAGACACACTAAGTTTGTCAGGATTGAACCAGAGACTATCCACTAAATGGACTACTAATGCCTCACTTTAAAGGATTAATTCAGGGTTCAATACGAACACTATTTATTTTTTGGAACTTTATAAGCCGGCAAATACCAAATATTATTGATCACTTTTAATTATTTTTTAAACATTGAAAATTGGCAAACAATTTTTTGTCCTTCACTTTGCACATTGTATTTAATATTATTGCACATACTATTTTTAGGAATTAGGCAATTATCTAAGCAAGTCTAACATCAACGAAGGTATTGCCTTTATCCCCAAGGCAGAACATAGAGTGATCTGAGATGTCATCGCAGAAAATGCAGCATGTCTGTAGAAAGAACAGGAACTGTTACCACTTTAAATTTTCAGTGCTGCTCCACATTAGGCTGTTCTTTTTAAACAGAACTGTTCTCTGGCTGCATTGTATAAGTTACCTTAACACAGTGCATCCATAGCAAAGTGCTGTTTGAAGACAACAGTCAAATATGCAGTAGTGCTGCAAAGCAGCAGTGCATTGATTGTTGTCTGGTTCTGAGATTTTTGCAAGCTCGTTCCCTAGCTTTTTGCAGTCTGTTTTTCTCTGAATGTAAGATGTTCATATGAGCAATGCACCTTTTTTATTACTACATTTCTATGTTAGACTAAGAAAAAGGAAACAAATTAATTCAAGAGACATTTTACAATTACTTTTTTTGTCTGCAGCTAATTTGCAATGCAATTTTCAATTACTGCACTAGATTATACAACTTTAAATATTGCTTTATTCTCCAGTTAACTAACACATTGCAATTGATCTGGTGCTTTAGTGTGGTGATGGTAATAATATATGGAAAAAAAAAAAACAGCACTAACCAAAGTGTGTTTTTAGGAAAAGAGAGGTGCGCCTATTCAATGCTATTCTTAAAGTGAAAGTTTATAATTATGATATTTTCTATTATTTCCTGTAAAGAATATATAATATAAAACAAAAATACAACACTAAAATTATATATATATATATAAAAAATGATCAACAAATGAAATATAATAAATACTTATTGGATTCCTCGGTATTGATATACAGAAAAAGAAAAGTCCATGTATATTCAGTGTACTGAAAAGTCCCACAATTCTTAAGAAATTATATAGTGTAGATAGCCCCAGGAATCAGCAGCTCTCTCCAAAGTATACGTAGAAATGAAGCTTGGTCCTGGGAATGACAAAAGAGGGAAGAGGCGCTCTGGTGCAGATAAACCCAATAATGAGTGAGATTTCCAATAAAAGAGAAATACTAATACTCACAAAGGTGATTGCACTTCCAGTGCAATAATCCACAAGCCGAAACTTCTGAGCCGTTCGGCTGACTCTTTCTCTCCCGGTATGCTCCCGGCAACAATCAGGCCCCGGTATGCTCCCGGCGACAATCTGGCCCCTAAGAGAAATAAAGCATAGAACACCTTTGGTGCAGATAACCCTGACCAATATGGAACTACTATCAGAGGGTAGATGTGAATACTCACAAACGTGTGTGCACAATCAGTGCAATATCGAGCGGACCGAAACTTTATAAAGCCGTTCGGCTGACTTCCGAAAGAAATGTGGCTATTGCTCTCACAAGTCCAGTGGAAAAGAACAGTTCAAAGCAAGGTAGAACAATATAAAAACTTTTATTAAAATACTTAAAACTTCGCTACGCGTTTCTCGGCTGCTCGCCGTTTCATCAGGCTCATAAATTTAGTGAACTACCTTGCTGTCTTAAAAAGGCTGAATTAACCAATGGGGATAGTTTGTGTATTACACACCCACCGTAACTCCCCCACCAATGGAGATGGTTTAAATGTTGCACACCCACCATAACATGTGTATTGATTGATTAGGTGCTACACCTCTTGCAAAAACTTTATAACTAACAAAGTTGTATCTCAGCTGTCGATAACATACTATTACAGATATCAATATATACATATTCGTGACAACATCGAACAACATATTGCGGGTAAACATAAAGACTCAACTTATATCTGATGCACGACGTGTGCGCAATGATCTAAATATTATACATAATATGTACAAATAAATGTCCTATAAATTCTAGGTTTCAGGGGATTAACCCTTCCTTATATAAGTATATGATCTGTGTACATAATACCCTCGCTGTGCTATTGATATGACACTTACATACATGATGCCGTATATCATGCATCATACATGTATAGTTACTGCTTGTTAACATAATACATAAAGATAGTGATTAAATATTATGACATTCGTTGTAAATGCAATAAATCTCAATGTATTTCTAAGTATTTTGGATATTGTCCAATTTGGTTTAAGAGATAATAACATTCTATTATTTGAATCTAAACATTCTATATAATCCCAAATTACGGTTTCGAACCCTTAGTGTTTTTAAATAAATTTATAGTGGCATTAGTAACCTTGTAATAATATAGTTCCTATAATACCTATACCATATGTGTTTCCTCTACGTGATGATATATCGAGGAGGATATATCCCAGATGTAGTGCTAATGTGAATCATGGTTATAGGGATATTAGTGTATGTGCCCTTAATGTTATAGGGATATTAGTGTATGTGCCCTTAATGTGGTGAATCTATAAGTAGCATTTATCTAAGGGGAATACTGATTAATTCGAATATAAAGATGCTACTGGTGATAATTATAACTAGAAATGGGTAGTGTTGAGAAACTGTAAATTGTAATGCAACAATTAATTAGTGTAGCTGTGCTTGTAAATGTCTAAAGTTTTGGAGTGAAGGGTGAAATGTCTGTGTGGTCTAACGTTGTGTTAAATAGAAAAAATTGGTAGAACAAGGTTTGTATAAACACCTATTATAGAGTGTGAAAAAGTGTGTGTACGAGGATTGTGAAATCTAAAGCGGAATCTTTTATATACCTTTGTTTTATTACTGTTGTAGATAGATCCCATTATGATTGGGATAGTTCCTATTTCTATAACTTGAGTATTGGAATTCAAATTCCTTGGTCTTAACCCAAATCGTGTGTAGTGATGTTTTTATATTTATATTTATATTAACTCTTCTGAGCCGTATTGGCTTTGGAAAAGACTACATATATTTGGTATATATATATGTGATTCAGAATATATATGTGTATTTGAGGATACCAGTTCCAAGCATTCTAAACAAACATCTGGGATAGAAGACAGAGTATAATATGATATATGATAATACTACCTGCAGGATGAGGCAGAGAGAGACACACTCGTTGGATTATGGATAAATGGATCTTAAAATGCTGCTAGATCCACATTTAGATTAAGACCCAGAGGATGCATGGTCTTCAGTTTATGAATCCAGTATGTCTCTCTCTGCCTCAGCCTCAGGAATCTGCTGTATAAGTTGGAGGGTTCAATCTCCTCTATCGGCACTATCGTGTAACAGTTGGGGTTTCCTCCATGTTTTTTATGGCAGTGTTTAATAACACTATGGGATTTCTTATTTCTAATGATACTACAATAGTGTTCGGACCAACGATGACTCAGACGTCTGATTGTGCGACCAATATATTGAACCCCACATTCACAGGATATTAAATATATAACATAATTGGAAGCACAGGTCATCCTACTTTTAATTCTATAGGTTTTAGTATCTACATGAGAACGAAAATAGAGTGTGCCATGACCGATGTGGTCACACATTTTACATCTAGGGATCCTACATTTGTAAGCACCCCTATTCATAATTGAACAACTATTGTTTTGGCTCTTGTTCCATTTGTGCGTGGTTTTGCAAACCTTATTGGTTTGATGTCTAACAACCTTACTAGGTGCTAAAATATTTTTCAGAGTAGGTGCCCTTTTATATACTATAGATGGATTATCTCCAATCAAATCATTAAGAACGGGGTCTCTCTTTAAAATTCTCCAGTGCTTCTGGAATATGTTTTTAATTTCCTTGTGATTACTATTAAATTGTGTAATGAATCTAATTTCCATTGGTTTGTCAGCTCCTAATCTTGTTTGTTTATTGTCTTTTACCTGGACAAAATAATTTTCCCTTATTTCATTTCTTGCTCTTTGATAACTGGACTCAATAAGTTCCATCGGATAGTGTTTTTCCTTGAATCTCTCTTTAAGAATGAGACTTTGTTTGTCGTAATCTGTTAGTAAACTACAATTTCTCCTTATTCTTTTAAATTGCCCATATGGGACATTCCTTTTCCAAGGATGGTAGTGATTACTGGAATAATCTAAGTAACTGTTACTGTCCACAGTTTTGAAGTGGGTAGAACTATCGATTCCACCGTTGCCATTAAAACACAAACTCAAGTCCAAAAAGACTACACTCTCTGAATGAATGCAGCTTGTAAATCTAAGTCCCCTATCATTGTTATTTAGATGGTTAATAAATTCTACTGCTTTGTCTTTAGAGCCATTCCACAAAAATATAAGGTCGTCTATGAACCTACCATAGAACACCAGGTTCGCCCCAAATTCAGATTGGTAAATATATTGATTCTCAAAACTACCCATATACAAATTTGCAAAACTAGGGGCGAACCTGGTGCCCATGGCGGTTCCTTTGGTCTGTAAAAAATATTTATCTTGGAACAGAAAATAATTGTGTTGTAAAACAAATAAAATTAATTGTAAAATAAATTGTTTTTGCAATGGTGGAATGTATAGATCATCTTCCAAATAATTGGAGATTGCTATTACACCTTGATTATGAGGGATGTTAGAATAGAGCGCTTCTACATCACAGGTTATCCATAATAGATCATCTGTGATGGAAATATGTGTAAGTTTCTCTAGAAGGTCAGATGAATCTCTAATGTATGATTCGAGGTTAGTGACATATTTCTGGAGGAAGAAGTCTATGTATGCTGAAACGTTTTCTGTGAGGCTGCCTATGCCCGCTATTATAGGTCTTCCCGGGGGGTTCGCCGTATCCTTATGGATTTTCGGCAAATGGTAGTAGAATGCACAGGCAGGCTCCTTTGGGATCAAGAATTCCCTTTCTCTTTTGGATACAATACCCTCCTGATGGGCGAAATTAATTAGGCCAGTAAGGGTCTGTAAATACCTAGGTGTAGGGTCTTCTTTAAGGAGTGAATAGTAGGTCTTATCCTCCAAAATACGGTTGGCTTCTTTTATATAATCACAACGATTCTGTAGGACTATACCGCCCCCTTTGTCGGCCTGGCGGATTATTAGTTCAGTATTATTTTTTAATGTATCTAAGGCTTTTAATTCATTTGGAAATAAATTTCGATTAGAAATATTTTTGGGAAGCTGTTCTAACTCTTCTAGGACCAGTTCCTTAAAAATTTCAATGTAAGAGTCATTAGAAATCTGTGGATTAAAGTTTGACTTGTTTCTAAAACCTGTCTGTATAAAACCCTCATTTAGTTGTTCCAGAAGAGTGTCAGGTTCATAAGTTGGAAAACCAGAGGTAATTCTGGCTTCCATAGTATCTGTCAGGATAGGTAAAGCATTAGATTCTTTCAGACTCTTCTCAGCAAAATACTTTTGCATTGTGAGTTTCTGTATGTATCTATTTAAGTCCACAAACAGATTAAAAGGGTTATGCAAGTTTGAAGGACTGTAAGATAATCCCTTTCCCAATACTCGTATCTCATCGTCAGTCAAGTTATGAGTTGATAAATTGTATATACCCTTACTTAATTTTTGTAGTCTTGTTTTTTTGTGGGTGGTCCCACGCCCTCTGCACCCCCGTCTGTGTAAGGTCGCTTTCCTTTTTGGAATTGAGTCTGTGTAGTAATTGGCTCTAAATAGCTTGCAATTTTTCTCTGCGACCAAGATTGTGGTCTCTGTCTTTGTTCTAAAAAAACAGTATTCTCTACTTCAGTTTGGTGGGTCCTCTCATTAAAAGTCTCATTATTCGCTGGTATAATTTGTCTTCCCATATCAGCCCTTAAAGGGGCCATGGGCTCACTTAATATTTCAAATCTATTAGATATTGGAATATTAGGGCATGTGGGGTGGTCATATGACTCTCTTCTATTAAACTCTCGTCTGTTATCAGTGTCGCTCCTGAAATTTGAGTTGTGCCAGACAGGTCTATTATAACTATCGTTATTTGTTCTCGTAGAATGCATAGAATGTTGTGGAGAGTAATAGGAAGATGTGTTTCCTTGATGGTGCAGATTTGTAGAGTTAGCATAAGAGTTGGAATATTGATGTGTCCGGTTATGTTGTACTGTATGTTTGATCCTATTGTGATTGTTATTATTTCTATAATGGTTTCCTCTGTCTACAACAGTCCATTCACTGTTACCAAAGTTGTTACCACTATTAGGCAGAATATTCGGCTGAATATTCGACTGTTGCATATCAGACAGATTCGCTAGGGGTTGGGTACTTACTCCAATTTCTTGATTAATTCTATTAAAAGATTGAGTATTATATCTGTTATGTTGTCTGTTTCTATTTCTAGATCTTCCATGATTGTAAGTGTGAATTTCGCCTCTATTATAATCGCCCTCATCTCGTAATAGTTTCCTATTTTTATTCTCTAGAAGTTCTTTTTGATAGTTATCTATTTTCTGTAATGTTAATTTATTAAGTTCTTCATATTCAGTGGATGTTTTGAATTGTTCTAAGTGTAGTTGTAATTTCTCAATTTCTAATGTAACTTTGGCGACTAAGGATTCTCTATGTGATATTAAGATTTTCATTAGACGTATGGAGCAATCCCCTAGGGCCTCTTCCCATTTGGATAATAATTCAGTGTCAGTGTTAGTGTAACTGACAAATTTACAATTTTATTTTATTTAAAAATGACCTGCAGAAAATTTTTTACTAAAACAATCTCATCTCAGAAAGTGAAAAAAGTTCTGTCTCTGGGGCCTTTATTAGGGAAATTGTTTTTAACTTTAGTAGTTGTGGCCACAACTTGTTACTATTTATATGTTTCAACATATTGTTTAACACCAATATAACAATGAATCAGTATTGGGTAACTGAATAAATATTTATTTATTTATAAACAATTTATTAATTGTGATTTATTATACATATATAAGCCAATCTTAAGCTATACAACGTTGTCATTAAGAGTGTTTACTCAAAGTGTGATACATGGTAATTAATATATATACAGACTTATTTAAGGCATTTTTATTCGTACCCTCAGCTTGGTAGCGTCACTCATAAAATCTACTATCTGTTTTCTTTTTGACTGAGTGGAGAGATCTCAGTCTGTTTTGAGAGGCTAAGACGGCGAGACTGTGTCCAGATTTTTTCTGAATAAGATACTATGGTTTTGCTAGTTCCCTGGTTGAGTACTTTTCTCTTTTTTTTATATTAAGAAATTTACATTAAACCCCTTGCACCACATGAACGTAGGTACTACATTACACAGTACTTTGCCCAGCATACTGTGTTGACATAGTATCTACGTCCAGCACAGAGTCGCATGTTGTGGTCCCCACTGTCAGCTTAGACGGGGGAACCTTAACAAGGGGGCAAAAAGCATCTGCCTTCATATGATAACGGAGCACTGATCATACTACCTTACCAAAATTAAGCCAGATCGCTGTTCAATACAGAGATTGATACTGTCTGTGTCACTCTTTGTAGCAATCATCCATTGGTGCTGTGTGGGAGGGAAGAAGGAAGGCGTGTGGGCCCAGTGGAAATGGGCCATACACTATAGAAATATAGTCCAAGAAATAATAGTTGTCCAATTAGCAAGAGTCACAATGTCTTGAAAAAGGCCTCATAGGGGCCGAAACGCGTCGACAGTGGGTAAGCAAAATTCTAATTATTGTAATTTTATCTATACGATCTACATTATGTTATTTTATTTTTTATAGGGCACTCCATCAAATAAGATTTAAAGATACAACCACTACTAGGATCACTTCTGGAGGATTGTGTTTTTTGTTCTCACTTTTTTCTCAATATATATTTTTTCCACAAATATTTTTTGTTATCATTTTTTCCACTACCTTTTTTCACTAACATTTTTTACCACTTGTTTTTGTGATTTTTTATTATATATATATATATATATACAGTATATGTTCACTTATTTTCCTTTCTATAATTTTTTCATATATAATTTTTATATATTTTTTCACCCATCATATATTTTTCACATTTTTAATTTTTGACTTCATCACATCAGCTTTGTTATAGCCAACACTTGGAGAAAACTTTTTGTGACTCTTACTAATTGGACAACTATTATTTCTTGGACTTTACCCATTGGACAATTTATTGGACATTCATTGGACAGTATATGGAGACTTATTAGATCCGGATTTTATATATCTCATTTACATTGTACCACGGTTCATCTTTATTTTTATTTTTGTTCTTATACTTGTTTTTATGTCATTATAACCTGTAATAAATTAATATTTTAAATATATATTTTAATTATATTTTAACTCTATTTCAATTTACCACCAATTTATTATGGGCTTTTAAACCTCGATCTCATTTATTATGGGCTTTTAACTTATACCTGATTTGGTCAGTACATTGGGCCAGATATTACCCAGCCTTTTTAGGCGCTTGATACATTTTTTACATTTGACAGTTCACTTGGGGCCAGCTAGGAGGCCTCACGTATAAAGCTTTAGGGTAATCACCCGTGGCGCTTATTCTATTTGTTCTATTAACCCATTCACTGCCAGTAATTTCAGACATTTTGTGTGCAGCTGCAATTAGCAGCCTTCTAATTGCCAAAAACCAATGGCAAAGCCATGCATGTCTGTTGTTTCTGAAAAAAGCAACCCCAGAGAAGCTTTTACAACTATTTGTCTTATGACTGCATTAGTTGGGCGTAAATCATTTCAGTGAGAAACTCAAAGTTTACGAAAAAGTAAATTATTTTTTTTATATGGTCGTATTAGGCAGCCAAATAGTGTCATCAAATATACCAAAATGGCCCTAGATCAATTCCTTGATTTGTCTACTTTAAAAAACATAATTTATTCTTAACTTATAAGTAATAGGTATAAGTAATACCAGTGCAGGATCAAGAACAGAGGCCATAACATCATACAAAATTTTATTGGTAGCTAGCGGTCTTCTTGTTCTGATTTGCAGTCTCAAATAGGTTTCCAGATGGAAATTGCAGAACTGAATACTGCATGGAGGCAGAATTCTGATTCCTAGATAGACTAATTCACTGGAAATACAAAAAGCAGCAGTCTTGACCTTAAAACCAAGTCAGCAGACCACAATTTAACCAAAGAGCTCTCTAGAAATGTCAATGCCACAATACTGTGATACAAGCTCATAAATATTTTCTAAGGGTGTTCCTCTGAAACTATATCAGATAAAGAATCACACCAAAGAGATGCTGCCTTTGCAACACAAACAATTTGTGTATGAAAATGATATCCACAGCAGATATATAGCCTGAACCCTTAAGGTCCTTCAAGCTGCCATAAGTAGGACACATAGATGCCCTAATCTAAAGTAAAAGACAACTTTCTAAATTCCTGATCGGAAATTGAGGATAGCTCCTCAGACAGGTGAACCTTAGAAGGGGAGGGAAAAAACTCAGAATCAGGTATCTGAGCAGGCCTAACAGACATAACTGACCGCTGTAAGGAAATCCCATCCTGGAAGATGTAATTACTAGGGCAACATTTTGAGTACCTGCAAGAGTTTAAAAACTCAAAAATCAGTTACACCACCCCGAAGAATACACAGGTAGTAGAATGCTTATATTTAATGGGTCTACCCTCTAAAGGTTCAAACCCAATCTAAACAGCTCCAGTCTGCTCTATTATAAGTAAAATAAATAGAGGCAAATGTACCAGCTTAAACGCAGCAGAAATTTACAGAAAATGTGTTCATACCAAGGGCATAACCTTAGACACTAAAAATGAAAATATAAATCTCTGCAAAAATACTGTGCAAATTATTTAAGGGCAGCCCAAGCTATTGGAGTGTATTGGGTAATGCACCTATACTGAGAAATGTCCCTAAGACCCACAAGAGAAAACACCCTTAAATGCTAAGTGTGTGGAAAAATACATTGTGCATATTATCTATGGCAATTATGTACATAACTGACCAATTACAGAGGGCACTGAGAAATGCACCTAAACACACAATACAGATGATGATTATGATTCAGATAGAGCATGCAATTTTAGGCAACTTTCTAATTTACTCCTATTAGCAATTTTTCTTCGTTCTCTTACTATCTTTATTTGAAAACCAAGAATGTAAGCTTAGGACCCGGCCCATTTTTGGTTCAGAACCTGGGTTGCGCTTCTTGATTGGTGGCTAAGCGCTATCCAGGGTTCTGAACCAAAAATGGGCCAGCTCCTTAGCTTAGATTCCTGCTTTTTCAAATAAAGATAGCAAGAGAACAAAGAAAAAATCATAATAGGAGTAAATTAGAAAGTTGCTAAAAATTGCATGCTCTATCTGAATCATGAATGGAAAAAATTTGGGTTTAGTATCCTTTTTATAATCATATGTGCATAGCATATATGGCAAGTATGTACAGTATTGCCCAATTACAGTGTATACTGAAAATGCATCTAACACACCAGAGACAGGACACCCTAAATGCTAAGTGGTTGTAAATAATCACTTATACATAGAATTTTTGTAATTTTCCTCTGTACATAGCATCTAAACTAGGGAAAAAAACCTGCTCCTGGCTTAGGTACCTTACCCCTCCAGTGACGAACAGGAAAACAGGAGCCAGGTGGAAATTGAGAGAGGTCTTCTTGACTGTGATAAGGGAGCTCTTGATGTGAATTGTCTGATCTGCAGATTATCACTGGATTATTGCAGCATCCAGTGATTTGAACAGCCAATAGGATTTCAGTAGTTCTCATGCTATTGGCTGATTTGAAAATGTCAGCCAATAGGAATGCAAGGTACCCCATTTTTAAATGGGTACCTTGCATTCAAGCTTCAGTGTATGGCGGTGATCGTATGAAGAGGACGCTCCACGCTGGATGTCATCTCTTGTCCTGGACAGCTCCGCTCCACGCGTCCGCAGCTCCAGATGGATGACCAGACTTCAGGAACCGTGAGTAGATATTGTGGGGTTAGTGTTAGGTTTTTTTTTTTTTGTTTTTTTGGGGTGGGTTTCTCTTTAGATAAGGGCTTTGGGCAGAGTAAAAGAGCTGGATGCCCTTTTAAGGGCAGTAAAAGAGCTGAATGCTGTTTTAAGGGCAATGCCCATACAAATGCCCCTTTAGGGGCAATGGGTAGTTTAGGAATTTTTTAGATTTAGGTTTTTATTTTGGGGGATTGTTTGGGTGGGGGGTTTTACTTTTATGGGGGACTTTGTATTTTTTTTTTTGAGGTAAAAGAGCTATTTAACTTAGAGCAATGCCCTACAAACGGCCTTTTTATGGGCTATTGTTAGGTTAGGGGGTGTTTTTATTTGGGGGGGGGGCTTTTTATTTTTGCAGGGCTATTAGATTAGGTGTAATTGTTTTTATTTTTGATATTTTCGTTTATTATTTTTTGTAATCTTAGATTTTTTTATTTTTTGTATTTCTTCTATTAGATATGACGAGTGCACGGATTCATCCTTTACTTGTGGGATATTATCCTCCTGCTAACAGGAAGGGGCAAAGAGCACCAAAGCAGAGCTGTCTATATAGCTCCTCCCTTGACTCCACCCCCAGTCATTCTCTTTGCCTTGTAATAGGAAGGGTAAAGTGAAAGAGGTGGTACCGATGAGTGCTATTTTTCCCCAGGCAGCAGATGGATGAAGATTTCTGCCTGGAGACTGATGATCTTAGCAGTTGTCACTATGATCCAGAGTAGTTCCCACAGAATGGCTGAGGAGTATTTAAGAAACTTCAGTGTGAGGAATGTTTTTCATGCTACAAGCATTGAGGTATGTTGAGTCATTTTTTTCTGGAGAGACTTTGTTATTTCAGACTGTGTTATGGCTGACAGTATTCCCATAAGGGAAGGGGTAAGCAGTAATCCTACATGTGAAATAGAAGGGTATTACTGGGACCTGTATGTTTTGGGCTGAAAAAATGGTTGACACTGATGACATAATGTTTGTTGGGCAAACGATTTTATGTTTGGAAGGCAATTAACGTTTTTTTGTGTAAAGCAAACGTTTTTATTTTTGATGGCAATGGAGGGTGCACATGGCTTTCTTTTAGACATGGGTATATGGAAACCCACATGGCTAGGTTCTAGACCACTTTATAGCAGTTTTTGCAAGGCAGTGAGACATTGATGTAGATGGGCGGGGCCTAATTTGTGCCTTAGTTGCGCAGTTGAATTCCCCATACAAGCAGCAAGCTCCAGCTCCGGTGGGCCTCAAAGGAAAGATTGAGGCCTAATCGAAGTGTTAGAGTGATTTTACAGACCCCTGAGGGCAGGTAGGCGCCACAGCAGAGCTGTGGCGAGGTGCAGGGGGTTAATTGGTTAATTTCATAACGTTTTTTGAACAACGTTTTTGTCCATTAAGGGTTAAGCATTCCTTTTCTTGTGGTGCAATCTTAGCTGGCAAGATAAGACACATATATACTAAAATTGGGGTAATTATATCATTTCTTCTGTTATGTGTGATCAGTCCACGGGTCATCATTACTTCTGGGATATAACTCCTCCCCAACAGGAAATGCAAGAGGATTCACCCAGCAGAGCTGCATATAGCTCCTCCCCTCTACGTCACTCCCAGTCATTCTCTTGCACCCAGCAACTAGATAGGATGTGTGAGAGGACTATGGTGATTATACTTAGTTTTTATAACTTCAATCAAAAGTTTGTTATTTTACAATAGCACCGGAGCGTGTTATTGCCTCTCTGGCAGAGTTTGAAGAAGAATCTACCAGAGTTTTTACTATGATTTTAACCGGAGTAGTTAAGATCATATTGCTGTTTCTCGGCCATCTGAGGGAGGTAAAAGCTTCAGATCAGGGGACAGCGGGCAGATGAATCTGCATTGAGGTATGTAGCAGTTTTTATTTTCTGAATGGAATTGATGAGAAAATCCTGCCATACCGTTATAATGACATGTATGTATACTCTACACTTCAGTATTCTGGGGATGGTATTTCACCGGAATTACTCTGTTAAAAGTACATTAAACCTTTTAATAGGTATTTATTATGTTAAACGTTTTTGCTGGAATGTAGAATCGTTTGCATTTTCTGAGGTACTGAGTGAATAAATATTTGGGCATTATTTTTCCACTTGGCAGTTGCTTGTTTTAATTGTGACAGTTTCGTTTCTCTCTCACTGCTGTGTGTGAGGGGGAAGGGCCGTTTTTGGCGCTCTTTGCTACGCATCAAAAAATTCCAGTCAGTTACTCTTGTATTTCCTGCATGATCCGGTTCATCTCTAACAGATCTCAGGGGTCTTCAAACTTCTTTGGAGGGAGGTAGATTCTCTCAGCAGAGCTGTGAGACTTATATATTGACTGTGATTAAAAACGTTGCTCTGTAATTTTTATGTTTCAAATTTAATTATTGTTACTTTACTAATGGGAACAAACCTTTGCTAAAAGTTGTGTTGTTTTTAAGGATTGATGCTATAACTGTCTTTCAGTTCATTATTTCAACTGTCATTTAATCGTTTAGTGCTCTTTGAGGCACAGTACGTTTTTGTTAAATAAGATTGTAACCAAGTTGCAAGTTTATTGCTAGTGTGTTAAACATGTCTGATTCAGAGGAAGATATCTGTGTCATTTGTTCCAATGCCAAGGTGGAGCCCAATAGAAATTTATGTACTAACTGTATTGATGCTACTTTAAATAAAAGCCAATCTGTACAAATTGAACAAATTTCACCAAACAGCGAGGGGAGAGTTATGCCGACTAACTCGCCTCACGTGTCAGTACCTGCATCTCCCGCCCGGGAGGTGCGTGATATTATGGCGCCTAGTACATCTGGGCGGCCATTACAGATAACATTACAAGATATGGCTACTGTTATGACTGAAGTTTTGGCTAAATTACCAGAACTAAGAGGCAAGCGTGATCACTCTGGGGTGAGAACAGAGTGCGCTGATAATACTAGGGCCATGTCTGATACTGCGTCACAGCTTGCAGAACATGAGGACGGAGAGCTTCATTCTGTGGGTGATGGTTCTGATCCAAACAGATTGGATTCAGATATTTCAAATTTTAAATTTAAATTGGAGAACCTCCGTGTATTACTAGGGGAGGTTTTAGCGGCTCTTAATGATTGTAACACTGTTGCAATACCAGAAAAATTGTGTAGGTTGGATAAATACTTTGCGGTACCGGCGAGTACTGACGTTTTTCCTATACCTAAGAGACTAACTGAAATTGTTACTAAGGAGTGGGATAGACCCGGTGTGCCGTTCTCACCCCCTCCAATATTTAGAAAGATGTTTCCAATAGACGCCACCACACGGGACTTATGGCAAACGGTCCCTAAGGTGGAGGGAGCAGTTTCTACTTTAGCTAAGCGTACCACTATCCCGGTGGAGGATAGCTGTGCTTTCTCAGATCCAATGGATAAAAAATTAGAGGGTTACCTTAAGAAAATGTTTGTTCAACAAGGTTTTATATTGCAACCCCTTGCATGCATCGCGCCGATTACGGCTGCGGCAGCATTTTGGATTGAGTCTCTGGAAGAGAACCTTAGTTCAGCTACGCTGGACGACATTACGGACAGGCTTAGAGTCCTTAAACTAGCTAATTCATTCATTTCGGAGGCCGTAGTACATTTAACCAAACTTACGGCTAAGAACTCAGGATTCGCCATTCAGGCACGTAGGGCGCTGTGGCTAAAATCCTGGTCAGCTGATGTAACTTCTAAGTCCAAATTACTTAATATACCTTTCAAGGGGCAAACTTTATTTGGGCCCGGTTTGAAAGAAATTATCGCTGACATTACAGGAGGTAAGGGCCACGCCCTGCCTCAAGACAAAGCCAAAGCTAAGGCTAGACAGTCTAATTTTCGTCCCTTTCGGAATTTCAAAGCAGGAGCAGCATCAACTTCCACTGCACCAAAACAGGAAGGAGCTGTTGCTCGTTACAGACAAGGCTGGAAACCTAACCAGTCCTGGAACAAGGGCAAGCAGGCCAGGAAACCTGCTGCTGCCCCAAAGACAGCATGAACCGAGGGCCCCCGATCCGGGACCGGATCTAGTGGGGGGCAGACTCTCTCTCTTCGCCCAGGCCTGGGCAAGAGATGTTCAGGATCCCTGGGCGCTAGAGATCATATCTCAGGGATACCTTCTAGACTTCAAATTCTCTCCCCCAAGAGGGAGATTTCATCTGTCAAGGTTGTCAACAAACCAGATAAAGAAAGAAGCGTTTCTACGCTGTGTACAAGATCTGTTATTAATGGGAGTGATCCATCCGGTTCCGCGGTCGGAACAAGGACAAGGGTTTTACTCAAACCTGTTTGTGGTTCCCAAAAAAGAGGGAACTTTCAGGCCAATCTTGGATTTAAAGATCCTAAACAAATTCCTAAGAGTTCCATCGTTCAAAATGGAAACTATTCGGACAATCTTACCCATGATCCAAAAGGGTCAGTACATGACCACAGTGGATTTAAAGGATGCTTACCTTCACATACCGATTCACAAAGATCATTACCGGTATCTAAGGTTTGCCTTCTTAGACAGGCATTACCAGTTTGTAGCTCTTCCATTCGGATTGGCTACGGCTCCAAGAATCTTCACAAAGGTTCTGGGTGCCCTTCTGGCGGTACTAAGACCGCGAGGAATTTCGGTAGCTCCGTACCTAGACGACATTCTGATACAAGCTTCAAGCTTTCAAACTGCCAAGTCTCATACAGAGTTAGTTCTGGCATTTCTAAGGTCGCATGGATGGAAAGTGAACGAAAAGAAGAGTTCTCTTTTTCCTCTCACAAGAGTTCCATTCTTGGGGACTCTTATAGATTCTGTAGAAATGAAGATTTATCTGACAGAAGACAGATTAACAAAGCTTCTAAATGCATGCCGTGTCCTTCATTCCATTCAACTCCCGTCAGTAGCTCAATGCATGGAGGTGATCGGCTTAATGGTAGCAGCAATGGACATAGTACCCTTTGCACGTCTACATCTCAGACCGCTGCAATTGTGCATGCTGAGTCAGTGGAATGGGGATTACTCAGACTTGTCCCCTACTCTGAATCTGGATCAAGAGACCAGAAACTCTCTTCTATGGTGGCTTTCTCGGCCACATCTGTCCAGGGGGATGCCATTCAGCAGGCCGGACTGGACAATTGTAACAACAGACGCCAGCCTACTAGGTTGGGGCGCTGTCTGGAATTCTCTGAAGGCTCAGGGACAATGGAATCAGGAGGAAAGTCTCCTGCCAATAAACATTCTGGAATTAAGAGCAGTTCTCCATGCCCTTCTGGCTTGGCCCCAGTTAAAAACTCGGGGGTTTATCAGGTTTCAGTCGGACAACATCACGACTGTAGCTTACATCAACCATCAAGGAGGGACAAGAAGCTCCCTAGCAATGATGGAAGTATCAAAGATAATTCGCTGGGCAGAGTCTCACTCTTGCCACCTGTCAGCAATCCACATCCCGGGAGTGGAGAACTGGGAGGCGGATTTCTTGAGTCGCCAGACTTTTCATCCGGGGGAGTGGGAACTTCATCCGGAGGTCTTTGCCCAAATACTTCGACGTTGGGGCAAACCAGAGATAGATCTCATGGCGTCTCGCCAGAACGCCAAACTTCCTCGCTACGGGTCCAGATCCAGGGATCCGGGAGCGGTTCTGATAGATGCCTTGACAGCACCTTGGGACTTCGGGATGGCTTATGTGTTTCCACCCTTCCCGCTGCTTCCTCGATTGATTGCCAAAATCAAACAGGAGAGAGCATCAGTGATTCTAATAGCGCCTGCATGGCCACGCAGGACTTGGTATGCAGATCTAGTGGACATGTCATCCTGTCCGCCTTGGTCTCTACCTCTAAGACAGGACCTTCTGATACAGGGTCCATTCAAACATCAAAATCTAACTTCTCTGAAGCTGACTGCTTGGAAATTGAACGCTTGATTTTATCAAAACGTGGTTTTTCTGAGTCGGTTATTGATACCCTGATACAGGCTAGGAAGCCTGTCACCAGAAGGATTTACCATAAGATATGGCGTAAATACCTATACTGGTGCGAATCCAAAGGTTACTCCTGGAGTAAGGTTAGGATTCCTAGGATATTGTCCTTTCTACAAGAAGGTTTAGAAAAGGGTTTATCGGCTAGCTCATTAAAGGGACAGATCTCAGCTCTGTCCATCTTGTTACACAGGCGTCTGTCAGAAAATCCAGACGTCCAGGCCTTTTGTCAGACTTTAGCTAGGATCAAGCCTGTGTTTAAAACTGTTGCTCCGCCATGGAGTTTAAACTTAGTTCTTAACGTTTTACAGGGTGTTCCGTTTGAACCCCTTCATTCCATTGATATAAAATTGTTATCTTGGAAAGTTCTGTTTTTAATGGCTATTTCCTCGGCTCGAAGAGTCTCTGAGTTATCAGCCTTACATTGTGATTCTCCTTATCTGATTTTTCACTCAGACAAGGTAGTTCTGCGTACTAAACCTGGGTTCTTACCTAAGGTAGTCACTAACAGGAATATCAATCAAGAGATTGTTGTTCCATCCTTGTGTCCAAATCCTTCTTCAAAGAAGGAACGTCTTCTACACAATCTGGATGTAGTTCGTGCCCTCAAGTTCTACTTGCAGGCAACTAAGGATTTTCGACAAACGTCTTCCCTGTTTGTCGTGTATTCTGGTCAGAGGAGAGGTCATAAGGCTTCGGCTACCTCTCTCTCCTTCTGGCTTCGTAGCATAATTCGTTTAGCCTATGAGACTGCTGGACAGCAGCCTCCTGAAAGAATTACAGCTCATTCTACTAGAGCTGTGGCTTCCACTTGGGCCTTTAAGAATGAGGCCTCTGTTGAACAGATTTGCAAGGCTGCAACTTGGTCTTCGCTTCATACTTTTTCCAAATTTTACAAATTTGACACTTTTGCTTCTTCGGAGGCTATTTTTGGGAGAAAGGTTCTTCAGGCAGTGGTTCCTTCTGTATAATGAGCCTGCCTATCCCTCCCGTCATCCGTGTACTTTTGCTTTGGTATTGGTATCCCAGAAGTAATGATGACCCGTGGACTGATCACACATAACAGAAGAAAACATAATTTATGCTTACCTGATAAATTCCTTTCTTCTGTTGTGTGATCAGTCCACGGCCCGCCCTGTTTTAAGGCAGGTAAATATCTTTTAAATTATACTCCAGTCACCACTTCACCCTTGGTTTCTCCTTTCTCGTTGATTCTTGGTCGAATGACTGGGAGTGACGTAGAGGGGAGGAGCTATATGCAGCTCTGCTGGGTGAATCCTCTTGCATTTCCTGTTGGGGAGGAGTTATATCCCAGAAGTAATGATGACCCGTGGACTGATCACACAACAGAAGAAAGGAATTTATCAGGTAAGCATAAATTATGTTTTTAGAGCAGTTTTGGAAAAATTGTACGCTTTTTTTTTCTCTTAAAGGAGCAGTACCGTTTTTCAGATTGTTATTTTTTTCACTAAATAAAGTGTTTTCAAGCCTTTTTGTGGTCATTACTAGCCTGTTTTAACATGTCTGACATTGAGGGAAACCAATGTTCCATGTGTTTAGAAGCCATTGTGGAACCACCACTTAAAATGTGTCCCTCATGTACTGAAAGGGCCTTACATTGCAAAGAACATATTTTAGCTGATAAAAGTATGTCTCAGGATGATTCTCAGTCAGAAGAGAATCAGGTTATGCCATCTACTTCTCCCCAAGTGTCACAACCTTTAACGCCCGCCCAAGCGACGCCTAGTACTTCTAGTTCTTTCACCCTGCAAGATATGGCTGCAGTTATGTCTACTACCCTTACAGAGGTATTATCTAAACTGCCAGGTTTACAGGGTAAGCGCAGCAGGTCAGGTATTAGAGTAAATGCCGAGCCCTCTGATGCTTTATTGGCCATCTCCGATGTACCCTCACAGTGTTCTGATTTGGGGGTGGGAGAACTGCTGTCTGAGGGAGAGCTTTCTGATTCAGAAAAGATGTTCCCTCAAACAGACTCAGATGTGACGGCCTTTAAGTTTAAGCTTGAACACCTCCGCTTGTTACTCAGGGAGGTTTTAGCGACTCTGGATGATTGTGACCCTATTGTCATCCCACCAGAGAAATTGTGTAAAATGGATAAATATATAGAGGTCCCTACTTACACTAATGTTTTTCCAGTCCCTAGAACAATTTCGGACATTGTTACTAAGGAATGGGATAGACCAGGCATTCCGTTCTCTCCCCCTCCTACTTTTAAGAAAATGTTTCCCATATCTGACACCATTCGGGATTCGTGGCAGACAGTCCCTAAGGTGGAGGGAGCTATTTCTACCCTGGCTAAGCGTACAACTATACATATTGAGGACAGTTGTGCTTTTAAAGATCCTATGAATAAAAAATTAGAGGGTCTTCTAAAGAAATTGTTTATTCATCAGGGTTTTCTTCTACAACCTATAGCATGCATTGTTCTAGTAACTACTGCAGCAGCTTTTTGGTTTGAGGCTCTAGAGGAGTCTCTTAAGGTTGAGACCCCATTAGATGATATTTTGGATAGAATTAAGGCTCTCAAGCTAGCTAATTCTTTTATTACAGATGCCACTTTCCAAATGGCTAAATTAGTGGCAAAGAATGCAGGCTTTGCCATTTTAGCGCATAGAACGTTATGGCTTAAGTCTTGGTCTGCTGATGTGTCATCTAAATACAAGCTTTTAGCTATTCCCTTTAAGGGTAAGACCCTATTCGGGCCTGAACTTAAGGAGATAATTTCCGACATTACTGGAGGTAAAGGTCATGCCCTTCTTCAGGACAAGATGGTTAAAATGAGGACCAAACAGAATAATTTCGAAACTTTAAAGGTGGTCCCTCTACTTCCTCCTCCGCCACCAAGCAGGAGGGGAACTTTGCACAATCCAAGTCAGTCTGGAGACCTTACCAGACCTGGAATAAAGGTAAACAGGCCAAGAACCTGCTGCTGCTACCAAGACAGCATGAAGGGGCAGCCCCCGATCCGGGACCGGATCTAGTAGGGGGCAGACTTTCTCTCCTCGCTCGAGCTTGGGCAAGAGATGTTCAGGATTCCTGGGCATTAGAAATTGTGACCCAGGGGTATCGTCTAGAATTCAAGGATTCTCTCCCAAGAGGGAGATTTCATATTTCACGTTTGTCTGTAGACCAGACAAAAAGAGAGGCGTTCTTAAGA